>NW_010972512.1:2886417-3018640 GCF_000737465.1 Haliaeetus leucocephalus
GGGCCGGCCGGCTCGGCTGCTCGGGCTGCAGCCGGTGCCTCCGGCCTCGCTCAGGACGGGTCCTGCCGGCCGGCTCGGAAAAGGGTAGCGCTGCCCGCCCCCCCGCGGGTGTTGGTAGCTCGCAGTAGGGTTTGCGGCCGGGGCAGAAGCTCGGTTTTCTGAGCGGGGGAGGGAAGGTAAATGCCGCCTTGGTGACTGTAGTTGTTTTGAGTGCGCTGTAGGCAGCGGCGTTGTTCCCGGCAGCTGGTCTTACGCTGGTGTCCCTCGGGGAGCCCTCCGCGTTAAAGTGGCTGCTCTTTCCTCCTGCCCGGTGCCCAGGGCTGAACCGTCCTTCAGAAGGTGCAGTGAAACCACGCTTCCTTTCCCACAGAGGCCGTTGCCTATTGATCACCCTCCTGCCTGTGCAAGGTGCCCACTTGACGTTTGCAGTTGCTGTGTTGGGAAACCTCTGGCTTTGGGAGCAAAGCTCCCATCACCTCTGACAACGGCTTCCAGGAGGCTCTGCTGGCAGGGGAGTTGGCGGGCAGGGCAAGTGGAAAGCCGTGAACCGCCTCGCTCTCAGCTGTGGAGTGACAGGGCTTAGTGTGTGTGTGTTTCAGATGCATACCTCATATGCTGGGTGTTATCGCTCCAGAAAGAAGCTAAATTGAAATTCCAACTCTTAACACTGTTTATGGTAGCAAACCCAAATTGTTTTTAACTACCGGTCCCTCTGTCTTTCGCTGCTGGGCTCCTTTCCATCTCAGAGTGCACTGTGTGTTATATCTAGTGTTTGTGTTTATGGTTTATTGAAAATAAGACATTAAAGGGTTCTAATGCGGGTAATGCTCTCAACCCACAAAGCATATGTGGTCCTTATGCAATGTAGTTGTGTGACTGACAGTTTATTTTAGCATCAGAAGAATTCTTCCACGGGCTTTGGCCACACCCAGACGTACATCTTCGCAAGTGCTTTTGCCTGCTGGAGTTTCAGTAGCCAACATGTTTTGAAGTGCTGTGAAAAAGAAAAGAAACCAAGCGATAGTTTTGCGGAGCTGACGCGTTCCTGAAAAGTGTGGCTCGTGATTCTGCAGGCTGCTCTTGCGGCATGGTTGTTGGAAGCTGCTCGCTTGAAGGTGTTTGGCGTTTGATACTGAGAGTTGCTGGCTCCTCCTGAGAGGCAGTTACCTGGAGTGGGGGATGCTTGTTTGGAGCTGGTTGTCATACAGTGGCACTTGAGTAGATCGCAGTTATCTGAATTACTCTGATGTTACAGTATTTCTGAACTGTGGGTGTCTCTGCAGCCAAATTTGTAACTGGTGAATATGTCCATATGTGTTTGGAAGAACGTGAAGCACTAGGTCAGCTCAGATACTTTGAGCTGTCCTATGCAAAATCTGACTGAGAAATAATTAAAGCAGTGCTAGCAACCAAAGCAAAGCTGAAAAGAGCAAAGAGTGCAGATAAAAGCACTCAGCTAGGCCCAGGAGGAGCAGCCAGTGTGGTTGCACACACAGGTGTGGAAGGTTAACCTGGGGAGAGCCAGAGCAGAGCTCCCAGGGACCGGCTGGAGAGGAAGCCCTTCACCTTGGGGCAGTGCGAATCCTTTTGTGCCAAAGAGTTCACAAGAAAGTCATTTTTAGAAATGTGTGTAACTGCTGCATTGTGTTTCCTTTTCACCTGCTAGCCCCTCTGTGTGGTGCTGGGAAGCTGCAGTTTAGACTTCTATAGCTTTCCCTTTATTTCATAAAGGTCACATTAAAGGAATCGGTACTGAAAAGGTGCAGAGCCATCCCTGACACTAGAGGGGAGAGAATGAGAGGAAGTTGTGTGTTCTGTAGTTAATTCAGCTTTAGATTTTAGGTGGATCAGGACACAGAAGCTCAATTTAAAAAAAACCAAAACCAAAAACTTACAATTTCAGGCTGTAGTGGTTGTATAATCTGGAGGGTTAAGGTCTGTTCACGTCAAACAGTTAAGAGCAGTAATGTGTTCTGGTTCCCATATCTAATGTGTTCATAGGGTTCATTCCTCCCAGCAAGAAGCACATCTAGAGTGGTAGCTACCTGTTTGTTACAGAAGTTGGCTAACAAAGGTAATTAAGTGATGCGTGAGCAAGGATTTGTGTGAAGTCTATTAAAAAGGGAGCATTCTGCTCCTTCCCAGTGCTTTTGTTGACTAGTGGGTTGTGCAGTTGGCATATTTACATTTAGTAAAAACATCAGATCATAACATGTTTAAATATAGGACACTTATGGGGAAAGGGGGGAGAGGCAATCATTTATATAATTAATTCTTAACTGAAGCAGTGAAGAGAAGCCAGGAAACCCTAACAGACCAGCACTCTCTCCAAAAGGCCCCCAGCACTGCTGACCTTCGAGCTCCTGGGGGGGGCTTGAACTAGAGAAGTGGGAGAGGGGCCAGAGCAGCAGCTTTGCTGGAACAGCTCTATCGGGGAGCTGAGAGAGTCCCGTGTTGTTGCCTTCCTGAAGTCTCGGGTCGTGGCTTGAAACAACCACCATAAAGTGATTCTCCAGTTGCAAAAAATGCTTGGGGGTGGGCAATTCTTTTTCCCCACTTTTCCTGACAACTGAGGTTTTGCTCTCTCATTCTCTTATTACTAAAGATTGTTTGCTAACTTCTGTATACAGACCAGTATTTGGGGTCTCGCCCATAGCCTGCAATCACAAGCCTGATTACAGAGCATATGCTCGGTCAGTGTTTTCTAAAAGAGCCTCTGTAATCAGCCTGTTTGTTTTACCAGTTTTGTATGTGAGGAAGCAGCATAAAAATCTGTGTCAGCCTCTTCCTGAAAGAGGCTGTGGGAAGAAGGAAGGGTTGGCAGGCAGATGGAATATTTGTCAGATGGAGAGAAGGTAATCCAGGGGTGAAAAGCATGCCACTGGAGGAGGTTACCTGACTGTAGCTCCACTGAAATCCTCTGTGGCTTGGAGAATTGAGGAATGCCTGCTTTTAGGAAGGCCGAGGGCTCCTTGTGCCCTAAGGTCGTGACAGTCATGGTTCCTAACTGCTGACGGTGCTTAATCTGAATTAAACCTCTGGAGTAGGTGTCTGCATGACTGCGGGTATTGGTGGAACCTTGTTTTGGTGGATTCTTGGTTTGGTAGCCAGTTCAAGGACTAGTTGTGGATGCTGTACTGTCTGTTCATCTGTGTGTCAGAGCTGGTGATGTCTGGTGGTGATGCTGACACAGATGCCAGCACAGTCCTAGCTCCACAGCTAGAGAGCTGCTTGCTTGTTGATCTGAACCCTTTTGTGGACATCTGGTTTCCGTCACAAAATAAACAATGGGGATTTTATTCTTGTCCTTAAACTGAAGGAGAGGATACTGGCAGGAGGAGGTTCTTCATGGCTGTTTCATGCTTTGCAGAAAATGATCTGAAGGTGAGCTGGACGGTGCCCGCCGGAACTAAATCTGTCTGAAAAAAAATCTTCCTCCACCCAAAGGCCTGTTTGTCATCAAAAGGGAACCTCCACAACGGCCGAACTCTGCAAGTGATGGGCTCGGAGAACAGCGCTTTAAAGAGCTACACACTAGAAGAGCCACCGTTCGCACTGCCAACTGGACACACAATTTACCCGGCTGTGCTGCAAGATGGCAAACTTGCTTCGGTCTTTGTGTACAAGCGAGAGAATGAAGATAAGGTTAATAAAGCTGCCAAGGTACTGTAGAGAGTGTGCCTGGGACAGACTTGTCAGAGCTGTCCCTCCTTTTTCTTGGAGGGGTGGGAATCAGTTAATGAGGGTCAAACCCTCTGGGGAGTAAGGGCTGGAGAAAAGGTCAAAGTTGACCCTGGCTGCAAACAGCTGCTGTGCAGGGAGGAAAAGGGGATCTGCAGCTGTGAAGCTCATCGTGCACCGCACGATGTGAGCAGTGGCGGGAAGCGATGTTCAGATAGCAATACCTGCATTATGTTGCAGAGTACTGGTCTCTTCCTGCGGATATAAGTCAGAGAGTCTTTCTTGGGTGGATCCTACCAAAAATACTGTCTTTATTCTGTGTAAGACTTAGTATCTAGATGTATTATAAAAGTTCTGTAATAAGTGATTGAGTGTGCTCAGTGCTTGCTGAGGAGCAGGTAGGAGCTGTCTAAGTTCAAGCAGAAAACATGGCTAAAAGTACAAGACTAAGCTCTGCAGCCAAAAGAGATGCCTTGGATGAGATTTAACAGATGTCTTTGTTTCTGGAAGCACCTGAAAACCTTGCGCCACCCTTGCCTTCTGCGCTTCCTCTCTTGTACTGTGGAAGCAAATGGAATCCACCTGGTTACAGAACGTGTGAAGCCTTTGGAGATGGTTCTGGAGGTGCTCTCTTCTGCAGAAATCTGCGCAGGGATCTACGACGTGTTGCTGGCGCTCATCTTCCTCCATGACAGGGTAGGTACTGTCTGCAGCAGTCATCAGGCTTTGGTGGGAGCCAGATGAAATGTGACAGGAGAGTGTTGTATCTGGGCTTGCCTGGATGACTGTCTCATTCCTGGTTCCTCACAAAAAGACAAACACACATCCCGCAGTTCTTTGAGGCTGAAACTGCTAAAATCATTGGCTGCTTCGTAGGAGGAAGGGTGACTGAAAATGCTGTGGGTTTTGGAAGTAAGGGAGCGGTTCTCAATTTGTGAATTGACATCTGCTTGCAGTGCTTCTTACTTTAGTGAAATGGGATTGCTCAGCCTTCATGATGGCATTCATTTACATGTTGCCATGTGGCAAGAGATTGGTGTCACCACTCTCGTGTTTTGGCACTGTGTGTTTGTCCAGAACTGCAGTTAAATCTCAGCTCAGACTGTAGCTTTTGTGTTCATAGTTGGAAGTCTTTGGATTTACAGTTGCATTGCAAGGGCTGTGACAATTGGAGCTTTGTTTACTCTAAAACCCCAGCCTTTCTGCCTGATATCTGCTAGTCACCTATAAAATCCCAAAGGACCTTTAGAATTGTGTGCTTTTTGGCAGCTTCTCCTCAGCTCCTCGCAGCACGTAATTAGTGCTGATTAAGATTTTACATCTTCATCTATCCCCAAGTCTGTTATCCTTTTTTTTTTTTTTTTCCCCTCTGTTTTAGGGAAACCTAACACATAACAATGTCTGTTTATCATCTGTGTTTGTAAGTGAGGATGGGCACTGGAAGCTGGGAGGAATGGAAACAGTCTGTAACTTCAATGAAGCCACCCCAGAGGTAAGAGCCAAGCGAAGTGCACCCTCTGATGCCTGGGAGAGGGCTCCTGGCCTGCTGAAGCTGCCTATCTATGGATGTGAAGGCCCAAGTCCTTCCAGTTATCTGAATTTACTATTAAGCGTGTTGGCTCACTTCCAGCTCTGACCTGAATATTTGCTCTAGGGACACCATAACTATAAACTACAACTACACAAACAGAAACTAATTCCTCATTAGCCAAAAAGCAGCTACTTTTCTAAGGGAGGCTGCTGGCTGCAGGGTAGGTTAAGACCGGGGAGAGCGAGAAATCTTCGCTCCTCTGCACTGATTTAACAAACTGAAAAAAAAAAAGCTTTAGTGTGAAGCAGGAAGATCCAGGTTGAGATGAATCAATAAGGAAAATTATTTAAATGACTCCTTAGGTTTTGCTGCTGGCATCTTCATTGCTTGTTACTGGTCTTAGCACAAAAATGCCTGGTTTGATTTCTGCTGCGTGCTGTGCAGAGTCATTGCTGCAGCCTGGCACTGTGTCGTAAATGTATATTGCCTTTTCTCCCAGAGGATCCACAAATCCTTCACAAACTGTATTGAATGTCCCTGGTGTGTATCACCTTTCAGAAGTGATCAGGCAGACACACAACTGGTGTGCATGGTGGTGCACAACAATGCAAAGAGCATGGCTGTAAAACCTCACTGCTAAAGCTCATGAAATCCTTTCCCTGTCCAGAAGGATCATGTGGGACGGTAGGACTGAGGACTAAAGGGATGAGTTGGCCGTGATGCCCTGAAGTTGCTTTCTGTCAGCTTGGTGCTTCACACCTGGTCCATTTGTGCTTCCCCGCTGGGCAGAGCAAAGTGCAGCCTGCCCTCGGTGCCAGCTGAAGGGGCAGGGGCAGACCTCCTGCCACACGTTCAGCCCTGGCATGCGGGGAGACCCTACCTCTGCTGCTTGGCACAGATAAGCAATCGAGGCAGCTCATGTCTCCCCTCTTCTCCTTCCAGTTCCTCTGTCATGTCAAGTCGGTACGAGACCAGTCGTGCATCCCTTGTGAGGAGATGGTGAGTAACATCGCTCGCTGGAGGAACTTCTTGCTGGCAACAAATAGAAGTGAAATGTTCAGGAAATAGTTTTCATTCACATGTTTTATTTTCTTATGCCTCAGTGGGAGGAAGTGGTTATTGGATAATATCTGAGGTTTACTCTCTTCCTTTATTCCCCCTTCTGTCCCATCCCTGGTTTGGGAATGGTGTTGGGCACAGGGACGTGAAATTCTGAATGAGGAGTGATGGGACAGCAGGTTCTCATACTATTTTTCAAACACTTTGCGTTGCAGCTTTAGTGCTTCTAAATCACCAAAGCTTTGCAAAAATTACAGAGTAGTTGCTGAGAATGCCCAGATCACTGTGGTCACACGGTTGTGTAGCTCTCCTAACAGCCTGTTTTTTCACTTGTTAGTCACCTCCTATCCATTAAGCATCCTACGAGTTGCTTATGCTAAAAAAGCGCTCTTTCTCTAATTATCACCTGTTTCCATAGAAATGCTGAAAGGTGTTGACCTGCAATTGTTGCGTGCATTCATCAGGGAACCATTTCATCGTGATGTAGTTGCTCCTTTGGGTTATAAATTCCCCCGTGGAGGTTTTTTTAGCATAATATTCTACTTGTAGGATACTCAGTGGAGCTTTGATGCTATAAAAAAATTGGAGAGTGTATATGCCAGGGGGGCGGGAATAGAAACTCATGGAAACTACCAAGTATTTCATAAACTCCTGCTTTACTGATCTTTTGGGGTTTATTTTCAGTCTGCAGATTTCAAAATTCTGCCCAACAGCTATGGGCACGCAAGGGATGCCTACGCGTTTGGAACAATGGTTGAAAATCTCCTGACAGTCCTAAATGATCAGGGTAAAGAACGACACAAGTTTATTTTGCTATCGACAGGCCTCTGTAGCTTATTCCTTGCGCGTGTTGAGCTATTTGCCTTTTGTTGCAACTGGCAGATTTGCTACAGGTTCGGTGGCCATTGTTCTTTGTGTTTGCTAAGTTAAAATGCAGACCTCGGCTTCCCCTGTATTCCCCTTTTGCTGCATTTGAACATGGTCAGATGTGGCTGCAGGCCACCAGCCCGTGTAACACGAGCACTCCCAAACCTGCTCTGCAGCAATCAGAGGTTCGCTTGCTCCTGCCCCACCAGCTGCCTTCATCAAGGGTTATGGACATGGGCACATGGATGTTGTGTACCACAACAGAGCGGGGGCTGCTGCCTTCTGGCAGAGGGGGAGCAGGAAGCTTCCTGGGAGGACAGTAGCACTCCTTGGTGCCCCACTAGCCAAGCAGCTTAGGAAGAGAAATGGAAATGCTATTTTCCCTTTTAGGGTCAGATATGAGCAAGTTTGCTATCAAATAGAGCTAAAAATAAGTTTGGGGGAGGGTGGAGGACTCCTGAACATTGCTTGTTCATTCTTGAGAGAGAAATCTAACTGTAGGTGCTCTGGATTTCAGTTTCAGCAGATATTCTCTCCAGCTTTCAGCAAACCTTGCACTGTACACTGCTGAATCCAGATCCAAAGTGTCGTCCACCACTGTCCAGCTTAGTGTCTCATGAGTTCTTCAGGTAAGGAAAGGAATATCCTGCCTCTCTTGGTACGTCTTGGTACTGCTTATTTCTGTGTTGCAAATGTGTTGATTTTGTGAAGGTGTGTTACTTAGCAGATGGGAAGCGCAGACTTAATCCCTACCTCTTACAGGGATCTTTGACAAAAGCTTCTTAAATTAAGAAAGCATTATCAGCCTTCCAAATGAGGTGCTGTGCTAGCAGTGGTGACAGAAGTGTGCCCCTTAGTTAGTCAGTTGGACCTCTCCAAGCTTGTGGGAGGTGGTGGGAAATGCTCTAGAAAATACAATCATTAGTGATACCACTGGAGCAAAGCAGGCTCCGAGATAATCCACAAAGAGCTGTGTCTGCTGTCACCTGAGTGCTTCTCTGGGTGGTGGCATTAGCGAAAGGTGGCACTTGGTTCTCCTCGTTGCCCTGGTAAGGTGGTCAGAGGTGGCTGATGCCGTGTTGCCCCAGGTCTCCACGTGAACTGCTGACTTCAAAGTGCAGCACTGTGCAGATGCAGCTTTCGGGTAACTGGTCACATCTCTGTGCTGGCGTTCTTGGCCCACCGGCTTTTGACTCGTATCCCTCTGTCTAGTTCTCTCTGATAAATGAAAGATGGGGATTTGCAATCTCTTAGTTGTGGGTGGTTTAAGCATCAATAAGGATCACACTTGACAGCCTACATATTTGTGCTTAGGAATGATTTTCTGGAAGTTGTGAATTTTCTGAAGACCTTAACACTAAAGTCTGAGGAGGAAAAAACTGAATTTTTCAAGTAAGTGAAGGAACTATGATCTGGAAGCTTCTTATTTCAGAAATACTTCTGATGAATGGGATTGTGGGGGGAACCTGGGAAGGCTAGTGGCTGGAGAGGTAGTTCCTCAGGTGGCAGATTTTGATTGCTTTGGTCCAACATTGTTTGCTTTGTAATATTTTTGGGTACTCCAGCCAAAGTAATGAAAGCATCAGAGAGGAAACTCTTCACTCCCTCCTTTCCCAATTTCTTGTGAATGGTTTGGTGTTTGGGAGGAGCGGTACCTGCTGGGCTCTGCATCATTCTGATACTTGCCAGCCTCCGGAGTGACGCTGTGTACAGCTGTATGGGCAGCAGTGGTTTTACCTGCTAGACCAATTGATGTTGCTGGACAATCAGTCAAATTGCACTGTAGTGACATACATCGCTTAAGGGCTGCTTTTCTGAATCGCATCTGCTTGCTAGCAGCTGGGTTGAACTCCTGCAGGGCCGAGAACAGAACCTTTCCCAGGAGTACAGGAATATGAAAAGGAAAGAATGTTTCCATTGCTCATGTTCTAATTGAGTTATTGCACTTTGTGGGGCATAATGTTGATGTTACTAGCAGAAGTTAAATTATTCTGGTTCTCTTCCACCCACTTTAGCAGCAGTGTCCCATCTCCCACCGCACCACGGCTAACCAGGAATCATTTGGAAACCCCATTCATGTGCTGTAGTGTTGCAGTAGAGGAGGGAGCGCGGCCTAACAGCTTATCTACTCAAGCTCTGTTGAACAGCTCCTCACTGGAGCTGTCCTGGGGTCCTGTTGCTTTACACAAAGGCTATCTGCCCAGTTTCAAAATGCTCTAAAATATCAGAGCCCTTCTTTTAATGTGCTGGAAAAAAAGAATCTTTCTCTTGCCTTGTTCTTAGAAGTAGCTTTATTTTAGATGCAACTTTGCTAAAAAGGGAAATCTAGCTCCAGGCACCTCTTGAGGCTGCAATTTTTTTTCCATTTAGGCAGATCTTGTAAACTGCTAATAAGAGAGATTTCAGTAAGACAAGTTGTGTGAATTAACCTTGTGGTGCTAGCCCTGTCAGGGTAAAGCTGTTGTCGGTAGTGGTTGTCTCAGCTGCAGTAGTGCAGCATCTGCAGGAAATCCTATTGTCATAGTCCCCAAGAAGTTTTCTCTAAGGGAAGCTTCCATGTAGTCATGGCATTATCTCGGCCTGAAAAAGGGATAAGGTGAATTTTTCTTTCTTTTTCCATGTAAAAGAGCCTGGGTGTTCCTACAGAGCTATTTTTCCTGCCTGTTTTATACTTCTGTCATCACCATCAGCGGTAACACTAGTTTGATTCCACTAGTTTGAGACTAAGTGGAGGAAATAAGAGGAGAAAGGGGATCTTAGCAGGAGCATTCAGAATGGTTCCCACTGTCTTTAACAGCAGTGTTTACTGAGGGAGGGAGTGAATACTTTTCTTAAAGATATGGCAGTGTTGCCCCTTTTATGAGGCAGAGGGGCTTTCATAGCATGTGCACTATTGCTCTTAGTCTCCTCCAAGCCT
Organism: Haliaeetus leucocephalus; assembly: GCF_000737465.1. NCBI lineage: Eukaryota > Metazoa > Chordata > Aves > Accipitriformes > Accipitridae > Haliaeetus > Haliaeetus leucocephalus. The sequence goes on from NW_010972512.1 coordinate 2,896,473, forward strand.
AGAGAAAAGCAGTAACTGTTACTGATATTTTAAAAATTAAAATCTTACAAGGAAGAGCAGTTGCAAAAAATCAAACTCTGTGACTTAAATAAATAAACCCAGCCCATACCCTGGCCACCTCTAAAATGTATTAGATAGAAGTGGTTTCAAAATGGGATTCCCTTTTTGCAAGGGAAAATTCCCTTGTGTGGTGGGTACAACAGCCTTTTCTCAAGCAGTAGGAAAACTCTTGCCATGCACCAGGCTGTGGGTTGAGAGGACAAATCTCTTCTGCAGTTTTAACGCCATAGCACTTCATGGGAGATACCAGCCCTGAGGCAGTTTGATGCCACAGCAGTGGGCAGCTTCTCAGAGGGGGAAGTCTTCATGTGCCAACTGAAGGTGCGGTGGTGCTTCTGGATGTGCTTGTGACAGCCTGTGATCTGGGTGTGGGGTTTTACAGGATGTGTCTCTGGCTCCTGTTTTGTGTTACCCTTGCCTGAAAGCCTCAGGCAGGAGCAGAGCCTTGTCCTTCTAGGTTAGAGTGCACGCAGAATGAGAGGCTGTGATGGGATGCTGTCTCTAGGAGATGAAGCAGACACAAAAAGAGGGGAAAGCGATATTAAGGGAAACAGTCATAAATGCATGGAAGGCTGTCTTGATACTAATCTTTCTCTCCTGGAACGCAGATTCCTGCTGGACAGGGTGGCTGGCTTGTCAGAGGAGCTGATAGCATCACGGCTGGTGCCTCTTCTACTCAATCAGTTTGTGTTTGCAGAACCTGTAGCTGTCAAGAGTTTTCTTCCTCATCTGCTGGGTCCAAAGAAAGGTGACCTTTCAATACTTTCTCTCTTCGCAATTATTACTGACAAGTTTGGAATTAATTCAGAGTGGTCATTCCATTGAATCAAGGGAGTAGTGGTGTTTAACCAGAACAAATACTGTAACATAGAGAACGGGAAAGGACAGTTATGTGTGCTTCCCCATTTGCAGTACTTTCCACTGCTCTGCTGATACTGGGAGGAGAATTAGGAATTGCCTGGGCTCTTTCCCAGGTTTACATGTCCCCCCAGCCTCCCCAGCTGTTGTACCGGCTTTCCCAGTGGCTCACTGTGTATGTCCCCTTCTCGCCTTTCCCCTACCCTGCCTCCCCTTTTTTCTTCTGCCACTCTACTCATTCTCCTGTAAGGGTGCTCAGTCTCTTCTCCTTTCCTCTGCAAGAGGTGTTCAGCATGTCTTGCTGGATCCCCAACTATGTCTGTCTCTGCTGTTTGCCTCCCATATCTTTAAAGTTTTTCCTAAATAGCTACTGGTGTTTCAGCCAAGTAATACCTGTCTTGTGACGGTTTGACCTTCAGTGTTCAAGAGCCATTGCTGTTAAGCAACAGCCACTGGCACTGCTGCCTCTCCTCCCTCCCATCTCTGATGTCCCAGGCAAGCTGTGTTGGCAGCTGACAAAGAATCAGACCTGGCAGTGGGGTGACACTGTAGATCTCAGCTGTGATGGTTTCTCAGCAAGTAGATTTTGGCTGGGCTGTCCCTTGTTGAAGCAGGCTTTTCCCATCTTCACCTCTCTTCCCTAGAGCAAACTGGAGAAAGCCAGACCAGCTGCCTCCTGTCGCCAGCCTTGTTCCAAACGCATGTCATTCCTGTGCTGCTGAAGCTATTTGAGGTTCACGAGGAGCACGTTCGAATGGTGTTGCTGTCTCACATTCATGCCTATGCAGAACTGTTCTCTCGGGAGGAGTTGAAAAACATCATATTGCCACAGGTTAAGGACAGCAATACGCAGTATTTTCTAGAACATGCGATTTCTGCTGCTCGGGTTGGTTCTTAGCTCAAAGTTAGAATCTCAGTGCTGGCCACAAACAGTTTGCAACCTCCTTCTATACAAGCCCTAACCCTTACACCCCATCCCGATCTGTAGTACTAGTTTTGTTCCAGTGCCCTCTGTCACGCACACCACCTGTGCTGATACCTGCCGGCCTTGACTGGCAGCCTCCCAACAAGAGACCGTGTTTCTGTTTTACACCACAGCTGTCAAGATTGGAGGAGTGATCTAAGCTCAGGGTGCCTTGGCGTTAGGGTCCAGTGCTCGCCAGGCACTGGGATCAGCCACTCTCTTTAGCTTGTAACACAAAGTGGTAGGCTGATTTTATGCTACAGAATAATGTCCAGTATCTACTGAGAGCTGTGGGAGATCGTAGGAATGAAATGTGCTGCAAATATAACATTTAAAGGGGAAAGAAGTGAAAAAGCAGAATTTTCTGTTCTTGGTAATGTTGTTATGTTCTTGGTGTAGGTATTGCTGGGCCTTCGAGATACCAGTGACTCTATTGTTGCGATAACACTGCACAGCTTAGCAGTTCTCGTCTCCCTGCTTGGACCTGAAGTAGTTGTAGGTGGAGAAAGAACGAAGATTTTCAAAAGCTCTGCGCCAAGTTTCATGAAAACTGCTGATCTCTCCCCTGAAGGTAAATTATATGGTCAGAGTGCTCTTGGGATTCTTGCCCATTCTGTCCGAGCAACATAGGCAGAACTTCTTGGATGATTAATCTGTTGCTGTTGACAGGTTAATTGAAAAAAAGCTAATTTGCAGCTAAACTTCAATTCTAAATTAGGTACTGTTTGCAGATACAGAATTGATATCAGAAGAAGAGTTATGTGAAAGTATTTTAAATGTAGGAAATATATGGAAAAAAACTTAAATCTCTTCTTCCTTTAAGAATCTCTATAAGTAAAGGAGATTTGTTAAGTGTGTGTGTTTGTCTTTGGTGGAAAAACCATATTGCCCTTCTAAAGGACTTGCGTACTTATCCAGATAGTTGTTTAATATTCCCTCTGTCCCTCATGTTTTTAAAAATAGTAAATCTCATCCTCTTCCCCCAATTTCTATTCATAGATTGGAAAAGGAGTACAAACTTCCCTATTTTCTCAGCTCTCGGGAGGCTTTTCAGCTAATCCAAATGAAGACAGTAGTCCCTGCACCTGCTAGATAACTTGGAACCAAGTGTACCAAGAGAAAGCTTTTCTGGATATTGAAACTAAGAATGCTTATAACTGGAGGGAAGAATCAGCATTTGTTCTACTTTAGACACATAGATACCAAATGAAATGCATGATAGAGCTCAATTTAAGTATAAATGTTTTCTTCCTGATGGTGTGTGTACCGACAGCTACCACCCTTTATTAAAATCTGTGGATGGCTTGTTGCATTATTTTTCTTTACATTATTGATTTAGTAGACTATAGTAAATAAACCCCTTTGGATTGTATGCTAAAACCAGGTTTATTTTTTCAGAAGATATTTAAAATTAGACCTGATTTAACTATTGACAAACAACAAAAAAAACCCCCTTTGTCCTCAACAGTGTGATGACTTGCAAAAACCAGTACTAGAGACTGAACATGTGAGGCTTAATAAGCTGTTTGCTTAAGCCCCTAAAAGGATGTACCTTTTATCAAGGGCACTTTGGGGAGGGGGTGGGTTCTGTGTGTTAGTTGCAGTCCTTTCCTGTGCCGCAGGCCCTGTGTCTCTGGCTGTGCTGGTAACCCCTAGCCTGGACAGGCACAGGAGGCGGTGGAAGCAGGTGCAGCCATGGCCCAAGCCATGCTGTTCTGGGGTGGTGGCAACAGGGCCTCACACAGCTGAGGCTGCTGCTGGTGAATCACTGCCACAACTCCCCAAAATGAAGTGGAACTAGGTGCTTGCTGAGCTATCATCACTGGCCCAGGGAAACAAACCTGCCTTGTGCAGCTTCAAAGCATGGCCTTGACTGCCAACCACCCCACCTCACCTCAGGTGTGGTACAAGGGAGGCTGTCATACAGCCTTCAGGGTAGAGACTCTTGTTCCTGTAAGCTGGTTTGCTCATGTCCAAGCATAAAAGAGGGTTTGTGTAGTTGCATGAGTTTGCTTATGCTTTGAATTGTTGTGACTATCAGTGAGTGCTGTGCTTTTGTGTGAGAGGCAGGTAAACAGGGGATTTGTGATGCCGTGCAGTACAGAAGCTGGGGTTTTGGATCCAGCCAGGTGGCAGACAGCATTTTTTAAGCATCTGTGCTGATCATAATCAGTTTGTTCATTGTGTATTTCTTGAAAGAACGTATCAGCAGAAACTGACCATTTACAGTTGCCCAAACTTTGTACTGGCAAGAGCTGCAGATGGCAGGAACAGAGGAGTATTGTGTTATATACAGCTCAAGAGGTGCAGCTGTTGGATTGCTGCACTAGTCTTCATTCAGTATTGCTTGTCAGTGTTGTAAATAAGACCACTGCAATGCTGCGGGCAGTTTCAGCTAAGACTGACAATACACCTTGTGGACCTGGTGTCCTTCCTTTTCTTTTATCGCTGCAGACTCCCCCAGTCATGTTGCAAGCAATCAGAGAAATCAAACCTGTCGGCCCTTGAAGATCAATTCTAGTGTGTTCCCCATCACTGGAAAGGTACCTGTCAAGAAGCTTTCTGTGCAGCAAGACAATCCACTGGCTTTAAAGACAGGTAAAACTTAGCCCTAGCTCTTCCTTTTTTAGAAATCAAGTGTTCTACAAATGAAGTGTTGCTTGAAAAGATGTTCGTTTTCCCTGTGTGCTGATCTGAAAGATTCAGTGAACCAAGGAAGGTAACAGTGAAGGAAGGAGAGTGTTGACCCTTGACTTCCTAGGGAATAGTTATTTGGGAATCATGATATACACAGACTGCTGGCTGACTGGCCTTGAATTTCTGTTTCCTTATGGCAGGTTCTCTGCTGTGCTTTTTCACCCCTCCCACAGCTTGGCCGATACACTGGATTTATAGGTCAGCTCATTCTCTGGCCTCAGAAGCGGACTCAGTTTACTTTCATTGCCTTTTTTCAGTCACCTATTGCTTATCAGCAGTCAGCTTTTATTGCCCCAGGGCTTTGAGATGAATACCCCTCCATTGCAAGCAGGAAGGTGGCCGTGCTTTCTAATACAAGAGGAGCTTAGCGCTGAAGCATCTTTCAGTCAGCATTACTGGCTTATTTCCATGCCAGGTGCCACCTGTGATGTCAAGGAGGTTTAGGCACAACTCTGTCTCTACACTTGCTCTCTTGCAATGAGTATGTAACAACACCTTTGTCTTCTATAGGTGAGCATGACACTCAGTCCCCCCTGAATGGAATGCCTGGAAGCATTAATATGCTAGGGAGCAGCAGGAGCTCTTTGACTACCTCTGAAAAGCCAGCAGAGGAGTGGCCAGACTGGAGTGAGCCAGAGGAGACAGAGACTGAGAAAACTGTGAACATTCAAATTCAGCCCCGAGAGCCGCGGGGCAACGTGAGACCTTATTTTGCTGAACATCATGTAGATGAGAAGCCATGGGATGACTTTGAGCCCAGCAGTCCTAGTCCTGAACTGTCCTCAGGAAACTGCCTCACTGTGACACAGGCTGATGCAGTTGAAATGCCAAGGCCTCTGCCGGGTACCCATCAACTGAGCAAAGAATTCAAAAGCCTCAGACTGAGTCCCCCTGCAAAGTCCTGTCCTGGGAACAGCTGGAGCAATGACAAGTGGGACGACCAGGAACAACTAGGAGAAACTGTGCTGCCAAAAATGACCTTTCAGGAAAGGTTGAAGTCTTCTTCGGAGTCTGGCCTAGGAGAAGAATTCACGATCAAAGTGAAGAGGAAACCCACACAAGACCCTGAGCTGGACTGGTTTGCTGACATGATCCCAGACATTAAACCTTCTTCAGCTATCTTGATTTTACCTGAAGCGAGGACAGAAGCGGTTGTTCCCAGTCACTCTGGTGTAGTATCCAGCAGAGAAGGTGCCTCCCAGAATGTGCTGTTTTCATCCAAATTTGCAGCAGCTGATCTTATTGAGGTAAGAAGCTATAGGCAGTGGGGTTTAAATGACTGCACACTTGAGAGGATCCTAAAAGCATGTACATAGCACAACACACTGTTGTAGCACCAGCTGGCTCCTTAATCAGATGGTGGATAACCTGAGGAAGTATCAGCAGCATACGACTGTACAGTTGAGTCTTTACATGTGAATACAAGATGCTGAGCCCTGAATGATGCATCTTACCAGGCACCAGGTAATTCAGTGGGCCGTTACTACAGCAGCAAGAGAGCTGTGTTAAGAAACAGTGAGGGAGTGGACTTAACTTGTACACTACTAAAGGCACTGACTAAGGAGTTTTAACGTGTCCTGCTGTATCCTGGATGCAAGGACCCTACACTACATTAGGGAGAGTCTTGGTTTGTTGGACAGGTAAAACAAGGCTGGATCCTGTCTGCTGAACAGGCATGGCTCCATGCACAAACTGAAGGGGGCTTTTAAGCATAGAGGATGCTCAGGACTGAGTGTTGCTCCTGGCTCTTCTGGGAAAACCTAATAGCATTGTAAATAACAGATCAGGAACCCAGAACCCTGGATTGTAGAGTAAAGCTTTTTGGGTGCTTTGTTTTCATGAAAGAATAGCTGAGACATTTCTCTGTTTCAGACGAACCAGAGGGGTTATAAAATTGCCTTTTTAAGTAAGGAGGTAAATCCCTCTAGCCCCATCACAGACTCCAGAGACTGCTTCTGTTTCCTAGGAGGGGAGGCAGCACTCCCAACACTGCCCCCTGAACACATAACTCCATTAGGGAATAGGTGTTGATTTCAAGTTGTTTTTCTAATTCAGTCTCAAGAGAGCTACCACAGGGGTAGCAGGTAGCATGGGGAGAGGAGTCTTGGATGTAAACTGAAGTTGTTTATGATGTTTGAAAATGGCACACTGTTGTGATATCAACCCCATTTGGGAAGGGATTCACGCGCTGTAGTGCAGTCAGTGCTGTGGAGTAGTAGAAGAGCTGTGTCAGTGGATGGGTGAGACCAAACTCATAGTGTTAGAATAAAGCAGGACAACAGCTCTTTCCTAGGGGGAAAGAAATCATCTAGTTTATACCATCCTGTTCTTAATGGAAAGTGGTTTTGGTACAACCAGTTCTTGCTTCAATTTTAGGAAAAAAGGACTCTCTTAGTTTGCTCTTGTCTTTAAGGTAAAGACCTTTTAACTACAAAAGGAAACAAGGTAGCTGCAAATACTGGCACTTCATTTTTGAATTGTCAAATTCGGCATTCTGGATGAATGTCTTTCTTGCTCTGCCATTGCAAGCTACACAGGCTACTGGCTGGCTCCTGTGGCTGTGCTAAGTACAGAAGTACAGTACACATGCCTTAATGTTGGTAATTTTACGTGATTCTAGGCTGAAGCTGCAGGCTGGGGTGAAGAAGAGGAGTTGAACTGGGAAGATGATACTAACTGGTAATGGGACTGAAAGAAACAAAGGCAATTTATGGTGTGTTGGATTCTGTAAGAGAAGTCGCTGCTTCCCCAATACAATGGATAAGTACCTCAGCACTGCTTTTGCCAGAAGGCAGGCACTTGCTGGAGCAGCCAGCAAGATCCTGTGGGGCCCGATCTCTTGCAATGGATGCTCCTTTCCAGTCTGTGCCAAAAACTGCAGGGGTGAGGCCTGCACTCAAGCAATACGCCCAGCCGTGGTGCGCGCCACTGCTACCGGAAAGAGGAATGGCGTGATGGGTGTGTTGGTCCTAATGTGCTACTGGAGGCCAAGAGCGGTGTAAGCGATTGTTCCAGAACTCATCCCTGCTCTGAAAAACTGATGACAATAAATGAAAGTCACATCGAGTTCCTTGGTTAATGTGCCTTTTTCTTTTTTTTTTCTTTTTTTCAGAAAAGTAAAGCTCTTAGAAATGGCTCCTAAGAGATGATTTTTAAGATGAATGTACAGTTTACTCAACTTATTTATTTCTGTTTATATAGTTCTGTCAGTGGATAGCATAAGAGGTGCTAGGAACCGTGCAGTGAAGGACCACTGAACACAAACGGCTTAAGCACTGCATTCTTTCTGCTCTTAACTGTGACCAGTAAAGATTATTTTTAAAAGATATGCATGGAGTGGAACCAGCAGCAGAGGTATATTCAGAGAACAGTATAGAGCCTTAAATTGTTATTTTTGAGTGTATTTTAAAAATAAAATAAAAACGCCTACTCTGGTCACCTGTACATGACAGGAACAAAGGTAACTGTTACTTCTACAACAGATTCAAACATCTTAGTATTCAAAATACAATCTCATGAAATGTATAGCTTGCTCTTCTAAGCTACTGCATGGTGATAAACATTTGCAATATACATAAGGACAGTTCATGCACAACAGTGTCCATTAAAATATCAGTCCTTCCACCCAGTTATTATGAAAGATGGGCCAACATCTCACACCTCAGTTCATTTTGGCACATTAACTGAGACCCAGCAGTACAGTAGAGCATCCCCTGTGTCACAGTTTTTTCTTCTCCAGCAATCATGGTACAAAGGCATCTCTTCCCTCAGAACAGGGAGTTGAGCTGTTTTATTGTCTCTAAAACCTGCTGAGCACCTTACCGTACACTGTCTCTGAGGACAGCTATAGCTGTATGTAGAGCCTCCAGTTTCACTGCAAGCCAAGCAGGGGGTGACCCTTTCTGGAGCAGCAACTTCACAGCCTCCACTGCCCCCTCCATCGTGCCGACTGCTGACTTATACTGCTCCTCAGAGGGTGAGTGACATGCTCTTTTTGCCAGAGGCTGCAGATTTAAGTAAACATGAGACATCATTTATAATGCTCTACATAAATGATCAGTCTTCATCCAAATGCAAGAAAACGCCTGATGGAGAAGAGCTGCAAAAGACTCCCTTGCCTTGTGCGAGTTCTTGCTGGCTGGCAAGCAGTACAGAGCATTCAGGTATAGTATTAAGGGGCAGGAGTGCACAGGACCTTTTTTTCTTAGAACATGGGAGGACAGCAAGACCATCTTGAACCGCTTTAGATACTTCCCAGAACTGACAGAAATCGACAATAGAGCCCAGACAGATTAAAGCAGTGCACATACCTCTCCTGTTGACTCCAGTTCTCCATCCATTTTCATAAGCTGTGCACTGCAGGTAATCCTTTCTTGCTTCACGCGTTCTGTTCGTGCTTCTGTTGTCTCTTCTACTTGCCTCGTCTAGGGAGAAAGCCACAGGAGAGGTAATTAAACCAAGGCAGCATTACCAACCGTCATAGGCTCAATTTATATGCCAGAACAAAGGGGAGGGCGGAGAGATCTTGATGTGCTGTTCAAAGTGAATCTAATTTCTCACACACTCTTCTGAGCAAGAGATTGAAGTTATCTACAACTTCGGTGTAGCATGACTGACTGTTGGTTCTTTTGCTAATTATCTGCTTGTCAAAAACTGTTTGTCCAGATAGCCCTGCATTAGGTTACAGCATGATAAACACCCCCCCTTTCCCCTTGTCTATATTCTGCATGCATAGCCATCTGGTCTTAGAAAAATTTTTCTAACATACAAAAAGGACTAAGGCATTTCATACATATCCATTTAGCTTTCAGAAACTGATCCAAGAGAAACGGGAAAGGAAATCACACAAACCAAATGATGAAATCCCTGTCTTTTAATAGGTAACTTCTCTGCTTAGAACAATAATTGTGCCATTTAACCATTTATTTTGTTCAAAGAGGGAAAAGCAAAGCATTTAAATCAAAGTTGGGAAGTACTCTAAGAGCAGCATGCATAGGAATGGCAGTTGTTAATTCTGCTGATTAAAGCAAGTAGAAAAGTTCAACCAGATCCCAGTTAACAGAACAATTTATTTTAAACTTACTTATTTTATCGCCATACAGATAATGCAGGTGTCAACATAGACTGCGTACTGCTTATAATGGATGTGTACAACATCAACTAAGAAAGCAGTAAAATGGTTCAATAACATACATACCTTAGCCAGAAAACTAACAACTTTGTTCTTAGTTTCTTCAGAATTAAGGCACTGAGGAACAACATCTTCATGGCTTGTTTCCTGTCAAAATTGTTGAGTAATAATTGTTTAGTACATTCATATTAACAAAGGAATAAACAAAGTAAAAAATGTTTCTGTGACAGTCCCTTCTCTGTTGCAACCAATGCTCAATCTTCCTTCACTTCCAGCTCCTGACATAACTTACAACTCATTAGCCCTCATCACTTTTGATGTGCAATAGCATCTGTAATACTGAGATCCAAATCAGTCAGTGAAGAGCAGCAAACATTTAAGACAGGAGAATTTCTGTACAACGTAAGTTAACAGTGCCAAATGCATGCATCCAGAGTTCTGCTATGCTTACCTCTGCAAAATGTGTGAATGCCTCCAACGCGTGCTGATGAATCAGCCAGGTCTGGTCAGCTAGCAGCGAAGCAAACAAACATGACAACTGGGGTACAACTTGCCTCTGAAAGAGGAACAAATATCTGTCAGTTCCACAGAGTTAGCTGTGCATATCTTACCATCATGATTTATTATTAAAGAATCGCTCTGAGGTCAAGGGACAGGTTTGTGAAATGCAAGAGTGCTACTGCCCTGTCTGGCAAAAAAAAAAAAATAAAAAAACCCCACACTGTAAAGGAGGTGACATGTTCTGTTCTTTCTTCTTGGAGGTTCAAATATCAGTCCTTTCTAACTGGTGAGAAGCAACAAGCAAATGAATAAACCAACCATCTTGCATGCACTCAGCATGTCTCAATGAAAAATAAAACTGCCATAGACCATTAATAATTCTCCAAGATGATTATGCCCTGGCACTCCTGTATGTATTTAATGAACTTGATCCTTTAACTTTATATTTAAATAAATAGCATATCTTTTCATCAAAAGACTGAAGACTATTTCACTAAGGCCACAATTATATTTACCTGTGCTTCTTGTGGTATAAACACCTTTCCCATAGAAGAGAGAAAATCCACCATTGCTAGACGAACGTGATCTGGGGGATCCAATTGGAAAAGGGAAGACTGCAGTGCAAATACCTGCAGAAAACAAACCCCAGCAAAGCTACATCAAACAGTTTGCAGGTGAAAACTGTTCTGTCTCACCTTTAAACCTGAGGACATTGATTTTAGAAAACTGGACTGAAAACAAAAGGAAGCATGCTACACCTTGAATAAAACTAGCTAGGATAAAGCTGCAGTGTGCATTTTAGAAAGAAATTCACATGCTCTATAGCATATCCATGTATCTCAATTACCTTACACAGTAATGGAATTCTCAAAAGCACTGTTAACCGAAGTGCTATATACTTGGTGTAAAGACCAGGAAAGTAATAAAGGAAGAAATAAAATCAGGAACCTCCATGTGTTAAGAGAAGGCCAGACCATGAAATAACTCATTGGAGATTCAGTAAATCACAGAGAACTTGGTTTTCATGAAGTAAATTATTCATAAGAAGGTTTTATTTTGGTTTTTTTTTTACCTGAGTAATCAGTTGGGCATCTAATGCTTGGATAAAAAATTCCAAAAGGTGAAGCAATAAACACAGTGTCTGCTGGAGACATGGCTCATCTGAGACCTTCAACAAATCACAAGATAGTAGTAACACTGCATTTTAGCTTATGGAATAACTACTTAAGAAAGAATTTAAAGCTACAGTAGCGTTCCAAAATTCTTAGCCTAACTTCACACACATAAGCCAACACATCATAAGCAGCAGAAGAAAGTATTAAAATAGTCATATCAATATTTCTAGGTAGTCATATTTTACAAGACCCTTTACTTTGATTTTTATTAAGAATATTTCTATCCCTCATCTCCTCCTACTCACTAAAATAAGCAGCTAAAGGTTATCTGAACTATTTCTTTGTACTTCCCAGTTGCCAAATGTCTTCACAGAATGGCTGAGGTTGGAAGAGAGCTCTGAAGGGACACATTATTGGCTCTTCTTCACCCCCACTCTCAAACTTCCTTTTTTAATCTGGAGTAAGAACCATGACAATCCTTTTCCTTTACTGCAGCTGCAGACAGGTATACAGTCGCAAGGGAATCACCTTACCCCCTTGTTCTCAAATATGGGAGGAAGATTACTGGCTCATTGGGTTTTCATGTGCTAAGCTATGTGCGAATTAAATCACCATGAGTTTTGTTCACATGCTAATGAACATTTAAAATAGGCCAAATCTGTAACTGTTATGAATCAAAATGAGGTATTTCAGACTTCTCCTTAAGCAAGTCTGAATCTGACACTGAGTAAAAGATGGAGTAACAAGGAGCCATATATGTAACATTCAGGCAAATTCAAACTCCACTCCACAGAGCACGTGCCTGCCTAATTACATAAACCAGCTGACAGCAGATGGGCAGCACAGTTACACTGTGCTTTACAGAAATGGTCCAATAGAGGTAAAACAACTTAGTAACAAACACATGATGAAACAGCACTATCCTCTCAAAGACATGCTGCTTTCACTATTGCAGCCGCAAATTCCCTTACCTGCTTAGCCTGGAGAAAAGCCCAGAACTGACCAAGCACTCCCAAGACAGATGCCTGAAGTTCTGCCTCCAGAGCATCACCAGCAAAATTGCAGGCAACCAGCAGGACAGAAAGGGCAGTATTCTAGTAGGAAAAAATGTCTAAGTAAAACCAAAGACACCTACATGTAAAACAAACCAAAACCCCAGGCTCATATTAAACATCTAAAATGATACAAGGTGGCAAGAAGCCCAGTGTGCTTTGTCAGCTGTACAGTACAGCTAATCCACCAGGCCACTGGCCAATAAAGCTTCCAAAGCAAGGAAACCATCCGTTACTTCTGTGAGTTTCACACGCTGCTGTAGTCATTAGCTGCATTGGCAGGTGAAAGCTGGCAGCAGATCCTTCATGTGGAAGCCTCTGTTTTCTCACACTCCTTCGCCAAAGAGACCAGCGAGCATCTTTCAGATTTGATGCCGCGTAAAAACAGCCAGAACTTTAAAACTTAAAAGTAATTGTATGACATAGTATAAATCAGAAATTCTAAAGAAAAATACATCTGCTCACCCAGAGAGCAAACAACCACCAGAATAACACAAGACCCCCACTGTCACCCTCGGAGTAGAGGGTCCTATGGTGCTGTGTACTAGAAGAAAACATTAAAATGAGAGTTCTTGCTCATGCATATGCCAATTAAGCATGGAAAAAAATCTGTGCAACGCACAGAATAGAACTGAGGTGACAGCAACAGAATCCTTATAGCTTGGAAATCCAGAGTTCACACATTTTTACAAAGAGAACGAAATCTCCTTTACCACAGGTTGGAGCTCTCCCAAAGCACGCCTGCTGTTCAGCCATCGCCTGCACTGTGCGAGCCCTGCCACACAGAGCTGACAGGCCACTCGTTTCCTAAGATCAGGATTCAGGGCCTTGAGGGATATGTGGTGCCATACAGCCAAGTTCTCCACCTCTTCTGGATGAAACTTATGAGCAAATTCTACCTGCAAAGAAAAGTTAATAAGAACTAAATAGACCACAAGACAATTTGGTAATCTCTCAGAAAGGTGAGAAGCCAAAATGCACTACTAATTTGCTTTAGAAATATTACATGAAAAAAATTGCGTAAAACCTTTCATTTAAATAAAATCAACTATTTATATAACCTTCTAGAACTGCCACCTCCCTTGTCACATATAGGACATCAGAATGATTAAGCAACTTATTCTTTCAGCCGCTTGAAGCAATGGCCCTAGCAAGTAGAAGAAAGAGCTTTAGCCTCTCTGAGGTATAGAGAGAGGCACTGACAGGGAAGGATAGTTCTCTTTATATCTGGTGACATGAGAACACTCATGAATACCAGTTGCAGATGCAATGACAGGACATACAGTTTCAGCAAATCTGGGAGATGTGCCATTTTCATACTTAATCAAAGGATAGACTTCATTGCCGTTCAGTAAGACCACTCTTGGAAAGGTGTATGTGCCTTTCTTGTTTTAAGGAGCACATCTGCGTAAATTAGGATCCACTACAACAAAGTAATAAGAAGTACAATATCAAGTACAGCAAGCGAGCACCCAACATCTTATCATTTCTGAAGAACTGAAAGAGGATATTTTAACACAGGCTACTGATTCAGATCTCTTCTCCTAAAGACAAAAGGTGCTGGTGCTATACTTGCCTGATGATCTGGAGCCATCAAGAACAGCATACGCTTCAGTAGAACACCCAAGGCAGAGACCTGGTAACAGTCACTGGGCCAAGACTTTATCTGAATTAGGATAAAAGGGTGATGCATCTAATTAAATTAAGGAAAAAAATCACCACTCAGCAAATGAATTCTATACAGAATGTTCTGAGAATTGCTCTGTGGGATCACAGCAGTAACACTTTAAATAAAACAATGCAGGACATGTTGGAAATACTAGGCATATTATATATTTTCACAGTATTGCTTTTGCTAATTAGTAACCCAATTTGAAGAATTAAAATAGTCTCCATTTGGATTTGGAAAAAAATTAAATTCCTGTCTTCAGTCATTTAGAAAGTTTGCCAGTAGAACTAGGATTAAAACTGGTGCCAAATTGCAGACATCACTGGTTCTTACCAAGTGGGCAATCACAACAACATGGTGAGCGCACAGTTCAGCTGTTCCATAGCTGGAATGTGAGAGACAGAAGATTGTGAGTCTGTACTTCATACTCTTTTACAGACTAAATATTACAAATCTTGTCTGAGAGATGGCCATTTCCTTTAACTATTTAAACTTGATATGCACAGACACAACTTACTTGAGAGAACCATTCCAGAAAACAATTATTAAATAATAGAAAAGGTATGTTCCCCTTACTTGCATGAATGTAAAACTGGCTAAGCCATTTCTGCTCCTAATTTTCAAAACATGCTCTGTATCTGAAAAGAATCCAATTCTGGCATAATTTTGTCTTTAAAAAAATCTCTCTCAAGGAATTATGTACAACAACAGAACTAACTGGATCTGTGAAAATCCTGCTTGACCTGTAATAAAAACATCTTACCGGGCAAGGAAGCACCACGAGTCCATTGCTAGCAGAGATGTGATCATACTAGAACTCAGCACGGCATCCAGCAGGGCATACTCCTAAGGAGAAAATATATATGTAAATTCATGCAGAAACAGACTTCAGGCCTACTATTTTTACTCCACTAATTAACATAAAACCTAATAAGATTTTCAGCTTATCCAATTTAAAATGTTTTAAGAACTCATTTTCATACTCTATATTCAGCTACACCATCAAGCAAGCAGCTAAATGTTTAGTTTTCCATACTTTCAATGTACATGTACATTCATTTCAATGGGATGAGGATCCTTCACTTTTCAAAACATTTCATCATGTGCATTCCTTCTTCGCAAGGCAACTTTTATGAAAAAAAATTATTTTTTTCTAAACTAATGTATTGCCAAATTTCTTGCCAGCTTTATTGGCAGCTTACCAAAAACAGAATAAAACCTCTTCCTCTTTTACGAACACAAATTTTACCTGAATGAGGAATGTAGCATTCATAAAAAAAAACAAACCTAAATTAGGGTTGTAATTTTTATGACAGCTCTTAACTTTATAAAGGTTTACATTTAGCTAGAGGTTCTTTTGTCTATGTGCGGTAAAAAGTGAAAAGCTTTTCAAACATTATATAACATTAACCAAAGCCCAGAATACTCCTCTGAAGTAGAAAAACTCGCTTACTACCATTTTATGGTATGTTCTTAGCTGGAATTGCAACAATGTAATCTACTCTAAATATTAAATGCCATTTTATTACTTCATAGTATAGACTAACAAATCCAGGTAAATTTAATACAAATTGAATGCTGCATAAAAGAAAGCACTGAACTTTTAGAACAACTTGATCTCCCCCCCTCCCAAAGAAGATAACAACCACTGAGTTTGTCAAGAACTTGTATGCAGCTTTATTTTCCCCTTTCCCACAAGTGACATTTGCTCTATAACTGAACTCCAGTCATGTAACTCTATCACGGCTGTTTTCTACAGAACCACTTCATAGCTAAGCATCTCTTTAGAGCTAGATCGTTAGAAAGAACTCATTCTTTTTTAAAGAGCACCTATGCATCACAACAGCTGAAGAGATGATAAGCAAAAAACAATCTTACCAGCTGAGGAAAGTGTGATGGGAGTGTGGAGGCAATGAAGGAGCACAGGTGGACACAGACATAGTGATAAAGGGTGATGGGAACTGCTGGCTGTCCTGTACTGATCACCTCTGGCAAACAAACAGGGAGAGAAAGCTCGCCAGCACATTGCTGGAAACTGAAGAAGAGAGCTGAAAACAAAGACAGGCTGCAAGGGTAAAAGAAAAACAAAGAAGGGGGGAGGAAAAAAAAAAAAAAGAAAATGAAAAACTGTTGGGTTACAGATATGCAAATCCTGCAAGCAACACCTGTACTACAGAATCTTTGTCTTTGACCAGAAACAATAGTAATAACTTCAGTGCTTTTACACTAGATTTATGTTCCTGACTTCCTTCCTCTTTTACAAATACATGTGATTATTAGAGGGTTCAGGCATAAAAATGCAAGATTTTAACTTACTGAAGTATCCACAAATTACATACATATCTCTCTTCTTATCCTGGAAGTACTCTAAATACCATTCCTTTCCTGAAAAAACAGACATCTCTGGCTCTGTATCCTTCACTCCTGAAGCACTGAATGTCAGATCCTGTTTTTCTCAGCGTAACGATGTAAATCCATAGAGTCTGACAAATTTTACAAGTTGGTTGCAAAAGAAACCCCAGCTGCTGAGCTGTTTGCCCGTATAGACTGATTGCTGTGGGGAAGAACTACAACAAAAACCTTTTTAGTACCTTTTTCCTGTGTTCCAGAGAGTTTGCACTTCTTCAGGCTGAGAGGACAGCTTGTCCATTATGGTAATCAGGATGAGACACTGGGGCAGCTGCTGCTCAGGAGGGAGACCTGTAGAAGTGGTTTTTTCACACGTGATGCTGGCTGCCCTGGTAAATATCTCATGTGTGTAAATTGGCTTTTAAGCAAGTGACAAACAATGAACAACTGGTGAAACATAGAAGTTCCCAGTCAAAACAATCAAAAATCACTTATAGACACAGCTGGGAAAAAAGGAACATTTCATCATGAACATTGTGTTTGATGTGAAAAATAAATGCAATGACTATATCAGGTAAAATCTAAAATATTCCAGTTCTGAACTGTCACTGCAAGATGCTGCAAAGGTGTTACAATCTGGATGCCTCATGCTTCCAGTCTGCTTGAAAGCCCTGGATGCCTCAAACACTGAAAACAGTTTTCTTCTAAGTGTGTCAGGATAACCACAAGGCCAGAGTATGCATGTGGGAAAGAAGTCAGCCAGCTATCTCAGAATTATGACATGTTGGTCAGGGCAGCAACTGGGGACAGGGGCATGATATAATAAAAAGCTGATCATTTTCCAGTTTGAAGGCATTCTACTTTTCACAGAAAATACTTAATTTGGGAAAAAATAGCTGTCTTCCCCCACCAACAGAATAGCAGAAAAATGTCAGCCTACTTTGAAAGTTTGTAGCAAATGTGGATTGAAATTATTGAAAACAGCAGAATTGATAGGATTTCTGTTAATCAGATTAATATTGAAATTATTGCGAGTACTTCAGAAAAGATGCATTCAACAGCAACATGAACTATCTGTTACAGAATTCATCTAAGTTAGCATGCAACTGGCTATATCATAGTACTTACAAACGAATTACGGACAAGCAGTACAGAACATTGCTTGTGGTCCAGAAAGTCAAAACATCAACCCTGATCCCTTAGAGATGCTTACATAGTACTATAGCAGTGGTAGCTGTATTTTAAACCCACCTAACTTTTCACTTAACACTTGCTCCATAAAAGGGCTAAAGGGAAGAAGCTGGTTGATGAGAGGGTCCAGAGTCACAAGAAAAACCCGAGATATTTCATCTCGATGAACTTCTGAGATCTCTGGAGCATAGAGACTGGGAGGAAATTTGCTGAGGGGAGACAAAAAAAAAAAGTAGTTAAATATTCTCAGTAGCATTTTCAGTAACATCACTTTTCAAAAGAACTACAAAAAGGTAAATTCATTATTTCCTTGTTATTGTGAAATAAAAGACAGAAAAGGTTCCCCATTTTAGAATATCTATTATAGCCTGAGAATTACAACTCTGCATTCAGCCTTTAAACTAAGCATCACAATCCAATAGTTTACTAAACGTTGAAAGAAAACCTTACAAGTTCAAGGAAAATGCATGTAAAATACATAACATATATAAGAATATACTGAATCACAAAAAAAGTTAAGCAATGATGTATACACAATTTGACAGTCATAAATGTGACAGCACTAATTTAACACATGATACTAATAAAAGGGTACCACAATTTCTTTGAAGAGAAAAAACCCCTGGGCAATAAAAGAAAGAAGTGATATAAGAATAAAGCAAAAGAGATCATGAAATGAAAACCACCTACTCTTGCAGCTTATAAAGTGACTGTTAAAACGCTACCTTCCTACACAAAAATTCTGCTCAGTTTTGCTGAGTGAATAAAAGTTTACAACCTTCCACTTGAGAAAGATCTACAAGGTAAGTGAAGTTAGAAGAGGAAACTTGTAAAAAAATATCCACCCAGTCTTGCAGTGAAACATGTAGTGAAGTCATGCACGAATCTCACCACAGAACCTGGTTTCAATTCCAAAAGAATGGCTGAAATCAGCCCTCTATTATAAAGTCCACTTTCGCCTATTCTTTCCCCACTATTGCAGCAAATAGAACAAAACTTTTGAAAGAAAAATGATAAGCTGCTTGCAGGCTGTTATGCTTTACAAGCATAACATTAAAAAAATGTTTGCTTCCGGGAGAACTAGAGAGTCATTTTGTGAGATTTCACAAGATTATAAACACAACAGTAAAGCTATGAAAAATTCCAGGATACTCTGTTTCTGATCCTCTCTCCCTTTAGGACAAATGTTTCCATGCTTTGTTTTAAAGTAGAAACAATCTATCAAATGTTGCTGCTGACACCTGCATTTAGTCTTGGATTTTTTCTTTCACTAGAATTTAAGACAGAAAAAAAAAAAGAGCGTATGGCTGTTTATTTATATATGAAACAGAAAGGAATTATTAGGGAATGGTAATTCGGAATTGCCTTGACTCTGCACAATTTGAATAACATCATGCTACCGTTTATTTCAAAGTGGAAGGTACACTGCTGGGTTGCTCTGTTTTAGCTCTGCCTAACTGCTTCATCGCAAGGTGACCGAAGGGCAAATTGTACCCTCAAGAATTTTGATATTAGGAACAAGAATTTTCAAAAATGAACTTGCATAAATAGACCCAGTGTCCAAGACAATCAATCTGCATATTCTACACAAAACTTGTTAAGAAACATTGACATAAGTAATTGCAACAAAGTTAGTGGTTTGTCAGTATCGGACACTCGCAGCACTGATCAAGAATGAGGTTAAGGTAACTAGCATCACACAAAAATGCCCAATTTACTAAAAAAATATTTTAGATTTCTGTGCATGAAAAAAGAAAGCAACAGCTCTGGAACAAGAACTGTATTTTTACATCTCAAAATACCTGTAACTTTAAGAATGCAATATGGAGATGTTATTAAGATGCTATCAATAATCAATTATTTGTACTTCACTTACCTGTATATCTGAAGAAAGAGCTGATGTAACTGAGAACATGAATCAGAGAAGAAAGAAAGAAATTCCTGCAAAAGCCATTAATGTTGAATGGTACTTTTAATATAAAATACATGATTAAATACACTTTCTTTCTGTTCTGCTATATTGGTGTGTAAAGTACCGTTAAGTTCTAATAATCCACATCACAAAGCAAGTGCAAAGCAAAGAGTAAACAAAGTATTCCTAAGATTAATTACACTACATGTATATATTTTGTATATACAATTCATTTACATTTGTATAGGTAAATATACGTATGTATATGTATATACATTCAATTACACTTATAGACTTACTTAAAAAAATTGGTAAGTACAGTTGTAATAGCCATAGAGAGCTGCAAAAATCTGAAGTGGTCTCATATGTGCTGTAAGGCTGTTTCATCCTGTTGCAATGCTATTCATTTTGTGCCAAAAAAAAAAAAAATCAACAACAATAACAAATCATCTCCCTGCTTTTACCCCATGGGACAGAACAGATGCAGAATGCACTGTTACTTCTGTTCCTAGAGAGCAAAATTTTTTCACGTACATTCTTAAAATGGGTAGATTTACAGCATCTGATCCTCTCTCCCTTTAGGACAAATTAATAATGAGAAAAATAAAACACAGCAACAAAATGAAAGGGCCAGGAAAAGAGCAGGAAGTTAGCATCAGGGCTAACAACAGTGCGTAGGCATTTCTTCATATTAATGCCACATCATTTTCAATTGTTGAAACAAGCAACAATTCTGAAAACTTGGCAATTGGTGTCATCTGCTTAATTCTTCCAGATAAAGTTACTATTGCATTGACTTAAAGCTGCCTTAAGGACTGGACCTCTCCTACCAACTCCTCAGTGACATTGCTTGTAACAGCTTATTATTCTTGTTTGGGTTTCAGTTCAATCACAGCAGTAATCCTGCTTAGGCTTGTGAGTATATACAGGTGGAAAAACTACAAGAAGGTTATGCATGGATGTTACTTATACCACCCATATGGTATGGTCATAAATTCTTAAGATATTATGCAGTATAAAATTATTCCATTTGCAGACTAGAGGCTTAAATTTAATACTAACATTCAAGTATTAAAATTAAAAAGAATTCAAGTATTAAAACCTACCTTGGTGTAGTGTACAAGGGAATTAGCAAAGAACCTGCACAGTTTGACTGTCTTCTGGAACAGCCTGAGGTCAGTGCCCTCCTGTCCAAAAAAAACCAGTTCTAAAACTTAAGATACAGAGTAATTACAATAAAAAAGAAAGTTAGATTGCTAACAATGTTCAAAACCTATTTCAAACTTGATTCTCTACAGACTCTGCAGCTACGGGGGAAAAACTTTAAAAATTTTCAGTATGCCTCAACATTTTTATAGCAATATTCAGAGTTGAAATGCCATCTTTTGATTGAGCTTAGGATATTGTCAGTTTAGGAAATAAAAAGAATTCCCATAGAGTATGGTGGAAACTAATTTTCAGTGCCTCGCTGAAACATCCCCAATCTAAACAAAGTTATGGGCCTCATTTTCAGGTGATTTCAAAAGAACAAGGTATTCTGCCTACCACATGAATTCAAACAAACAAACAAACAAAAAAACAAACAAAACCCCAAACCAACCACAAAACCAAACCCCAAACCACTCCAAGCAATAATACAGCACAAAGAATTTATCCTCCTCAAGTTCAACAGCAGCTTTGGGAGCTTTTTAATTCACCTGTATGTCTGACATCTTCATTTGCTCAGCCAGTTGCAAACAGGAGTGAAAAGAAAGAAGAGTGTCCTTGCACAGGCCACTGAGGATGTCACTGTGTTTCAGATGGCACTGCAGCAGAGAATGATGCTTCAGGCTTTGCCTAAAAGACAGGAATCAGATATTTAATTGTAAGAAGTGATCATGCAATGTGTTAGTACAAACCCAAATAACTAATTCTTCTATTTAGGCTTTTATACAACACTAATTGGTGCAATATCCATGTACACCGAAACCCCAAATTTAGAGAGAACAACCCTCTTCATAGCCACAACTGAAACACAGAGGAGATGCAGGATGAAAGCACAAGACAGCACAACTCAAGCCAAAAACACCTACAAAACTGCAGGTTAGACCTCTTAAGATTATTTATTCAGGCAACAGTGTTTCAAATTTTATTCTGCATCATAATACAAAGTCAAGCTTCTATTACTTTTCATGCACGATTCGTGACTACCTTCACTGACAGTGCCTTTAATACTACTTACTAGCTAAATTTCTAAATTAAATTTCTAAATTTACTTACTAGCTAAATAGCTAAATTGAATTCTGCAATCTCAATTTTATTTGAAACTCTGAACATAAAGCTATTGAAACACTGGTTATTTAAAATTACAGTCTGTTTGTATTACAATAAAATCCAAAAAGTTAAATGACATACTTGATTATGAACTTCCATGTATTGGCGTGAAGAGCATGATCCATACTGGAAATGACAGAGCATATCTCCAGCACAGTGTGGATTACTAACGAGGAAATAATAACAGCAACAGCTGAGTTAAATCAGATTCATGAATTCACAGCTATGCTACTCTCCTAGGAAAACAGCAGCCATCACAAGCACTACAGAATACCACTGCTTGACACTGAATCAGGAAAATGGCTCAGTGCTGCTCCTTTCTTACAAGCCTACATAACATGCCCCATCCCACAGAGAATGTTTCAGGAGAAAAATGGAAATATTTCAAACTTCAAAATGCTGTCTTCTGAAAGGCTGGTCAAGACAGCAGGAACCAAACATGCTCAGAACCCAGTTTTAAAAATTCAGACGACTCTCTATAGAAAAAAAGACTGAGCAAGACTAAAAAAAGTGTTAGATCCACATATACCTGACACCATATCTGTGATATTATCTTCAGTAGAAGCAGAGCCCAAGGAAATCATATCGAGTAGTTCCATCAGCTGCTTCTGAAGAGAGTAAGTTTCCTTGAACATAGCTTGTAGGAGGTCAGAAATCAAGTGCAGATGCCCACAGTACACTGATTCACTGTCCTGTAGGAAATGGGGTAGAAGAGGTTTTAAAAAAAAAAAAAAGTTCAGGAATCACAGCCTGATTTTTCATATGCTGAAAATACTGAGAGCGTTGTCATACATTTCACTGGAAAAAAGAACAAGGCATAGACATACCTACTTTAAGTGAATACACAGCCAGATCTGTAGCTTCTGCTATCAACCCATTTGCTAAATATAAAATGCTGTTCACCTGCAGCATCATCAACAACTAATGAAGTCTGCCTGGCTCTAGAGAATTTAGTGGGCTTTGGATTAGGCCTCAATGTATGAACCTAAGTTCATATTTCTGAATAAAATGGTACAATGTTAGCAACAAAGGAAGCAGCATTCCAAATATTTCCCAATACTTTCAAATTAGAATTGTTAGATAAAGGTGCGGCACCTGAGTTTGAGTCCTGACATGGAAAACTGATGTAAACATTCCCACAAGAAAGACAAATTGAAAGGTGAAAATGAAGGCCAACCAAAAGCTATTGTGTCCTTATGATAACCTCCTTTTTTTTTTTTTCACTGCTCTAGAGGGAATTACTGTTCCATCTGAAAATCCAGATCTGAAACTGATACACTTTACTCATCGTAACCAACATAAAGACCCTAATCTCAACTTTCAATCCACTTTGGAACTTGCATAGAAATAAGGTAAGTAGCACCATTTTGGTAATCATTTGTAGCTCTGAAAATACCGCAGCTATCAGAAGTGCACAGATGTCACAGAGAGCCTACATTCATAAGCAAAATGTTCCATTGACACTGATGGAAAATATGGAAATAGCACAGTCTGTGCCTCTCACTACCAGGTCCGATTTGCTGGGCAGACAGCTGAAAAATCATCTTTGTACTTGTGCACTAAGTACAATCTGTAAACTATTTAACAACTAAATTTAAATTAAAAAAAAATATAATTTGACAACATTATTTCAAAATAGGATCTTCTTACAAAATAAGTGTTTCCTAAAGGCCAACCACTATAAGAATTTTTCTCCTAACACAAACCTACCTTGCAGTGTGTAAACGTGTTCTTTATTACATAAAGAACCGAGGATGGAAGGGTGCGGATACTCTCCAGAGGCACACATTCTTGCAGTGTGCAGACGTATCGTACACAACCAGTCAGTGTTTCCAGCAGTTGCACCATAGTCTTAAAGCAAGAATAAACAACAACAATCAATGTTTTTCACTCCTGCAATAATTTCAAAAGCATCTTTTCTTAGCTGAATTGCACCTAGATTTTTACGGCATTTAAACTTCACTGCTATTTGCATAAATAAGTAGTTTGTTAAAAGATGAATGAAGCTCCGTAAAATAATATCAAGCAATTCCAGAGCTTTTCTCCAATACCATACACTCTTTGAAAGCTTCATATTTCTTTTGACTACTGTTCTCAATTAGGAAAAAAATTAAAACTCAGAATTAAGTGACTGTATAAACAGGTGCCAGATTCACTCATTAAATATGGAGAATCACATTCCATTAGCATTAGGAACTTAAGCAGAATTTGACTTTTTTTTAATTATATGATTAGCATCACATGCTAGATCAAATCATTCACAAAATGTTAATTGAACTTCAACTGCAAATGAAGATCAAATTACACCTGGTTAACATGTAGCTGGCAAAAATATTCTAAAAACCTCTTAATTGTTCAAGTAAAATGAAAGAATAATGTAAACACAGGACTTGCCTGTAGAAGATTCCTGACAGTGCTGCATAACTCTGTATTCTGGCTGGTTAATCCTTTGGCCTCACTGGATAATTCATACATCAAGTTATCAAATACCTGTAGAGTCTGTCAGAACAAAACAAAACTTAAATATTTTGTTTATAAACGTACACAGGCAAATAGTAACACCATTCTATACTTGCTTGCTTCCTTGGCATGGAGTAATGGGCTACTGAGATAACTCACAGAAGAAAAACAACGCTTTCTAGCATTTGAATCATAAAGCTTGATATATCAAGAAGCAAAAACTGTCTTATGATTTCCCAAATTATAGACAGAAGCTATAGTAGCTGTTACTTTTTCTAAAATCTGTTAGTAAAACAATCTTCCCAGCTAATTCACTTTAAATATATACCTCATTCTACCAAAGATTTTTACTTGGTTAAAACCACATCATTTTAAAAGGATTTTTCATTTTGTCTTTGGAAATGTGGGTTTTTTTGTTGGAGAATGATCATTAACATTTTGAATACATTAAAAAAAAAGTCTATGACATACAAACAACAATAATTTCTACTTTAGTTGAGGTCCTTGGTTATTTGATGAGTGTTACTGCTGAGACTGCAAAGACATGAGGTGCTTCCAGGCACATGCAGGATACTACATAAACTGGTATGGTACAGCAAACTTTGTTCAGGATATGCCTGTTATGAGGCATTTTTCTTGTAATCTCCAAAATTTGCCACAGGACTTAAAATAAGGGAAATGGAAATCAAGTGGCCATTTCTACTAGCTTCTTAAAATGTAGAAGCTGAGGCCTCAAACTTAAATCAGTAATTTGGCACTGCTTTACTTCAGTTAAAATGCAAGCAATGAAGAATTTTAATACAACTACAGCACAACATTCTCCATCATTTAATCAAAATAAGAGAACATACATTAAGCCAGTATGGTCTAAAAGTTTATTCACAATTTTCACAACATTTATTAATGATATATGAGTATTGGGTTCTTCAGTTTATTTGTCCTGAGAGGCTACCTCTGTAAAAATTCTTAAACTTAGCCATTTTATAAAAAGCCCAATCTTCTCAAAAAGAAATAAAAAACAATTCCATTACTGACTATAGAAAGCAGAACATTGTATGTTCCATCCTCTCCTCATTATAAAGAATGGGAACAATCACAGAAACAATCCAACACAAAACTGTTAAAACTTTTAAAGCGTAAAATTTTAATTTTGAGTTTTGTATCCAAAACAATAATTATATTGTGTGACTTCAAAAAAGAATCACTGCATTCTAAGCATGTTTTAGCACCGGACTGACTGAAAATTCGATACTTAATTGAAGCCGTCATACCTTAGGTAATACTTTTGAGAAAAAAGTTTGTTCCAAATCTGCAAGGCTGATATGGGGCAAAAACATTTCAGTCAGAATCCTCAAAACACCTGGAAAGCAAGACATTTAAACATTACAGAAAACCAAGGTGTGATTATCAGAAATATGTAGCAACCTACCAGATGAAACAAAGAACTGCATCAAGCAGAAATAGATCAGGTATTTGATTTTGAGAGGCAACATAACATTTGCCACATAGGCATTATCTGAAAAATCAAGTAACAATAACAGCTCGAACATGCATAAACCCATCAATAATAGCACCACACCTGACTACACTTAGCTGAAGGTTGAGCACAATTGTTTGCCCATGGAACTAGAATTTTCCATATTCCAAACTGCAAATAGTTGCACATTTAATGTGCTCATTGACACTAATATGCAACTTAACAGTTAATGTTAGCAAGACACCTCAACAGTTACATATCAGCCTTATTTTCTTATCGCTATCACGTATTACAAGAGTTTTGCCAACTGTAAGATAATGGCCAAAAAGACAATAAGATACAATATGAAAAGCACCCTTCTTTCAAGTACCTAAAAATCAGTAGTGAGAAGGAAAAAGCAGCCTTACATGCATAGCTTATTTATGGGCTTTTATAAAGCTTATTCAACATGCAATTTGTGTAACGTGCAAAGTCCAGCAGGATTGCTGAAGACTGTGAAAGTCACTAGTTACAGCATAAGTATTTTTAAGTAGTGCAGAATTTATAATGCAATTGCAATACAATGATCCATAGGAAGAAGAGGCACTTCTTGGTCACTACTTACGAATATGCTCAGTCCAGTCTTCAGACTCTTGATACATAGAGTAAAAATGTTAAAGAAACTCAAGCTCGTTCTGCCATAAAGTTTATCTTTAACGCATCTGCAGAAATCACGGTGACTTCTCTCACTCTCTCATGTACACTCCATTCATCACATGAAATTGGCAGGGATGCTCCATAACCAATGCAGGCAGATAAACCTCAGTACCCGCACAATCAGCACAAGCATTTCTACAATGTATTGGGAGAGTAAGTCTTGGGAGTTTTTTTGTCTGGTTGGTTGGCGCGGGGGGGGGGGGGGGGGGGGGGGGTGGTGGTGTCTGGGGGGCGTTATCTACAGCGCTAAATGAACCACACGCTATTTTCTACCGTCAGATCTTTTATTTCAGCGAAAGGCTGTACTCATTTCCAGTGAAATACCCGGCACCCAGCTTTTCCGTCCTTTGTCAGCCCCTTACAAAGGTTGCCCCGCTTCCCCTCCCCACGGATTTTTTGCTTGAACAGTGCAAAGCTGAAGGAGGAACACCCCCACACCCCCCCCCCCCGCCATTTCGGGGTGCCTCCCCACAGCCACCCAGCAGCCGAACCGCCCTCCCGGGAAGGATATAAGAAGCCGGGGCAGGACGGCGGGCAGTTCCCGGCGGCAGAGGTCCCAGTCCCAACCTCCCAGCTCTTGCAGGAGCAGCTCGGGATCTGTTTGGGACATGGCCCCGGCTCTGTTCACCTCACGGCCGGGCAGCGGCGGGAAAAAGTCACCTCCACTATCCCAGCAGCCTCCGCGCCGCTTTTTCACCGCGGGGCGCGCATGCGCTTAGCGAAGCGGAAGGGGCAGGCGCTCCACGTGGGAGAAGCGGAGGGCGAGCGCGACCGGTAACCGGGGGTTGGTAGGGGCACCGGGGAGGGTAAACCGGGACTGGATCCCCTTGCCCGGCCTGCGTGCTTCTAGCTGGGGCGCAGGGGAAGGGAAGCCTCCGTGCGCGTTGTTTTTTCGTGTTTGAAAGGCGAGGTTTACCGGAATAAGTAGCTACCCTAATTTCCCTGCACGTACGTACATTACGTGAGAGATGTGGTCACTTGTTAACACTGTCTTGTCGTGAATTTAAATGTTTAGAAGGTGGTTGGGTGGAAGTTTTTTTAATGAAAATTAGGATGCTACAATTACACGGTTTGTTTGTGCTAATGTTTAGCAATTAATGATATGTAAAACTATTTACTCTATTTCCAGAAGCAATTCTTCCGGTTAATTGGCAAAACATCTGACATCCTACCTGTAACGCACTCTTCCCCGTAGCGATAGCTACATAAAAACATCCTCTAAAAAAAAAAAAAAAAGAAGAAAAAATAAATCTTTGTATCAGCATCACTCTTAGATGAGTGTTACTGGCTGTAATAAATCAAGCTGACTTTTTTTTTTACTGTTATTCCTGAAAATGGCTTTTCGATTTAATTTTTGTATTGATGAAAATGAAAGCAATGAACCAGAGGCTCATGACAAGATGTGCTTTCCAAAATGCAAGCAGGACTCCATAGAAAAGAGCAAGCAAACCCCTGATACAGCAGCAGACCCCAGCCTGAGGCTGGGAACTGAGAAGCACCAAGAGGAAATGCTGTCAAAGACAAAGTTCTGCTTTAAAGCTGCCAAAGAGCACAGCATACCCAAAGATCTCGACAAAGTATTGGAAAATAAAGTGATGGAAACAGTATCAGGCCTGTATTACATCAAGATGTCTGTAGTGGAAATGATGTGTTTGGATGGAGCCGACAGAGAAGGCATCGTGTCCAAAAGCGTTTCTTCTCACTCTGACCTCATCCCAGGAGTCTATGAGGGAGGACTGAAAATCTGGGAATGCACCTTTGATCTCATAGACTACTTTTCTGAGGCCAAAATACAGTTTACCAACAAGACTGTATTGGATCTTGGCTGCGGGGCTGGACTGCTGGGAATAGTTGCTTTAAGGGGTAAAGCTGAAAAAGTCCATTTTCAGGACTACAACAGCACAGTGATTGATGAAATAACCTTGCCTAACGCAGTGGCTAACTGTACAAACAAAGGCAGCAGGATGGGCAGTGGAGACAACAGAACAACTAGCAAGCCTCCTTCAAAGAGGCCCAGGAACGCAGAGTGCTTACCTGATGTGCTCACCAAATGCAGTTTTTTCTCTGGGGAGTGGTCTGAAGTCAGCCGGCTCCTGTTAAGCAGCAACAAACCCTTTTCAAAGTATGATATAATTCTCACCTCTGAGACCATCTATAATCCTGACTACTACACTGCTTTGCACAATACCCTGGCTCAGCTCTTGGATAAAAATGGCCGTGTGTATTTGGCAAGCAAAGCACATTATTTTGGGGTTGGTGGTGGTATCTACCTCTTTGAGAAATTCATTGAAGAGAGAAATGTGTTTAGGACCAGCATAGTTAAAACAATTGATAAAGGACTGCAGCGATGTATTATGGAAATGGCCTTTAAAGATTCCAGTTAAATTTAACCACTGGTCCTTCAAAAAATATCTTAAAGACACAATGTTTTAGTCCTTATATCTCTTTGCTTTTTTCCTCTGTTGATTTATTCTAGATGCTCATTACTGAAGTGTTTGACAAATTCTGATGCCTGACTAGAAGTGAAGGACTCTTCTGATTCTGGTTTTGCATAGAAATATAGAGTTCTGCTTAAACCAACATCTGTTTATGTCTATTAATTGTCATTTATATGTAACTAAAAATTAAGCAAGTCACTGTCCCCAGTCCCCCTCTCACATTCTCTGGCAGTGCCAGAACTGTAGTGGCTGCTGAGCGCAGCCTGAACAAGATCATTTAGCATCCTAACATAGCACAACAAGTGGTTCTCACGGGTTAGGCTCCCAACTTGAAGACGGTTTAACTGCGGCAACAGATTTCAGAATCGACTGCGTACCTGTGTGCTCCGCTGCTTTGCCACCAGAGGGGGATGCAATTTTATTTATCACTGGTGTTCAATTCTGCTAACAATCTTACAAATCTTTGTAACGTTTCTGTATGTAATACACACTTGACTTTTATTCAAGCCTTGGAAGTAGTGTACCAGAGAATATTTACTAGTGTGGTCTGTAAATTTTCACATTCAGATTTTGACATATCACTCCTAAGAAAATTTCAGCAAGTAACTGGAAATACCCATACTGTTTTTAGAAATTGATAAAACTGATTTCTGCTTTAGAAGCTGAGTTGAAAGAAGAATCCTTAAAACAACCAACCAATAAACCTACAAATGCAATCCAGGAAACTGGAGGATGACAGAACTGAGCTTTAGGTGGTGACAAGTGGGAAAGAAGATGAACTGCGCTATTATAGCAGATTACTAGAGTGCTGTACTGGGCTGGGGTTTGTTTTGGTTTTGTTTTTTTTTTTTTTAAAGAGATTTGTCCAGAAATTAAACTGCTTATATGCTATGACCCACTTTCAAAACTTGCTGGGGGTACTACTGAACACTCAGACCTCTTCAGTCCTTTCAGCAGTTTGGCGGGGCAGCAGACATTCAGAAAAGCCTGTGTACAAGTCACTCCTGTGTCCTAGGCTGAAGATAGTGATGTTGCTTAAGAAATTACCTTACCAAAAATGCATACAAACCCAAAGAACTACAAAACCTGGTCCTGAGTGCTTGATATTACCAAGTGACAGAAAAAAGCCACTGCATGTTCTGTCTTAACCAAAACTGGACAAAAAGCTCTTACACAACTCTTAACAAGTACATCAAAGCTACTACTTGTCATCATGCACTGCTTTACTGCAGCAGTAATTCACTGGGTGCCCTTGCAGAAATAAAAACTTAGAGACAGTCAACCACTGCAGTAAACTAGATGCAAGGATACACAATGTAGAAGAGAAAAGGACAATAGTCTGAGGGGATGGAAAGAAACTACAGCAGTGACCTAAATAACTTTAATTATTGTGTTAAGATCCTGTCATTGAAGGCTATGAAAGTCAACTACAAGATTCTCGTTTTGACCATGTTGCTATTAAGAGAGAGTCATAGAGGATTTCCCGTACTTTACAGAAGAGCTTTAACAACTACTGTTGTTTCAAAAACAATTCTAAGTAGACTATTTTAAAGGGATGATTTGGAAACTACTGAAGTTGCTTTTGTATAGGGGGGGGAGAGAGAGAGAGGGAAAAGCAGTCAGTTGTGCCAAGGCTGTGATTGCACTTCAGATTTTTTCTGCATCAGCTCTGAAACTTACTGATGATAGACAACTGCTAACTACAGATTGAAGAACAAAAGGAAGTTTTAGCTTCAGCAGATCAACAAAGTACTGTTAACAGTTCTTTTTTGTCAAAACTGGGAAGTTGGAAACAAAGTGACTACCGCTTGCCATATTTCGAACCTCAGTCATAAGAGAAATCATGGCTTGCACGCAGTGACCAAATAGCTTGTTCTACACCTACTAGGTCTAGTGCCATTTTGGAGAACGGTACCTGAAGTAATAAGAAGTGTTGACCACTGTGACAATGTTGTTCTTAACCATATTCAATCTCATGTACTTTTTGGCAAATAAAGGCGGCACTTACAATCTTCTACCATAATGCTTCCTCTTGAAAGTATTCCACAATCAAACTTGCTGTCTTCGGTTAATATACTACTCCTTTGCTTACCATACTCATTTTATTCTTGGATTGCTCAAAGATAGCTCTGTTTTCATGCAGATACAGAATCGGGGTTTTTAGGACTTTCAAGTGAAGACTGCTAGAGCCACAATCTCACAGTAACTGCACACCTGCAAAACAGGAAACCCCACACGTTATAATTAAGATCCCATTTCAGAATTACAGATGAGAATTAATAAAGGATGTTTTTCTTGGGTGAAATGGGCAAAACTAGCATTGGGACTTCCATAATTCCAGATGAGTTATATTCTGTTCTTAGAATTCAGCACATACCTGCTGAGAGGAAGCAGAATTCAACACTTAAGTTTTGTAGGCTGGCTGTTCTGTTGGTGTTTCAACATGAAATATCACTAGTTTCCCTAATCTACATTAAGGCTTTCTCTACTTGCCAAATCATCACCACCCTAGTGACTAGTTTCCTGTTTCTCTTCATGTTCTGGAATTAAACATCTTTCATTCACTTGTAATACTTGTACATATTACTTAATAGCTAGGGAAATTAGCATTTTCCAAAATGACACTGCACTAGAAAATAACATAATTGGGAGGACCCTCAAAGTATTTTTCTGAAGACACAATAAATGCTTACCATCAGACCCAATTTCTTGTCTGAAGAAACAAAGATAGAAGTCAGGTGGTAAATCTATCAGCTCATTCCAAATCATTACCCCTTTTCTCCCCTCACCCCATCCCCTTGCTTTCTGAAACAGTCATCACAATAAGAAATCCGGTCTAAATTATGTCTTTCCCGTAAGTACTGTGGAGGGAAACATTAAAATCAGTTGTAAAACATCTCAGGAAATTAAATGAGAAAGCTTGTTTGTTTTAGCAGGAGCTATCCTTAACTGTTGACTTCCCTCTGAAGGCTATTAGCTAGTTTTGGGAAATGAGGTGATTAAAAAAAAAAAAAAAAATCAGTTTTGTATACTGGCACCAATTAAATGACATCCGTTACAGTTATCTTACTAAAGCTTAGGGGAAAAAACCCATGAGGAAAATCAAAGTGGGAAGCACCCAATTTGCAAATTATTGACCTGTATGCTATTCTTGGTTACTAGGTATGCAGGCACTTAATCACATTCTGAAATCAAAATCTTGTTAAAAAAAAAAAATTCAAACCTGCAATCAATGTTATCATGGCATTTGGAGTAGTGCAGCCAGATAACTATTGTACAAGAGCATACAGAGAAGCACAAACAGCAGATGCAAAAGCTCATAGAGGCGCTGGAGGGGAAAGTGCAGGCTGCACATAGAGGGAAGCAGATGCCAACCAAGAGACTGGCAGCACCAGGTTCAAGAAATCCTGCTCCCAGGTATTACTGGGATGGAGATACCTGGAACTCTTCTAATAAGGAATGGACTGAAAGATCTGAGGATGAGAAGAGGAAATCCTTCTCCACCCAGCCAATCAAAACAAAAATACAGAAGGGTGACATAAGATGGACAGTTACTGCCTTATTACACTAACAGCAGGATTTTTTGTGACAGAAACTGGACTAAAGCGTCTCAAATTTCATACTGTTTCTACTTTAAGAGTCACACGCACACTGAAAAGAAAAAGCCACCATATACCACCAGATACTGGTAGATAAGTGCAGTAGGAGCCACAGCACAGGGAAGAACCAGGATTTGTATACAAATAGCTCTTCAATACCGCAGGTCAACAATGTAAGCATAAGAACAAAAGGTACTGCCTTGAAATCCACAACTGGCAGGAGACAAAAGAGTGAAAATTGTAGCAAGTAACTTCACAACAAATGAAGGGCAGCATCCTGCCACAACAGGAGGAAGCAGGTGCTGTAAGTTAATTCAGACACTGCCTAGGTGTCCTGGGTCTGGCTGGGAGGTAGCTACCCATAAGATAATTATTGCTAAAGAAAAAGGAAAAAGCACCACTATACTCATGGGGAATAAAAGTAGTACAGGGGAATCAGACTGAAACAAGTATTGTCAGAATTTGACATTGCCATTAATCTGCTATAGGGAAGGATCTTACAGGGACACAAAAGATCTTGATCATTACTTGTGTGGAACACAAATACTGAATTTTCAAAACCATGGAGTAAATTGAAGACTTAAATCATTGGTGAAGAACTGTAACAGTCAATCCTCCCCTCCCCCCTGATTCTTGTAAATGTGGATAAGAAAGTTGTAAAGCCTAAAGAGCAATAGAAAATAAAGAAAACAGAAAACACTGCTGTCAAAAGACCAGGGAACAGGTTTGGTCCTGTGGTGTTTAAGTTGATGGCAAAATCCTGATGTAGCCTACAATATATCAGTGAGTCAGGACTGGATGAAAACAAACCGGAGGTAAGATCATGTGGGAGTGTTTAATTAGATGGCACATCAAAAGGAGAGGAAAAAGGCTTAGAACTGCAGATTCTGCACAAAAAAAAAAAAAAAGATAAATCTGGGGATTATTACCCATATTATAAATTACAGCAGAGTCCAGTTACTCCAGATTTATGGTAACATCCATAGAAGACATGCAATTTTATTTATCAGAGTACAGCTCACAGAGTTACCAGTTTTGAAATACTTGTTGTGTTCATAGGTAGCCATTTATTTCTTGTCATCTGACCATGTAATTTCATAATCTGTATACACTTTTTTCAGTAACTCTACAGTCACCGAATGATCTGCTTTTCCATAGCCCTGCAAGAAAGAACAAGTGCTTATTAGAGAAATATGTACAGAAAGGAAGTCCACAGAACCATTCAGTTCTTGACAACACAAATTACCTACTTACAATTTGATAATTTACATACAAATCAAATACAGGTTCTAAAAGAGTTATTCTTGCAGTGTCATATTTTATTTTTCTATTGTCCTCTCCAATTTCCCCAACCCAAGTTGTAGAAAAATGAGATGGGGTTAAGCAATCTCAAGTAATAGAGGGTGCATTTTTCACATGATTTCTCCAGCAGGAAGCTTGTTTTAAAATGTTCAGCCACCATATTTATTGAATGTTCTTTTAAGCCACAGCAATTGCACTGACCCACTTTAACATATGAGCATAAAAACACCTGATTTGGCTCGGTGGAAGACAAGGGAGTAAGTCACCACATGTGTGAATATTTGAGTACTATTCTATACACTAAAGAAATCACAAGTCTTCATGTTTTATTTATTTGCAATCTTGCCTTAGTTGGTAATGGCATAATTTTAAATATCTGTCCTCTTCAGCCACTCCAACTCCAAACTAAGGCAAGGTCAGATAACCCATGTGATTTTTAACCCTCATTTAAATCACTGATCACAGTGTTAGAAATTTAAGACAGTTGTCGTAGAAGGTGCCTTTCCATTATTGTCTTATATGACTGGAGTTATTATCTTGATTTATTTCAGAGCTACAAGTAAGTTTTTCCCTGTCAAAAAGCCTTTACTGCACAACAGTTTGATAAAAACCTGTGATTTACAGGTTACTTTTTTCCAGTAATATTTCACATGAAACTTGGAAGACTGAAAAAAGAGCTCAAGATTGCATTATCAAACAAAACATGTACCTTTATTCATCACTGACTCTGCCCCAAAAGTAACAGCTTAAGTAAACCAGCATTTAAACTGCACAGGTTAAAATTATTGATGCATTATAAAATGCAAACTTTAAAAAAATACCAGAGAATATAGTTATATCAGAAATACTGCACGTTTATACTGTCAGTTGTAAAGCAACACACCTACAGATCACTCTTGCCTTGGTAGTCACTTTGAAGACCCCATCCAGCTTTGCAATTAATAGCACAGCATCTACTTCAAAAAAAGCCAATTGCTATTTCTCTGGTTTTCATAAAACACCAAGATAGTTCTGGTTTAGAGTCTGACAACAAATCTCCAGGTAAAGAGAAGCATTAAACCCATGTAATTAATATACTAACTTCTGAACTGCTACTGAGGTCTTCTGAACCTCTCTATCTGAGAGGAGCCCTCATGGTAATAAAACTCTGCTTTTACATGGGGCTCATCTGTAAGCGTCAAGGGACCAAAAGCAGAGAAATAAGGTATTTTCCATAGACATTGTATTACAAAGCAAGAGTTGACCACTGCCTCTAACACTAAATTGGCAGCTGAATTTATATACAGGTGTCAAGCCTCATCTAAAAATGCAGCTATGAGGACCTACAATCACAAGAATTTAGTAGAATAAGCATTATACACTGCCTTTCCACCCCATACAAATCCTAAAGAGTTCTTGTTTTTTTCTTATGATTCCAGGTGGCAAGAGTCATCTTGGAACAAAAGTAGCACTAACATTTAAAAACTCTTAACACATTCAAGGCCCAACCTTCACTGCCTATCTAAGGTAAGCAGATTTGAAGTAACGATCACTTTCTATAAAAAATTAAATTAAATTAATAGAACTATTTTCTTCTTGTCTACGTTAGAAGCCTAGTATCTTTACTCACAGTAATACTACAGAAGTAGCTACGCTTCCTCACAGAGCAACACCAGAAACACACTATAGCATGTTCCCTAAATTCAAGAAATCATTACCACTTATTGAGTCTTTCATAAAGAATCTGAACCTACACAGAACAGTGACAGGTAACAAAAATTCTCTAGTTTCCATATTCTTGGAAGTTACTTTTCTTCCCACAAAATGCATTTATGTGAAACTACATATTCGCCTACTAAAAATTCACCACACCTAAACTGGGTCTACTCTTCTCACCCAACACATACACTGAACAACATTCACAATTTAGCTGGTCACTGCCAACCAACATTTTTATTGGCAAATAAAGATCACACAATAGCTGGATCGAGACCCTGTGGCTACAAATGGGCTATCCCTGCTCTAGCAGTAAGATTAAAAGATTCTGAGTCAAGAGATGCTAACTTCCATTTTCAGTCAGGATTGTAACTTAATGTTGGTATTACTCAGCATTAAGTTATCTATTATTTTTGCTTTGGTGTCCTGCCCTTAAAACTAGTGTTTTTCTAATCTATCTCACAAATGAGCCCGGCAAGTTTTCCAGTGAATGTTTACACTGTGATTCAAATTGCCATAAGCCACCATACTATAAAAATCCCAGAACATCAGTGACAAAAGGATCTGAAGAAATACAAGAGATGCACTTACTGTAGAAAGCCCGAATACCCTAATTTTCTTGTCTTTGCTATTATGATCAATTTTCCCTCCTCCAAGGCACTTGCACTCATATCCCAGCTTTTCCATCTCAGGATTTACTTTTTCAAATATATGATCTGCACAAGGAGAACGGTTAGAGCCATTAGAATACGCACTAGGCACCAAATACTCTAGAACTCTTCTTTTTGGCTACTTTCCGCTCATTTTCCTCCAGTTCCCTTCTTTCATCTGCAAAGGAGGGAGGTCTCTCTTGACAGACATAGAAACTACGCAGCTCTAATTAAGGTTGTCTATTTCAGTTTTTTTACTTAAGTTAACACATCACATTCTCCTAATGAGGTTTATCGGGTTTGGAAATGACATCTGACAGAAATATTGACCCACTTTTCATATTCGCATGAGGCACCTATTAAGGGGGGGTAGAGGGAAGGTGGCGGCAGGGGGTTTCTGAGCTACGCCCACTGACACCAGGGACTCCCCCCTCCGCCTCAGATTCGCTTGGGAACTGGCGGTCACGGCCCACACCTCAGGGACGCTGCCGGGAAGGGGGGGAGGGGGTGGGCCCGCTAACGGTCGCTTCCCCAGCCCTCGCCCCGGCCCGTCACCCACTGTGGAACTCGGCCGCCTTGGTGCCGCGGACGATGTCCCGCCGCTCCTCGCCGCCCGGGCGCTGCAGGCGCACCAAGATGTACTTGAACGTGCCCTCGGGGTCGATCTCTACGTCCCGCACCGCCGCCATGGCGGTACCGCCAGCCCCTGAGGTGACCGCGACGCGCCGCCGCCACCCCCCCCCCCCGCCGTGCTCCGCGGTTGGCGGGAAGGCGGCGCTCGCGCCCGGGGGCGGGGCAGCCGCTGCCGCCCGGCGGGTTCGTCGTGAGGCGAGCGGGTTCCCGGCCCGGGCGGGCCGAGGCCGTGGGGCGACTTCTCCTCACAGGCTGCGAGAGGGCGGACGGTGACAGGCGTGCGGTTACCCCTTCGAGTTGCCGGTCGAGGCCTTAGGGGTGCCCTCGTCCCTGCGCCCCTTCCTTAGCTGCTGTGCCTCCTCTGCCCCGGCTCCCAGAGCGGGGGCCTTGCGGTGGGCAGCCGCCGTCACGGGTCCGTTGCAGGGCAAGGCGTTTATACCGGGGGTGGGGCGGGGGGGAGAGGGTCATAGACAGGGAGAGCTTAACACCCTGAGAATCTGTAGGTTACTCCTGACATATATAAAATAAGAGATACAAGTTTACCTCCTGTTCCCCTTATTTTATGGGTTCCACTTGATGAGTTAGGCAAGCTCCACGCAGATCCATCATGAAGTCACAGATGTCTAGCATGAATAAGATACACCAGCTTATTGAAAATTGAGTCTATAATATTTACTGGAAGAAAAAAGAATTGTTACCTTGTAGTGTTGAAGTGAGAGCATGGTCTTGTATCATATGCTTACTTCAAAAAGAGGGAATATTCACATTTTAAACAAAGATTTTTTTTTAAAGTTCCAGAACATTTCCACAAAGGAGTTGCAACATAGCCACGTCTTTTAAGTGTTATGTTGTGGGTCACTTTTAACTGAGCTGTTCTATTAATACGTACCAATAGTAAATCATTGCTGACATGAATTTCTCCAGCTCTGATATAAAAACAGTGCTTGAATACAGACAGTGTACTATATAAACTAAGATGTAATGCATGAAAAAGTCAGTAAAATAGAAGAGTATGTATCATCTAAATACAGCATTTAAAGATTTTTAACAAGATAAATGTAATATTTTAATTAAAATTTGTTTTGTGATTTATTGCATCATAATTAAAGTTATTTACTAAACTACTTTATTAGCTGTTCTAAATCTTAATAAAAATTTCTAATATTTCATTATTTCAGATACTGTTGTCAGTTACCTTTTTGGGCACAGAGTAGTACTGTCACTGTGAAGAAACCAATCAGAGCCCCACTAAGGTAAACCAAATTCCTGCTAACTGCATCTTAGGAGATGAAGAGGTGAGAAGGGCTTTAAGTAGAAACCAAGCCTACCATCTCAACTGTTCTGGATTTGCCAAGGCAGGCAGGGAAAGTGATAAAATCTGTGTCTGGGTAAGGTGCCCTTAAGGATTATAGGGCTGAGAGAGTGCTGTGGAATTCAGGTGGTTGCTGAAGCTTACTTTGTTCAGCTCAGTAGTAAAGGCCTGTAGGATTACTGTAGTGTTAGTTCTTTTAAGTTTCTTTCAAGCAGTCTAGAATGTCCATTATTGTTTTGATACTTTTTGTGTATATAGCCTTTTCTTTGATTATTTTGTCACTAATCTAGCCTAGTATCTGATGCTCTTATTTATTTCTTCTTGAAGCTTTAGCATTAAGAAGGTTTTATGGAGCTTGCTTGTTTGAATGAACCTTGCCTTTTTATTTTTAACTGGTATAGGATACTTCATTCCCTTGAGTATAGAAACCTGTTGCGTGGCCACAGCTCTGGAAAACTTTATTGCCCCATTTCAGTTATGATGCGCAGAAGGAGCTAGCAACAAACAATTGTAACACTGATGAGCAAGGGCAAGGATGGCAAAGAAAATACAGCATGCCTCAGACAGAAGCTAAACTTTAAAGGAATTTGTCCTCAACAAGGAGAGCAGGTGTCTGGCTTGACCTGACATGAGTTTGACCAGGTAAGTATGTGACTTAGTAATAGGCAAAGTGGAACTTTGTCGTCTTCTCCTTGATGCTTTTGTCTTCCTAAGCACCCCCTTTATCCAAAAGTAGTTTCCTACGCCATGCTGAGGTATAGGAGCTTCCTGTTGGCTTTTAGGCTGAAGACAGAAATCCCCTGCTGTTGGCGGCAATTGTTAGTGCGTCACTTTGTGGGCCTCAGGGGTACAAAGAGGATGGCATGGGGCAACAAGGGTCTCAGACCAGAGACAGCCTGCCTCCAGTTATACTGCATGTAGGAACTTTCCTTTTATAATAGGATTACTCATATCTAACTGTGGCAGTGAGTTTGGCACTATTTTCTGAAAAATGAAGGGGGTTTTTTTTGTTGATTTGGCCAAGTGA
The DNA here is from genome assembly GCF_000737465.1 of Haliaeetus leucocephalus. Taxonomy (NCBI): domain Eukaryota; kingdom Metazoa; phylum Chordata; class Aves; order Accipitriformes; family Accipitridae; genus Haliaeetus; species Haliaeetus leucocephalus. The sequence continues at coordinate 2,935,574 of NW_010972512.1, forward strand.
CATCTTGTCTCTTCACAATGATAACCTAAAAACCACTGTTCTGAGGAAAAGTAGTCTAAATATCTCAAATTAGGTAACAGTGAACCAATGTGATGAAAGTTAAGATAGGCTAGTAGATATATTTCTTGAGTACTTGTAGCCAGACCATAAGGGTAAGTGTTGCCAGCACTTTTTCCTCTTCTGTGTTACATATGGGTCTTGTTTTCTGTTAGGGTTTGCAGGCTTTGGACTGGATCCAAATGACTACAAAGTTGCACTGTTGTTATTTATGCCCTTCCTATCATCAGATTGTTTTCATCCACATGGCCTTGTAAAATGCACCTATCCCTGTATTGGCTTGGGTTGTGCCGATATTGCAATGTATGTTGGAGTGGGTTGAACTGTTGGTGTAACAGAATGTGTGGTTAGGCTGAATCTGGGATACCTAACCAAGTTACTGGTGAGCTAATGCATCTGAACTTGGTCAAACTTCTCTACATATTCCAGCAATCAGAGAGATTAAAAAGAAGCAACAAAAACTGTGGTTCATGTGACATGGTGTGATAGCTGGGTATAACTATTGTAGCTACCCTGGTTCATTTTCATAAAGGTATGCGATGTCCCAGTAACTGTAACATTTTTACCTTCCTGAGTGTCTTGAAAGGGATAAAGCAGATAATAGCCTTGTGTTCTCTATTGCATCCCTTACAAGAGGGTCCTGTGAATACGCTTTTTCTGTTTAAAAACTGTTGAAAGTGTTAATAAACGTCAACTCAATTTGAGATCATGATAGAGATATCAGTATTGCTATATTCATACAGGTTTGATGAAAATATGTGGAGAACAGAGACACTGTGCATGTTCGTGCTGAGGGAATGGGTTCCTGTGTATCAAGTGAAATATTTGGGTGATGGAAACTGCTGATAGGGGACAAATACATTCTTGTTGTCACACTTAACTGCATTTCAACTGGGCTTTGTGGTAGCATTAAGGCTGTGGTGTTTGTATCTTTTTACAGTAACTTTCCAGAAACATTTTTCTTCCCTGTTATGTGCCCCCATCCCCCAAGAAAAATTGCCCTCTTCAGGAAGTGTGTATGGATACTGAGCATTCTTTTTGAATCTTTTTCCCAGAGTTTCATTTTTTTTTGGCTACTGAGGTGGACAAACGGTCTTCAAATAACCTTCAAATCCACTTGTGAGTGCAGTGCCCTTAAAAATTAGCTCTGGAGTGATTACTAGATGTAAGCAGTAGCTTGACACAACAAAATACAGCTACTTTATCTTAAGTCTTTATATCCTCTAGCCTTATATCACTCAGTAGCTCAAACTACACTTCAGATTAGGTTTTCTTCTGAAAAAAAATGGAAACTGTCACTTTAAGTACATGGATCATTACATGAGTATGTGAAATGCTAGTTTTTCAGCAAATACGGATTTTGAATATAGTTTAAGGAATCCAGTTATGTGCCAGTATCAAACCTAACAGCAGAAGAATGCACTAAAGGCATACTAAAAAAAAATAAAAATTATCAAATCAGTAGCTAAATGTGTTATGAGCAAAGCACAGGTGAATAATATAAATGCAGTTGCATTTTCTTCCTATGTATTGGCAGTCCAGCTAAAGCATACATAGAATATCTGCAATAAAGCAGATACAATACTGTAGTTATGTCAAGTGATAGGTCCCTAGGAGTTCCTGAGGCATAGGTGCTAGCAGAGCAAGGTGGGAGTTGTGTCTTACTTGGGATTTCCAGAGTGGTTCTGCCCAGTTATCCCTCTCTTATGTTTGACCTGTCTCTTTCCCTTCTTGCTGTGAGTATACCTGAGATGGCTGTTGTAGGACTCCCATCTGCTTATTGGATTCTTAAAACCTTTGCCATAAAAGCAGAAAGGTTAAGTCTCTTACTAGTCTTCCCTTTAAATATTACTGAAAAAGCTGTGCATGTGTAAAGCAGGGCAAATCACTGGAAGTTCTCAAAATGTGATTGGACAGGCTGCTAGATAATCTCATCTAGGCTTCCATTCCCATGATAGGTTGGACCAAGTGATCTTTTGAGTCCCCTTCCAACATGGGCTATTCTGTGAAATTCAAGTGCTAAGATTACTGAAAAAGCAGTGAAAAACACTTTTGGGTTTGTTTGTTTTTTACTTCAGGTGTATGTGCTTATGAATGTGTAAATGGACTTCCCACTTAAATGTTTTCATGCATGCAAAGATTAGATCTTCACAAAAGAGAATCCTTGTGGATAGAAGGTTCATAGCTTCTTCCCCCATTTCTCCAGATCAATTCTGTGTGGTCAGTAACAGTATTTTTCAATCAATCAGACTTGAGTCATGAACCTACTTTTAAAATTCAGGCAAAGCACTACATACAGCATTTCAACTCCTCTTCTGGGCTAGATGTCAGGAGTCCAGCTTTGAGACTACATTATGTTTTGACTCGCACTGCAACATTCAGATAGATTGAGTATCTGAGATTGACTCCTTTCCCCTGCATTATGTTCTGTGGCTTACAGCCTTCAGCTGAAGTCACTAAGTGGAAAAGTTTAATACACAGGAACTGATAGTTACAAAGAAAACACACTGGTTTCCCTTTCCAAGTAACTTGGTGGCAGAAAGGATCCCTTAAAAAGCCTGGGTTGAAAGCCCAAATGGGTTAGCCCTTGTGCATGGCTCATGAGATTTTCTGATCTGTGGTTAAAAGCTAATTTGGCCTTGAGTAGAATTTTTGAGAAATTGTTATTGACTATTGACAACTGTCACTTTTTTAATCAATTTGGATTGAAATGAGCGATGGGAGAAAGAAGGTGAGGCTGTACTGCTGCTGTATGTGGAGATATCAAAGCCAGTTGTAGTTGAACAAGTTCAGGTAGCAGAAGTCATCTGGCTGCAGAAACACAGAGTTCAGATCCAACTGACTTATCCTGCCAAAACCCCGCATCAATTTATTGTGCAGGTCTCAGACCTGCTATTTCTAGCTTACTTTCAGTGTCCAGACTACACTAGTTAACTTGCATGACATCTTAAAAGGAAGAAACTGGATTGCAGTTCAAGATCAAGTGTAACATTTCCTTTGAGAATAGGCAAAAAACCTGTGAGCCAGGAGTATCTTAATGTCAAAACATCCTCATATTTATTTTGCTATTTAGCCTCTGAATAGCAAGTGACTAGAAAAGGAATATTAGTATTATGTGAATGTGTTAAATATACATTGTGCTGCAGTGAAGCTCATCACTGGATTCTCTCAAGCCATTAGGCCAATCCGGGTTATCAGAGTCAGGAAAACGGAAACAATCGGTTTGAAGTCCAGCTGCATGAATTTTTCCTTTTATTGAGTTCTTTGACAGCAGAGCACAAGATGTAAGGATATGTTTGGCCCGTTGTTGTATTACAGGAAAATATTAAGAAAAGAATTTTGAAGTAGGTAATTTCCATCATATGTTAACTTTCACACAAGAGAGAAAATAAAATGAGGGTTAATTTTCAGCTGTACTTGTGAATGTTTTTTTATCCCAGAGTGAGAGTACACCCTTGAGCTGAGCAGAAGAATGCCTAAAACGCTGGTGCAAATGAAATACACTGTTGTAGATTATGACTATCATGGACATCAAAGATCACAGGTCTGCTTTTCTGCTTGGCCCACTCATTTTAATAGGCTTTGGATGGAGATTTTTTTCTTCAACAGCTGTTGATTAGCAGCTCCTCAGATTAGCAAAGAAGCCAGAACAAATGCAGGATAATAACATTAGCTCTCTTGGTATTAACCTCGTTTGGATCTGCATATGTATAGTCAGTTCAGAAGCCAGAGGCTTTGTTTGTGCACTGAAGGTTAAGAATCCAAGCCAACCTCCAGCATGCAGGAGTGTAAAGGACCTCTGCTAGGTCCTTTATACCTTGCTTTCATGAATAAAGCTCTCACATGATCCCTTTCAGAAACTGACCAAGATCTGCATGAAAACGAAGGGGTTTGTCCTGCTACTCATAGAAGGCAATTTTATAACCTCATTGCTCTGCTGGCTAGAAACTCCCTCCTAATTTCCAGTCTACATTTACTCACAGATAGTTTGTATCCATTTGGGTTTTTGTACCAGCTTTATCCCTTTATATACAGAAAACTTCTGATCACCTTCTTTACTTTCCTGATACTTACAAAGAGCCCATCACATGCTTTCTAAGCCTTCCTAGCTGCTGCTTCTTCCCCAGACTTAAACACAAATTTCTAATAGCCACCTGGAAAGGTATTTCTTTAGAGGGCACTTCATGAAATATTTCTACTCTTTGAGCACTCTAGAGTTTCCTACCAGGAGGTGTCATTCTCCTAACTCTCCTTCTGAATGACCTGTCTGTCACAGGATTGCTAGTCTTTGAACTACTGAACACATGCTTCCCCCCCTAGAATCCCCTTGGTCAGTGAAACCAGTCTGCTAGGTTTGTTTTCAGGGCTCTGCTGTCCTTTGGTTGTCCCTCCCTGCCCTTAGTGTCCATGCCTTACAGCATATGTCGGGGGCATGATGAAAGCATCGTGTGCAGGTGATGATTCCAGAGACCCAGCTGTTACTTTGTGGCCTGTAGAGATGAACAGTGCAAGTTGTTTAATTGATCAGAGTTCATTTATGTGGGATATATGACATCCTGAATATAAGGGCCTTTCAGCTGCAGCTGCTTTTCTTCAAGGTAAACTCATGCATTTGCATTCATGGAGCAGAGATATAAGGGTATTTTGAATGGTGGTTTTAGGGCTGGAGGTACCCAGCAGGGAAACAGTGTCCGTCCTTGGTCATGGTGTTGGGATTGCAGTTCCTCAGGAAAAACTCAGAATGAAGAAGAAAAGATGAATGGAGAATGTAATTGTATGAAGTCTTACTTGCAGAATTCTGGATATAGATTGAAGGAAAAAGGTAGTTTATTTTTATTTCTTGTGGTGAACTTCTAATATTCATGTCTGTGGGCTGGTTTAGCTATAGCAATAATTTTGCTTTGGGAGAAGGGACATCACATGCAGAGCAAAAGAGCAAAGAACTGCTTTCCCAAATGCTGGCATTCAGTTAGTGCCAAGGTCAGGGAGTAGTGTTTGGTATAGATAGGAATGTATTCTTGTTACTCCACGTTAGTAAATTACATACCCTAGTAAGTGAGGGAAGTGCCTTTAAAAGGGCATGTACACTGTTTATTTCAGAGGAAGAAAATTGAATCCTGCCTTAGAGGATAGAGGCAAACCCATAGAACTGGTGGTTTAACTTTTATTTTGTATTTTCAGAAGCTAATGGCACAACCCGAGTAAGAGATGAAAAATCACAATACTGTCAGTTTTATTCCAAATTCTTTTCCCATTACTTTAAGCATCTAAGCAAATGTATTTGCTCTTGTTTTAGTGAAGAGAGAGAATGGATCTCCTTTGACTTAACCTTTAGATAAACTACTTCTGTCTTTGACTCTAGAGGGTATAGAGCAACTGCAGTCCTAATTTACTTACCTTCAGGTAGGCATAAATCTGGATCTTTCATTCTGTTTTGACAGTAGGGTAGCTTCTCGTTTGTAGTTTATGTACCCAGTCTAACATTGTGGGGATTTTGTTGTTTAGAAGAAGTACAAATAAACAGGACTCTTAACTGCTTCAAATAAGAACGTTGCATGCAGGCCTAGTATTATTTTATAGATGATAAATGAGAATTCCTTCGCTTCCTGCTGATCCAATACCTATTATAAAAGTAATCTTAGCTGATTATTAATTCTGTGGCCTAAATAACCAGACTCTGCTACTGGTTACAATCATGTGTGACTACAAAAGATGAGTAAATGCCTGTTGATAAATGAGAGGAAAAAACCCAACTAATACGCACCAGGAAGGATAAATACAGAATCAATTATTTAGGTTGGAAAAGAGCCTTAAGATTATACAGTCCAACTGTAAACCTAACACTGCCAAGTCCACCACTAAACCATGTCCCTAAACACCTAAATATCCCCAGAGATGGTGACTCAACCACTTCCCTGGGCAGCCTCTTCCAGTGCTTGACAAACCTTTTGGTGAAGGGTTATCAAGGGGCTGTGTGGTGTGGGGTACATGCTTTACATTTGAGAAAAATGACTTTGTGGATTCCTTTTTAGGCTCAAATATGAAAGTGCAGCAATTTCAGAGGAGGTGACAGACTCATCCTTCCTAATGAGTCAAGAAATCTAGAAGTTGTAGAAGAGTAAAATTTTCACTGGAAAGTTAAAGTATTACAGTATTGCTTTCAGGCCCAGGAAATAAGGAGAGTCCTAATGATCTTGACACCATTTAACTGGACTTTAAAAAGCCTTGTGGTGCTGGTTTTTTTGCCTGGGAAATGATAAAATTGAACAATTTAACACCACTGCTTTCAATGTCAGTGATGAATTTCTTTGGTTTTGAAACAACTACTATATGCGTCAATTGAAGTATCCTCCACTGATGATCTTGTGTTAAACATACCTTTCCTAAAAAGCAATTGCTTATCCAGCTGATAGAAGTAAACGTCTTTCTTGCAGTAATTCATGGATGGTATGGTTGTGGCAAACTTGTGTTGGAGTGGCTAGAATGCTCCTGAAAGAGTACTTAATTCAAGAACTGATGTTCTCTTGCGGTCTACTGACTGAGAAAAGTCATGAGTAGTATGAATTATATGCTTTTGCTGGGTGTTCATGGGTCAGGTTTTACTTCTCAGTGCTGTGCAATTGTTCCTTGTACTTTGGTCTTCTGCTTTGAAGATTTCAAATACCAAGTGATAAGATCTCATTCCACAGAATGCCAATAGCTTTGGTGATGGACCTTTCTGCTGCTTGGTTTTATAAATGTCATCAGACAATGATGACAGTCTCTGGGTCTTGGCTTTAAATAGAGGTCAGTATCACCCAAAGCACCTTTAAGGTACACAATCCAAAACTTCTAGATCCCTCAAAAATGTGTCTCTCTATGCTCTGCTGCAGATAACACTTGAAGAGTTTCTTTACTGCTTGTTTCCCACTAAAAAAATTAAGGACTAAAATATCTGTACTGGCCTTCTCTGAAGCTTGCTTAGCAGACATTTCTTCCTAGAACAGTACAGCTCCTGGAGTGGGCAATTTGGGCTGAAAACTTATGGAGAAACCTGAGAAATTTGAAGTTATAGGATGCTGTATTTAATGATTAAAAACCTGTTGTTGAACATTGCTTTAGTTATGGACTCAAACACATTAAATACTGTGTCCATGTATAAAAATTATTTACATGAAACTCACTTAAGCACTGAAAAGAACAGACATGAAGCTTGGAGTTCATAAACTAATGGTGAGATGTATTAGGAAGTGAAACTACTGCCCTCTTCATCCTTTTTTGTAGTCTCTCCCTCATAATACTGCAAATGGAGAATGGAAGGTCATGTCAGCACTCCAGTGCTACTGATAGTTCACATGCTATCTGATAGGTCAAAACAGTGTTCTCTGGGAAAAGAGCTAGGCAGAAGCTATGCAAAGAATTTGCAAAACAAAAAACATTTCTCATGATGACCACTTTTACAGAACCAACCACCTACTTAATCTCCTAATCCTAAAACTTCCTCTCACTTCTCTCATTTGCCAAAAGCTGTAATTGTTCTCTTCCTCAGCCAACATCCCCATTAGTGTCACATCTGTGACATCTCACCTGCTGAGAGTATGGGACTGTTGTGGTTTAACCCCAGACAGCAACTAAGCACCACACAGCTGCTCACTCACTTCCCCCCGCCCCCCCGGGTGGGGGAGAAAATCGGGAAAAGAAGTAAAACTTGTGGGTTGAGATAAGAATGGTTTAATAGAACAGAAAAGAAGAAACTAATAATGATAATGACAACACTAATAAAATGACAACAGTAATAATAAAAGGATTGGAATATACCGATGATGCACAGTGCAATTGCTCACCACCTGCCGATTGATGCCCAGTTAGTCCCTGAGCGGTGATCCCCCCACCCCACTGCCCCCAGTTTCTATACTAGATGTGGCGTCACACGGTATGGAATACCCTGTTGGCCAGTTTGGGTCAGCTGCCCTGGCTGTGTCCCCTCCCAACTTCTTGTGCCCCTCCAGCCTTCTTGCTGGCTGGGCATCAGAAGCTGAAAAATCCTTGACTTTAGACTAAACATTACTTAGCAGCAACTGAAAACATCAGTGTGTTATCAACATTCTTCTCATACTGAACTCAAAACATAGCACTATACCAGCTACTAGGAAGACAATTAACTGTATCCCAGCTGAAACCAGGACAGGGACTATGGAACAGACCTGGGCAGTAAAATCAACAGTGCTGGGTCTATGCATGGGTTATATAGTTATTCTTTCTTACACGTGCATGAAGGGTGGCAAGGCTCCAAAAGCTTCTCTGCCATGATTTCCAACAGTAGAATTAGAAATAATCAAGTTCTGCATGGGATCGGTTTCACCTGCAACTGCAGGCAGCCAAGTATGCACAATCTTAAGACCAGCCTGCTTTTATCTTAACTCAAGGTGTGACTTGTTTCTTCTGCTCCTTTGTTCTGTTTCATGTTTCAATGCACTGCATCACATCTTGCCAGTGCAAGTGATCCCTGGCCTCAGTTAGATTCTTGAGTGTGTATTTTTGCCTGTTTGGAGGAAATTGAGCAGTGTGAGTCACATCAGAGAGTTCCCGAAATAAGAAGTGGAGATAAGATTTTCTGGCTCCTGTGGTTTCACTCCAGACAGAGAGGAGACTGTCTTAGGCAGCCTGAGAAATTCCAGCTTCTTGTAGTAGTTGTATTGCCTACCTTATTCATACTTAATGAGACACAGAGGCTGAGGGATGAGTATGTTTTTGGAAATTATCTTTTCTTCCCATCTAGACCTTGGGGAAAACTTGTGCCTTAGACCTTTTGTGTCTGAATTTTTAAAGAATTAGTGTTTCAAGCTTGTCTCCAAACAGGAAACACCTTCACTACTGGCACCAGAACTTTTCCTCTCAAGGCTGGCTAAAGCTCTTGCTCTTCTTCTACTGAGTGTTACTGTGGGTGAAGCTGGAGTTTTTTCCATGACTTCAGAATTTCAAGTAGTTTTACAGCTCTTTTCCATGGGATAAATGTCTGTTGTACAAACTATTTTGACATAAATACTTACAAAGTGTTATAATTTAAGAATGACAAATATAGCTCCTAGAACTGGATTACTCAGAGGTACTTAATTATCTTTTTTTGCCTGTTGCCATAAAAGCATCATTAAAATATTTAAAAAGAAAGAGTTAGAAATATGTAAATGCAGATGCAATCTTACAATGTAGGTAAAGAACCATTTTTTAAAAAAAGACATGGAAGATGAATCTCTGTCTCCTTCTATGTGTACATACATACATGTGTATCTTCTGGTCACCTGAGATGCCACCATATCCTGTATTTGTCTTATTTTGGGGATTTCAGCAAGTTCAACAGAGGATTTTAGATAATCTAAAATTATTTCCCACTGCATCCCACTGTCATAAGCTACTGATAAAGATATTGACAAATGTTTCTCAAACCAAGACTTAAAAATCTCCAACAGAAAGCTAGACTCTACAAAACTTCTGTTCTAGTGTTTCATGGCCTCCTTATTTAGAAAAATTTCCTTTAAAACTTTGTCATTACAAATCAATCCAACCACTACTTGTTATGCACCAAGTGGACATAAAGAATTGTTGATCACATGCCCCTTAAGTACTCTAAAATACCTTTTAAGTTTTAGAAGATTGTATAGATTTCTTTCCTCTATCATGCTTTTCTACAGTTGGGTGGGAATAAAACAGTTAAATGCCTTGGGTGTTTGCACATAAGCCATATTTTCTGAGCATGTGTTACTTGAACTGTGATTTGTGGAGAGCTGATAGTTTGGAAGATTCAATCACTTACAAGTCAGACAAGCATTCATACGTGTTTTCAGGGAAGCAAACAAAATGAGGGTGTTCATAAGAAATAAAATTAGTAAATCTTGAAATTTTTTTTGGTTTTGTTGAGAAAATAGTGCAGGGTTTCAAGACTGTAAGAGATGGTCCTAGTATCTTTTCCAAAAGACAATAAAACTTTGATCTCGTTCTAAATAATGTATTGACTGTGTTGCTCAGGATTTGATTGTATTTTGTCTGCCTGTAGCTTTCTAAAATTGCAGTACTTAAGATTAGGTGCAGTACACCAGATGAGATTTGGCAATGGCAGATTGGATGGAAAAATTGTAAATTTTGTCTTAACTAAAACATTCCTTTTAATACATATCAGATCAGCATTTCCTATTTGTAAAAGTGACAACAAATCATTAACCCATATTGAATTTGTGATCTGCTGTAACTCGTAGTTCCTTTTCTACAATTCTCCTGCCTAGCCAGCAGTTCCCCAGTTTGTTGCTATGTTGTATTTTGATTTTGTTTTTTTTTGTTTGGTTTTTTTTTTTAGATTAAGACCATTGTTGATTTGTCCTCATTTCTTTTGGATTATGCCTCTAATTTATCCAAATCTTTGAGTCCTTTGGAACTCCTGCAATTCCTCAAAGCCTGGTATCATCTGCAAATTTTCTAAGCATGTTAGATGATAATTTGCCATCCAACTTTAATTAGCTCAAGTTAGTTCAAGATAAGCCCTTGCAGGGCTCATTTGTATAGTCCTCTCAGACTGACAGTGATCTTTGAAAAACTGCCCTTTGAGTACTGGTTACATCTCTTGCATGCTCATTTTATGGTGATTTCAGCTAAGCACTATTTCACTTGTTTGCTTACAAGAATGTCTCATGGGACAGCATTAGAAGTCTTAATTATAGCAAACTACAGCACACTATTGTTTCTTTGTTACTCACTCAGCCTTGAAGTACAAACTAGATTGATCTGCCAAGAATAAATCAATCATATCAATGTCAGCTGTTCTTGACCACTTAGTAGCCCTCTGCTGATTTTTCAACTGTTTTCTTTCAGAATTTTTTTGGTATGGTTCTAGTATCTTTTCTAGGTGTTCATATGGAAGGCCTGGCTTCTAATGACCTTGATCTTCCTTTCCTAGATACAGAGAGGCAATATTTGCTTTCCGTCAGCCCTCTGGCACCTGTCCCCATACTCTCAAAGGTAATTACTGAGGGTTTGGATCCTTAAACAGTAACTTGATTGGCTGTAACTAACCTAAATAGTCTTCACTCCAGTCTTTCCTTACTCTGACCTGTTCTCTTTTCCCAATGCATTGCAATGAGTATCTGTTAACTTTTCTCTGTATAGAAAGAAATGACATTTGACATGTCCTCTGTCAATTGCTGTCCTCCTTCAAATATCAGACCTGACTGGTTTTTGTTATTCTTACTCCTAATGTGTTTATATAGCCTTTTCTTACCTATTATGTCTCATAGTGGCCTATCAAGTAAACCTTCCAACTGGAAAATTAGTTGCTGCTAGATAATCCTTGTTAGGCACCTCTGTTTGTAAGGGAAAAGAGGTCATCTGGAGTATTCCTATTCACTTGTAAAAAGCTGGGCTTTCACTTGTGAAAATGAATGTCTGGAGTGTATAAGAATAAGAAGTGTTCAGCATTTCTAAAAATTTGACTTGATTTAGGTTTAGAGTCTCCTGTTTTTCTGGCAGAGAGGAATTGGATTAATTTTAAGGAACTATGTCTGTGCTCATGTGGCATGAGAGGAGGGTGGACAACTGCACTCAGCTTAGTACAGTACAAGAAACAAGGCTCTTATATTCCCAAATCAATTGGCAAAAGCACAAAAAAGCACAAATGTGAAATAAAAATAAGAAAAGAATGAATCAGTAACATGGAAACCACCTAAGAAGCAGGCTGGGTGGCATTTCTAGCTTGAAGATCTGCAGTTCAACCTAAGTAACTGTATCAGAGGTCTTTTTCCTGAAATAACTATGTAACTTAGGATCCAGCATGAGCTTTAGCTCACAGGAATCCCAGTCTTTCTGAACAAAAGGGTTGAAGTTTTAAGTGCCTTTGACTTTTAATAAAGATATTTTAACCTCTCAGTTGTGTGCTTTTGAAAATGCTTTTCAGCCTTTCTTTTTTATGATAATTTTGCATTTGTATTCATCTTCCATTATATTAAAAGGTGATTAAAAAAAAATTGGAGGATGGCAGAATTCCCTGGGAAAAACCAAGAAGAGCCCCATGTCAGTGATGCATAAGGGAATACTGCCAACTAAAAGAGCCAGTCTTTGTTTTTTCGGCTGGAGTTTTTACAGGCATATTGCTTTTAGGCTTTGGTGTTTGGAGTTTTTTTGTGTTGTTTTATCTATCTGCTGCAGACAAGAGGTCTCAGACAGCCCTTGTGAAGGAAGACTATTGTAAACTGTGAAATACTCTCTTCCTTCCTCCGGAGATTCCACTGGCAAAGCAATTCTGATAAAGTTTCCTCCACTCAACTTCAGAGCTTCTGCCATGACGAGGATGAGCACTTACCAGTAGGAAGCTCATAAAACAATTTGAAAAAGTGAATCTCCAGGAAAAGGTGTAGGATATTCTGCCTCCTGGCTCCAGAGAGGATATAAACTGTTCCGGAGTTGTCTATAATTTTTCTGTGTATACAATTATAACAGCTGATCAGTCTTTTAGAAAAAAAATAAGGCTGCCCTATCAAAACGAATTATCATTAGTTTGTTTTAGGATAATGTTTACAGAACCCCTGTAAAATTAGGCCCTGCTGCATGATGTACTGTACAGGTGCATTAGAAGTACCAGCCTCTGTTAGGAGGATTTACAATCTGAAGAACACAGACAGAAAAAGGTTGGCAGACAGGAAATGTTTTCACTCCCAATTTATAGATGAACAGCTGAGGCTAAAGAAATAACAGTCCTGATCTGATGCTACCTGGAAGTCTGGTTGTTCTAAGCAAGGCTGGCCCAAGCCTGGGCTTGCAGAATGAGTCTGTGACATAGCCAAGAGTTAACCTCAACTTTCCAGAGTTTCTTGATAGTTTGTTTGTATTTCTAGCTTTGCTAGGCCACACCTGCTAGGAAGCCTTCCTCTCCCTAGAAATATTCAGTATGTTGTTTTTCATCCTCACTCTATTCAATAACTGACTTTGACATGCTTTCTAGGACTTTGTTGCCATTTCTAGTAAACTCATATTTTGATAGTAATTGAGGGTGGTTTAGAATATAGTCATTATTCTAGCCTCTTTTCTGTGATGGATTCCTTGATGGGCAGAGATGTATTAAAGTATGGCTACTTGAAAAATATTTTTTTGTGAAAAAATTGGGAATTGATGCCAGCTGAGACCTTAGCTTGGAATCCAGGAGCTGCTGATTTTTATTCTGTAAGAACAGGCTGAGGCTCTAAAATAAGAGCTCCAACATGCACTCTATAAACTATAACTATGCTTTACAGATATGAAGTGGATGCTACCCTGTGTCCTCCTATTGCTGACAACCCTTGTTGAGTCCTTTGCATGGCTAGTCTTGTTAAACCTCACCCATAATGGTGAATCTTTATGCCTGGAATACCAGTTTGGCAACTGGACTGTCTGGTGGAGCCTCCATAATAACTGCCTGAGTGGACATGGAACAAGGGATGGGGTGACGTGGCTCATCAGGGCGCAAGGGAATACCACTTTGTATCGACCAGGGTTGGGACTGCTGGGGAATGTGGAGTCTGTGACAAGCTTCTAGTGTCATGTCTTTGCACAGGGTTAAGAACTGAGCTAATGTGTCTATTACTCGTGTTGTCCGTTCCTTACTTACAGCCCTCAACAGTACTTGTGAGACCTCCTGTAACAGAGGTGAGAATGATACTTAAGTGAGAATATCCAGAACTACTTCTATACGTAGTGTGGCAAGTCACTTACCTTATCACTGAAGTGGCATACTGTCCTGGTTTCAGCTGGGATGTAGTTAACTGTCTTCCCAGTAGCTGGTACAGTGCTATGCTTTGAGTTCAGTATGTGAAGAATGTTGATAACACTGATGTTTTCAGTTGTTGCTCAGTAGTGTTTAGACTAGAGTCAAGGATTTTTCAGCTTCTCATGCCCAGCCAGGGCACCTGACCCAAACTGGCCAACAGTGTATTCCATACCATGGGACGTCCCATCTAGTTTAGGAACTGGGAAGTGGGGGGGCAGGAGGAATCACCGCTCGGGGACTGGCTGGGTGTCGGTCGGCGGGTGGTGAGCAATTGCCCTGCGCATCATTTGTACATTTCAATCCTTTTATTACTACTGTTGTCATTTTATTAGTGTTATCATTATCATTATTAGTTTCTTCTTTTCTGTTCTATTAAATCATTCTTATCTCAACCCAGGAGTTTTACTTCTTTTCCTGATTTTCTCCCCCATCCCACTGGATGGGGGGGAGTGAGTGAGCAGCTGCGTGGTGCTTAGTTGCTGGCTGGGGTTAAACCACGACACATACATGTGAAGGTATGCATGAGAAGAGTGGAGTGGTGCAGCCAGAAGACTATTGTACAAGGAATCAGTGATCTTCATGCCTCCTGCCTTCTCATGTATGCAGCTGCATTCTGAATAGCCTGTGACTGCTTACCAACCCACTATAGCAAAGTATCCATGATTACTCAGGCATGTGTCTCTGTACCATGGACACCATGTGACTGCTCTATGCAGTAGTATAATTAGTGTATACATGATAAATGTGCATGAATTCAGTATGAGACTAGTGTATTGTCTTGTCCACGTGAAATATTATATGCACCTGTTCAAGAATTGTAACTCTATTGAGGCAGGGATATTGGAGCACATGGTCCAAGGGACTCTTCAAAGTTAAGTCTGCATTCCAAGCTTGACTGCTACAAGTGACTGATGAATCTGTATTGTGAGCAAGACTCTAGAAGAATACTAGCCATTCTGGGCTGGCAAACCTTACCACAAATGAGAACTCTGCACAGCATGCTGTGATCCACAAGGAAGGGCTTGTCCAATGCTGCAGTTTCCATCTTTTACTCAAACTTAGTTATCCAGCTTTGAGTGTCGGTGCCTTTCTGCACCTTGCTGCAAAACATTATGCTAGGTAAAAAGTTGGAATCTGCTTATTCATGCAACTAACTCAAGCTAACCATCTTGGTCCTTCCTCATATCCTGGAATTGTGTGTTTCTGTCAGTAAAACTATGTAATGCAGCACTTGGCAGTTTGTCAGCACAGCGTGTCTTTGTGGGAGGGTTTATCTGGCAAGGCGAAGTGTCAGGCTTAATGTGTGGGAGGGTCAGATCCCGGGATTTTCCAAGAAATTTTTTTCCACAAGAAATTTCCCGTCTTGTGGAGGACAGGCCAGCTGAGAGAATAAAAGGCTGTAGTAAAGGCAGGGGATTACACAGTCCAGACACTTGGAGCTGAACTTAATCTTCAAGTCCATATTCAGCAACTTAGCAACAGAAATCAGTCACTGAGAAATATCGCGGAGGACTTTTGCCACCCAGCCACCACAACTACAACCTGTGAGTATAAATGGAGAGTGTTATTCTGTTTAATTGCTCAGCTAAAGGAAAACTGGACAGATAGAATTCTGTGTCAGTGTTCTTTAAAAGCTGTTTACATTTAAATGCTATCTTGATATTAAGAACTGTTACAAAATTAATAATTTCTTAAAAATGGGAATCTTAAATCTTCAGAATAATTGTTTAAAAGTATGTAGAAAAGATTGCATAGACAATATTTTTTATTGAATTTTAAGAAGTCAGTATTTGTTCTTTACAAATGTGTTCCTTTGATCTCTCATAGCCATCCACTTAAAAGATAAAGAGAAGAGAAAACTGTCAAACATGATTTGCTTGTGGTTCCTATCTCTTCTTGCTTATGGTAAGTGTGTATTTCTCTGTGTAGAAAACTAGTTGAATGGTAATATTAGTGTGACTGTTCTGTTTGAGCTCAGAATTAAATAGAATTTTTGAACCTGACCTAATTAAGTTGAGGCTAGGTTCACATAGAGTAACCTCTAGCTAGAATGGCATGTTTCCCTGCTTGCCTGTCAAATACATAATTGGCTCCTGTAGTTTGCTATGAAGTCTGCAAAGCCTTGTGTGATCAGACGTAGTTTCACAGGCTGAAGTCCCTGCAATTGATGCTGACATGCCTGTTTTGAAGCTTGCCAGTTGATTGTTTATAAAATAATTGCCACTACTTTTTAAGCAGTTTCAAATATTGGCAAGTTTGCAATATTTATAGAGCTTTATATATCCTCTCCTAGAGAGAGGAGGGAAAAAGTCAGACACCAACTTTTTGACATCTTTTCATTCTAGGACTTACAATACTGCAGGGGGTGAATTGTTGGACATACCATTATTCAGACACAAACATGACCTACAGGGAAGCAGAGCTGTGGTGCAAAAAGAGGTATACTAACATGGTTGCCATTCAGAATAAGGACGAAATCAACTATCTCAATAACTTCTTACCCTTCAATCCGGGTTACTACTGGATTGGAATCAGAAAAATTAATGAGGTATGGACCTGGATTGGAACTAACAAAGAACTAACAGAAGAGGCAGAAAACTGGGCTTCAGGTGAGCCAAATGGCAAAGGGAACAATGAAGACTGTGTTGAAATCTACATCAAAAGAGGGAAGGATGACGGCAAATGGAATGATGAACAGTGTGAAAAAAAGAAGGTCGCCTTGTGCTACACAGGTATGGTGTGATAACGGCCATTCTAGTGTGACCCTGTGGAGATGAGATGGTGGGTGGGATGAGTTGGTTAACGTAGTCTTACATATTAACTACCTGACCCTGTAAGCACTTGTACGCTTATCCTTACTTACAGGGCTAAGGTTGTTCTTGTTCCAAGAGCTGGATTGATCTCACTTAGCTTTTAGCTCCCAAAATATTATACATCTTTTATGCGCAAATCACCAGACCTTCTCTATAATCAGTGGAGGGAAGCAGGCTCTTCCAGGTGGTGACTTTCATTCCACTCTCAAGTGGGTGTCTCAGCTAGATAAGAATTGCCCTTTTGGAGGCGTCTGCCTGCTGACTATAGACCACTGGATTAGATAGACACTTTGTGTAAGAGATGGCTAAGGCTAGGTCAAAACACAAATGCAAGTGAAATATCAGCCAAATTAGAGCTGTGGTGAGTTAATGAAGAATGTACCTGTTGAGGATTTCTACCTACCCCACTGTTGTGGTTTAACCCCAGCTGGCAATTAAGCACCATGCAGCTGCTCACTCACCTCCCTCACTTGGGGGGGAGGGAATCAGAAGGGTAAAAGTGAGAAAACTCGTGGGCTGAAAGACAGTTTAATAGGTGAAGAAAAGCCGCACATGCAAGCAAAGCAAAACAAGGAATTCATCACTACTTCTCATCGGCAGGCAGGTGTTCAGCCATCTCCAGGAAAGCAGGGCTCCATTGCGTGTAACGGTTACTTGGGAAGACAAGCGCCATAAATCCAAGCATCCCCCGTTCCTTCTTCCCCCAGCTTTATATACTGAGTATGACATCATATAGTCTGGAATATCCCTTTGGTCAGTTGGGGTCAGCTGTCCCAGCTGTGTCCCCTCCCAGCTTCTTGTGCACCCCCAGCCTACTTGCTGGTGGCGTGGGGTGAGAAGCAGAAAAGGCCTTGACTCTGTATAAGCACTGCTCAGCAGTAACTAAAACATCCCTCTGTTATCGACACTGTTTTCAGCTCAAATCCAAAACATAGCCCCATACTAGCTACTGTGAAGACCATTAACTCTATCCCAGCCAAAACCAGCACACCTACGGTATATTGTTCCTTTTGCATTTTAAATATTGCTACTATCTACCTGAGAACAAGTGGTCATGGAATTTCCAGTTTGTTTTGCTATATAAAGTGCTTGATTAGTGCCAGAAAGATAAACAAAGTGGTAGCCAGGTTTCATTAGTGGCAATTGATGATTCTTTTATAATTTGCTGTATTTTTTTCTTCCCCCCCCCAGCTTCTTGCAACCCATCTCTCTGCAGTGGCCGTGGAGAATGCATAGAGACTATTAACAATCACACTTGCCATTGTAACCCTGGATTCTATGGGCCTGAATGCGAGTTTGGTAAGATTACTCCATCCTGCTTTTCAACCAGGGCAATATTCATGCTAGCTAGTGTTCAGTTTGGCTTGTTGATTCACCTGCTCAGCCAATGAGACTGACTGTGTACGTTCTTGTGTTTCTTTGAAGTTGAGAGTTGTAATCCACTAAAGAAACCTGATCATGGGAGCCTCCAGTGTAACCATCCATTGGAGAACTTCAGCTACAACTCATCCTGCACAGTTCAGTGTGAGGAAGGCTATGAACTGACTGCATTGGAATCTGTGTACTGTACCTCTTCTGGGGACTGGTCTACCCCCCTTGCAGCATGCAAAGGTGAGCTTCTCAAGCATGATAGGTGAGCTTTCTACATTATACATAGCTCTGTAAAATTGAGTGCTGCTCTGTTAGTAGGTACAAATTGAAGTTCTGTCCCATTCCTTTGTAATTAGTTATGTGGTAAAGGTGCTATTTTATTGCAGCACACAGGTCTTTTTGCTCCTGAAGAGATTAAATAGGCAGGATGAACGTTCTGGCCCTGGTCTAGATTTCCTTGTAGGGAAAGACTTTTCCACCGCTTAGTGGGGAACAAGGAATGGAGATGACCTAGCTTTGAGACTGCTCACAACAGGCCAGTTAGTCCTGACTGCAGGAATTATTTTTGAGGTGTTCAGCTTAGAATAAGCTACTGTTTGAAGCAAATAAAAGCATCAAACATCACCAAGCAGCAGTCAAAATGGGAAAATTTTGGATTGTAACTAGTTGCTGTCATGAGCTGCAGATGAATTTGCAGCCTTGCTTTAAGAGTCAGTCTTCCATTTTGAGACTTTCCACTCCTATCTGCTTTCTGAAATGGCAGCATAGTAGATCTCGTTTTTAAAGCTGCTTCCATTTAGCCAATATGTTGCTAAGTTTCAGGAAAGAAAAAAACTTTTTATGGTTTATTGCAAGCTAAGCTCTGTGCTGTTTCTTACGCATTTCAGCTGTGACCTGTCCTGCCTTAGAAATGCCTGCTCATGGTGCTGTGAACTGCTCCCATCCCTCTGTGGAGCTCACCTGGGGTACCACCTGTGAGTTCACCTGTGAGGAAGGATTTGCCCTGACAGGACCAGCCACACTGCAGTGTGGGTCTTCTGGGGCCTGGGACAGGCAGCAGCCATCCTGTGCAGGTACCTTTCCTTATCCTGCTCACCTGAGCACTTGGGGCTGTCAGCATTGGTGTGTTGAATTCCTGAGGCATCTGTGCTGATTTCTGTTATGATCTGTGTGTTGCAGCTGTGAGATGTGAGGCTGTAACCTGGCCAGAAGAAGGCTTTGTGACCTGTGACCATGCTCCTGCAGATCTCGCCTATCGCTCGCGTTGTGATTTCCGCTGCAGCGAGGGCTACGTTCTGGATGGCCCATCCAGCATTGAGTGCACGGCACAGGGACAGTGGTCAGAGCCAGTGCCAAAATGCAAAGGTAGGATGTACTGGGTTGGCAAATACAGTTTTCTTGTCACTGGAGAACACACTGAAATCCATATTCCTACAGGGTCCTGGCTCCAAACTAAACTCTGTGCTGTCTCGTGTTTTCAGCTGTGATTTGCCCTGCCTTAGAAATGCTTGCTCACAGCTCTGTGAACTGCTCCCATCCCAAAGCCAAATGAATTTGAAAAAACAGGGTATATGTACTAGTGCAAAAAACAGGGCCAAAGACAGGAAAGTCCTTAATGACTCTTAACCATTTCTTTCTGTATTTCAGTTGTACAGTGTGAACCACTGAGCTCTCCTGAGAAAAGCTCTATGGATTGCTCACATGGTGCTGGGAACTTCACGTACAACACAGCCTGCCACTTCAGCTGTCTAGAAGGATGGAGGCTCAATGGTTCTCATGTTCTTGAGTGCAATCATTCAGGAAACTGGAGTGCCAGTCTGCCCACATGTGAAGGTATTTTACCTGTGACTAGCCACAGAGAGGTGGCCCTGGGTTTCTAGTCAAATGAGGTATGGAAGGGTGGAAGATGTAACACCAACAGTGAGACAGAACTTCTAGTGAAGTCCATGAATTAAAAAGCCCAACAAAATCTCTCAGTATTTTTTTTGAAAATAGAAGAGGGGAAAATTCCTAAAAGGTCTTGGTGAAAAATGTTCATTTCTTATCCAAAACCAAAAGCTGATCTCGGGTTGTTTTGTTTGGGTTTTAATTAAAATATTTCTCATGTTGAGCTTTTTCCATATGAATAAAGAAAAAAAGCTTTTCTGGAGAAACAGAACCTTGTGGTGAAATCTGCATCCATAAGTCTGTTTCTCAGAGGAAAAGTTTATAGATTTGTTAATTTGGTGTGATAGTTTCTTGGGTGAACTCCTTGGCCAAAAGACCTCACAGAGCTTTTCTGTCAAAGGCTGTAATTTTACAGGTCAGAAGTCTCAGTCTTGCCTTCCCATTCAAGGCATTAAGAGCTCTGTCACTGTCCTTAGTAGGAACATCCTTGCCCTGCCTGAAATGCTTTTGCTTGAGGTTCTAAAAGCTCAACTCCACTTTATTTGCTTGAGCAGAACTTAGAACCTTGAATAATTTAATTGGTCTCAACAGGATTGCTCAAAGAGGAAGACAGTGAGAATTAAAATATGAACTGAAACATGAAAAATAAAAGATGAGCATAAAGTGTCATGTGAGGCTGGAAGTTAGACAGACCCTGGTATAGCTAGCTTGTTGTCTTGCTGTTGCTTTGTCAATGGGTGGGATAATTTTTAGTATGCAGCTTTTTACCTTGTGTACAGAATGTGTCCTGTCTCAGCAAGAGAAAACTTAAGGGTTACAAGCTGCAATTCTGGTTCCTCTTGAAAAGCACAAGATAAAGGAAGAAATAGAGAGGGCTTCAAAGACCACACGTGACTCTTGATCTCACTGAAATTTTTTCATCCTCTCAGCTTCTGAACAAGTCAGCCATGTCTCTGTGGGCATAGCAGCCACAAGTGCCTCTCTGTTGTCCACGGCATCATTCCTCCTTTGGCTTGCAAGACGTTTCCGAAGAAAAGGTGAGCAATTGGAGTGGGTCCACTGGTTTTATTTACCTTCCTGAAAAATTTTCAGTGGAGGGAAAAAACACCCCTCCAAACCCCAATACCTCGCTTTTTGAAAAAATGAAAATTCCCATACTTAAAGAAATTTCAAAGTTATTTTCAAGAAGCCTGCATACATGCCATGTTTGGCTTTTGGATGAACATTTTAAAACAAAAAATAGTAAAAAAATTAATATTTAGAAAACAAGAATTAGAAGAAAAAAGCAACATTTTATTTATTGGTAATTACTACCAGAGAAAGTGAATGGGTATTTGAGATGGGGCTAATGACAACATAGTAATAACTGCCTGTGAGATTTATTGCTAGATAATGGCTTTTTATCAGATATTCAGAAATGAGAGGGGTTTTAGTAGAAGAAAAATTTTGCATGATGGGGCCTTCATCTTGAAATGCTAATATCTTTTCTTATTCTTCTTGCAGCAAAGAAATTTACTCCTTCCAGGTAAGTTCCATCTCAAAAAAAAAAAAACCCATGAAAAACACTGCAATCACTTTGCTAAAATCCTTTTGATATAAACCAGTTGTCATGAAAGTATTTTTCATTTCTGTTTTTTTTTTATAGTAGCTGCCAAAGCCTAACCACTGAAGGTAGTTTCCAAAGTGCTGGCCAGAATGTCTAACTCTGGGTGATTCAGGTAAGCACATGAGATAGCTGCACTCACAAATTGTCTTCCTTTTAATCACACAAGCAATCAGAGCTGTTAATTGCTATACAATTGCTGAAATAGCAATATGTGCTTTGGGGTACCTAATAGGCATCTTGGCATTGCATGAAAGTTCTTAACAAGACTCATGGATTTATTGCTTTAGAAATGGTTATTCAGCTTCTTAAGGATGATTGTGCTTAGCATTCTGTCCAGCTGCATATAGTATTAGGAACACTTTTGTGCATTTTTGCTACCTGCTGCATACAAAGTTCCTCTGAAATGAGAGCAAATACAAATCTATGCCAACTTTCCAATTTATAGAGGAATTTCGTTCTCTCTGCAGGAACTGAAGCCTTCTTTACTTACGTCTCAGAGATTTCTGGAGAATGAAACTGCATGCAAATCAGCAGCTGTCCAGATGTTTTTACCGCTTGCTGACAAGATGATTGACCTTGTGTATTGTTCAGAAATTTTGAATCCAAGCTGTCTGGTATTTCCACTGAAGACAAGCACAGAGTAAAACTCTGGCCTTCTGGCAAAATACTGTCTACATTCAGTCATGTAGTTATCAAAACTGGGAGCTTGCCATCTCTTGTCCAGATGGTGAGCAAATAGTAAGCTGCTGCCTAAAGAGGAGGCTGGTTTCTCCTCTGGTCTACTCAAAGGTACCTAGGTGAGGTGAAGACATGCATTATTTCACATCACTTACTACACTGCTGGAGATGTCTTCTCTGGAGTCATATGGGTTATACTTGTAGAAACAGAGTAATTGGGATGAAAAAAATATTCATTGAATAGCTTTGAAACCATTGATCTGGTTTGTTGTCGAAGTCAGTTTATTTTAAGAGGATGTCCTAGTCCATAAATATGCCTGTAATGATATGGGCCATTATTTGGGTTTCTGCTGCATGTCTCAGAAAGCTTAGGGACTTTAAACACTTCCTTTTTTTTTTTTCTTTTTCTTTTTTTTTTTTTGTAATAGCACTAGGGAATCATAGTGCATATACTAGGTACTCTGGTTTCTGAATGCAGCAACTAGATCTGAAATGATCTTATCCCTGTGGGATTATGCACTGTAATACAGGTGTATACATAAATATTTAATTGTGCATTTTTTACTGTGGATATTTCTGTGCTATTAACTGTAAATGTATTGTAAAATACTTGTTCCTGAGTAGGTCTGTGGCCATTGATCTGGGCCCAGGTAATTTTAAAATAATTCAGAGGTGTTTGTAAGGATTTCATGCCTGCATATGATTTACAAATAAAATGGAAGCCTGAGATTTGTGTATATATATTGCAAGTATGATTTATTATGCTGTTAAAGGATTTCAAATGAGAAAGTCTTACTTAAGTTATGTTTAAGTTATAATCATAAATTAAAAATCTCTGACATAGAATCTGATACGTATTGTCCTATTTGTAACGGTATTTAATGTTTTAATGTAATGCTCCCTTTTTGGAAATGTACATCATCTAAATGATTTAGGTCAGCTCTTAGATACAGCTTCATCAGGAGAACTTGAGGGGCTGGGGGAAGACTGGCTAAATAGCAAGGCTGTCCCTTATTTAGCTGTCCGTTTTCATAGCAGTCAAGGAAAGAGAAGCCAGCAGATGGCACTGACTGCCTGGGAACTAGCACAGCCAAAGCTGGACCCCAAACCAGCATTCCCAGTTCTGAAAGGAAGTAGGAAGGCTCAGCGACGTGTCCTTGTAATGCAGGTGCCTGGACCAGCAGTGAGCTTTGCGAGAGGTATGCTCAGGAGGGCGAGGAGAGCAGAAAGAGAAGCAAGTAGGTGATTTTGGTGCATAGTTAACACCACAAACCCCTCAGCCCATGCAGGTCTTTTGCAGACGTTTCTGCTGGGAAGTTAGCTGAGCGTGGGAGACCATGGACTAATAGGTGAAAGCACAGCTCTGGGGACTAGTGATGACTGCTGTTTATGGACCTTTGCTCCCACCCTGGCTTGGGCTGGAACCAAAGACTCTCCCATGGGCTTGTGCTGGCTAGATTGCAGTGATGGCCAGACACTCCTGTGGCCACCCTTTCCCAACCCCTGACATAGCCAAGGAAGCTGTGCTGTGGCTCTCTGTAGCTGCTGCCAGGAGCCAGGCCTTGATTATAAACCATGAGATGCATTCCTGCCCTAGGCAAAGCTCAAGAGAAGCCATCAGGCCTGTGAGCAAGGGAGTCAATTAAGAGGTGCTGTGCCACAGTGGACAGGGCCCATTGCTGTTTATCCCAAACCGATTAAAGAACTGAGAGCGGCTGTCAGCGCTTCCCCCGCCTTGACAAGGTGGGGCCCAACCATGTGAGCAGATGTAGAGCAGTAATCCTTTAGGTTCCCTGAGGGGACGTAGAGATTAGCCTGAAACGCCCTGCTCTGAATCCCTGCAGGAGCTGTTTTGAGAGCTAAACCACCACATGGGTCCCCCAGCCTGTCCTTGTTGTTGTCCTCTATATGCATGGCCCCGTAGCATCCTCTGGAGAGAGTCGCTCAGGCCAGCATGGTTCCTACCCTGCTGCAGTCAGGGCAGCCCAGCTTCTCCTTTCCTGACCAGAGATGGTGCTTCTAGCAGCTTTCCCTGGGATCTTACAGGGGCTTTATTTCCAGAAAAGAGACTATAAAATTATCCCTTCTCTTTCTCCCAAGCCTTCATCCCTTGTGACTTCTAGAGGCAGCAGGAGCGAGACCACATTTGGGTGGGATTAGTCCTCTATCTCTCCATATATCCCCTAGGCCAGACAAAGACTCCCTGAAGGGGATCTCCTTCCTTGCAGTGACTTACAGGTTATGTCTACCCTCATAATTAATGTTAGTCCAGGGCACAGGCAAAACCCTAGCCTGTGCTTGTCCAGGTTGCTTGATACTTGGTCCTCTCCTGGCACTGTTTTTTCCTGCTTCAGGATATGAATTACCAGTTAGGATGGCATGGTGTGTCCAGGTCTTTAGGATCTTCAGGAAGTTGGTTTATTTGCAGTAGATGTGTCTCTGTCACGGTGCCTGTGAACACAGCTCTTCTGTTGTTTGCTATGTGTATAGCTCCCATGCTGGCAAGAATGGCCATGGGAATGCTTGCTGGCAGGCAGTCATTTAGTAACTCCCTTATATCACTCCTCTATATGGTGCAGTGCTGTGTGACCACCGAAGGGCCTCAGGGTCTTTTCTGGAGGGGCTTTCCTTATTTTCTGTTGTTCCATTTCCCTTAAATTCCTCAGCTCTCCCTGGGCCTGTGGCATTGTTCAGAATGGGGTCCGTGTTTTGCCTGGCATCTTATTTCGGAGCAGATACCTGCTTGTGCCGTGACCTATGGAAGCTGTGAAGGTGACATTAACTGGGAGGCACGCATGTCCTTTCACAGCTCTGCGTGTTTGCTGCTTGGCAAGGGGATGGTTTTTGTGGCATAACTTAACACATTCCTGATGAACCGAGCTGCCTGGGTGGCTTTAGCTTTTTACATCTGTAGTCTGACAGAAGGGGACTTAGAAACAAAATTTCACTTAAAGTCTCAAACAGACAGTGTTTGATTTGGGGTGGGTGTTTCGGTGGCCCTTGATGATATGGACAGTATAAGACCTGCCCAGATTGGGTTTGTGCCTTCTGTTTTCATAAGCAATTCGCCATCAATCAGGAAGTCATTTACCAGGCCCTGGCTGAAGTTGCCTTCCACAGCTCCAGTTTTCAGGGGTTGAACTGGACCCAGCATTTGGCCAGCAGTTCTTCATTCACGAAGATGAGTCACTGCTACAGGCTCTGGAGACTGCACATCTTTGCAGGTCCTTGCGTGCTTTGCTGAGGACTGGCAGCACAGACTTTAAAGCAGCAGCTCCCACAGGAGTTGGTGTTGTGATCAAATCACTAACCTGCTCAGCTCCTGCTCTGGGAGCTGTCAGAGGATATTAGGGCCAGGAGGCCAGACTGCAACATACAATGTCTGTGCAATGCAAAATACTTAAACTTCTGTGAGTCTGGTTTCTGTCCTGAGTCTTAGTCCTGTTTGGATTCCACTGGTTCTTGCAGGGGGCTGGCTCCCTCCTCTTGGCTTGAGCACGCTGCTAATATGCGGCTGGTGGTGGGTATTTGGTGAGGGATCTTCAGCCCATAGACCTAAGGGAGCAAGTTGCTATGGTGAGCTCTTGGTCAGGGACATAAAGATCCACAACATCGCTGCTCCCTAGGAGCCATAACTCACATCAAAGGAGAAATACAGCATGGGCTTGCCCATGGACGGGCAGGCCATCCTCCTGTTGGTAGTGGGCAGTGGAAGCTTGGTGGAGGGCAGAAAAGCAGGCATCAGAGCCCAGCCTGTCATAGCATTTGCACAGTTGTACTATGGAGCTCCCTAGCCGGGTTTACAGCCTCTCTCATGCACATGTTTAGGGAGAAACAAGCAAAATTGCAGGTTAGATTTGACCAGCGGAGTCAAAACGTGCTGGATGGTTATTGCTACTCACCTGGCACTACTAAATCTCACCTAGAAGGGAAGCTGACTTGGCCAACATAGTTCAGCTGTGGCTCCAGTGGTGAGAAAGAAATCCACAGCCCAGAAAGTGTTTCCACAGCTGATGATGGCCAATGCTTTTTCCAGCTCAGGAGAGCTGCTGCGAAGAACAGGACAGTGTGCAAAAAGCACAAATGCCTCCTCAGCGAGGCAGCAGATGCCCCCGGGCAGCTGCCAGCAGGTTTTCTACCTGCATTCCTACTTCAGGGAAGGACATTCCCTGAAAAGCCCAACAGTTGCTTTGACTTTCAGCCTGGGCCAAGTGGGACCTTCATCAACTTCTCGCCTCGCCAGCTGCCATGAAAGCAGTGATGGCAGGTGTGAAATTGCACGTGACTTACTTGCTTGCTTCTGGCACTCCAGTGCTGTCATTTTGGGCTTTTGACAGCCTCTGAGTGGGCAGGAAGAGTGAATCACATTGAATCCATGCCTTCTGGAGCAAGCCTTGGGTCATAGAGCGCTTGGGTGGAAGAAAAAGAGTTAAAGGGGAGACAGGAAACACTTTGTTCAGGGCTTATTCCACAGGATGATTTCTGGGAAAGGAGGGGCTGCAATCAGACAGGATGTATTCACTTTGGGATCTTGGGAAATCAAGCCTAGCCTGGCCTAAACCAAGAGGAAAATATAGTGCAGCCCACGCTGCAAGAAACAGCGACGTTCCTGCTTCACCTTATCTTGTGTCAGCACAAACAATCCAGATAACATAAAAATCAGACATGGTGAAATGCTGGCTTCACATGAACAACCAAGATATCCCATGGGGAAATGATACAGTTTGAGCGGAAAGACAGTGGGAGCTGTCCTAGAAAGCCCCATCCTAAGACAGAAAGGGCCTTCTCCAGTCCTCACTATTTCCTCCTCCTCCCTTGCCTCAGTTGGTACCAGGAGCCCCAGGTTGGTCCCTGGGTGGAGAGCAGGATATGCTGTCTGTGTCACGGGGCTGTTCCCAGGCTGGAGTCTGATCTGCATGGCCTTCAAAGGCAGCAGAGGAAAGCTCTGCAGATGAGTTAGGAACTGCTGGGTCATTGTCAGAGAACAGAGATCTTTGTTGCTTCACAGCAAATCACTTTTGACCAACACAACCCCTGCAAACAACCAGATGTATCGGAGGTTCTTCTACTGTCAAAGGCACTTGTGAAGAAAAACTCACCAGTGTCAGTAACCTCTTGCAACTAAAGGCAGAGGATTTGGCTGAAGCACTTGGCAGTGATGAAGTAGTCATCATGGAGTCATGCAGGCAGGAGCAGGGAGACAGCCCACGTTCTCCACTGCTCTTCCTCCTTTCCTGGAGGGAAGAACAGCTCCATCTCTGTTTTGCACGGCCCTTCTCGCCTGCCACTTGCACTCTTCTTCCTGTTTTTTTTGGTGGGTACAGGGCTTGGGGTAGAGGTGAGAGACCCTCGCCATGTGCCCTCGGAGGGAAGAGTGGCAGTTTGCATTGTGTGGGCAATTGGTAAAGCCACAGTGAATTTTGCACGCACTACTCAGACATGCAGCGTTTGCTCAGGGTGGTGGTTTATCTGCACTAAAGAAAGGCCAGCTATTCACCTGAATGCATTTGTCACTCTGCTCTTTTGAAATGGGGCAGCTGGATATTACTGCTGAGGTCAGTACAGATCAATCTGGTTCATTTTCTTCTCCCTCTATTAGCACTTTCTTTAGGAATATTCAGTGCCCTGTTTAATTTGCCCTGCCTGAGTAGAGGGTTTCACTTCTGGTATAAAATCCTAGCTGATGTGCTGGGAGGAGACCACTCATTAGAAAATCCATGCCTTTCCTAGGATTGAGTTTAAAATCTGGATTTTGAAAACATACTAGACAGGAAAAGCTTCTTGTAAAGTAACTGTAATTACTTACAATCAAGACTTACTGAAGTCATGTAAGCACTGAAAAGAAGTCAGATACAGATCACCCTTGTCTCCAGACTGCAATTCATTCAGTTTGGCTGCATTAAATTCAGAAGCGGTTCCTTTAGGTGCTGGCAAAAGTGTTTCAAATGCTGCCAGACGAAGCTAATAACACGCGCACACACACGCGCGCCCACGTGCACACACACAATGGGTCAGTCAATGCTTTTGTCACTTTTCCTTCCTGTTTCCCTGCACACACACATGGCAGATTTTGGTTCTCAGCCCATTAAATGGTGAATGACCCTTTGCAACATCCTTCCCTGTCTACTAAGCGGGAGCAAGTCTTGCGGGTCAGCCTTTTGGTGACAGAAATTGGTGATGAAGACTCCGTGGACTTTAAAAGCACTTTATTCATGTTCCTGCATGAGCGGTGGAAATGGCAGTGGTTGCAAACAGCAGACAGGTAGTCTCTGCTTTCATGTCCGCACCGAAGTGTAGCTCCAGAAAGTGATTCTGCCTCAGAGAAATGCCCTGTGCAAGGATGAACCATCTGTCTTGGAGGAGTTTGGGGAACATGGGCTCCCCTGGCCTTTGCAATGAGCAAAGCTAACTCTGAAGAGCAGGTTTCTCCTTGAGCTTTCACCCGAGGAAAGAATTTGTCAGAGGATCTTAGGAAATGGCATTTGAGGAGCCCTCAGAAGTTGCAGACTCCAAACCCCTGTCCCAGGCTATGAATGATACTGCAGGTGGAAGTTGGTGCTGTGCACCCCGGGCAAAAAGCAGAGGCTCTCTGAGAGGAGCCTGGGTGGCTCCCGGTGCAGTGGCACTCCATGTCTGCAAGGATGCTCCAAGCAGCCCCAGGGATTTGGGTGCCCAAGTCCCGGACAGTGGGGTTGATTTGGTGTCTGAATCTCTTTGGCTGTTTTGGAAGTCCCAAGCTGGGGCTATTTGCTCTTCTAGCACTGAGCTTGTGGCCTGGAAAAATGAGCACTTGGTTTAATTCCCCAGCACTGCTGACAGCTAAGTCTGGGAAATTCATGCCTCTACCTTCTGTCTAAAACAGAATCATAGAATCATTTACGTTGGAAAACACCTTTAAGATCATTGAGCCCAACCGTAAACTTAACATTGCCAAGTCCCACTAAACCATGTCCCTAAGCGCCACATCTGCACGTCTTTTAATACCTCCAGGGATGGTGTCACAACGATACTGAACTCCTTAGAGAAGAGCTTTGGGACCTCCCTAGGGAGAGCAGAGGACCTGTACCAGGGGAATGACAACATTCTTATCCTCCTGCCCTCTCTCTCTGCTGCTGGATATGAGGCCAAACAGGCCTTTGCTCTGATCTGGGACAGCCGTCCTTCTGTCCCCATGTCTGGACTGGGAAAATCTAAGCCTTCAGGGTGTTTGGATGCTGTGGGAACAGGTGCAATAGGAGACCTAAAAAACAACAGATCAGAAAACATATGGGACCACCCCAGCTCTTAATTAACCTAATTGCTGTAGCTTCCACAAAGGTCTGTATGTTTGCCTAGCGTGTTGTTTCCAGTGCAGGCAAGCACCGGTCCCTGCGATAGAGTGCAGCCATGGTAATGCTATCAGCAGCGCCTTCCTTCCCAGAAGGGGCCCAGCAGGCCAGACCACCTCCATAAAATCCAGCTGGTGGGCCCAGGGTGCAGGTCCTCGTACCTAGATGTACAGCCCACCCCTCATGAAGAGGTGCTGTAGGCTTCTCTGGAGAGAGAGTGGGGGTGAGGAATGGGTTTCGAAAGCTAGCGAGGGTTGTTACAGCCCAGCAGTTTGACTTGTCTGCCTGTCCTCCATCAGAGGATGTCACTTGCTGCAGGGGCAATGAGTCATCCAGGCTGCAGGTGGTCGGCTGATAAATGTATTGAGCCAGCTCACCTGCATGTTCAATGGCACAGTAAAACCACTAGATATTTATAGAAAGAAATTGCATCCTGACTGGCGAAAAGAGAGCACGCTAAATGCTCTTTGGTTACAGAGCACAGCTGGGCTGCAGTCCTTTATTCAGGACTTCAAACCAAGAGAAAGGGTAGTCGAGAATCTTTACTAACCTCTTGATGCTCAAGACAACAGCAAGTTTTTTTTCACTGCAGAGTCACTCTTCTGCACTGAAAGTATTTGGAGAACAAAGTCACTCCCGGTTTAGTTAAATATTTGTCTTTTCATGGCACTGAATTGTAAATAAAACTTGTCCTAAAAATACTACAGATACCTCAAAGTTTCCTGAGGTTCAAAGATGTCCTCTAACAACAATCCTCGTGTTGTGCTGCAAACTGAAATCTGAAATCAGTTGTCCAGATGTCTGGTATAGAGCAGCCCAGCCGGCCAGCCTGCTCCTTGTAAGGGAGCAGCCATTCCCACATATGTGTTTCACTCCAGCAGAGCCTGGATCCTCTCTGAAGCTCAGGGGATGGAGACTTGAAGCACAGCAGAAGGAGCTGCCTTGAGAGGTGCAGAGATGCTAGCGAGTGAGGAGGGAGAGTGCAGTATCTGATGTGGGCACATCTTGTCTGGCCAGCCAAGCCAAATGTTTATTACCTTTGGATTCACCATGCTGCCCAAAAAGCAAAACAGACATGTAGTAGTGTTGGCAATCTCTGTAGGAACCTCCTGTCTGCCAGATTCTCTCTCCCTGCCCTCCCAGCAGGTGCCAGCTGGGTTTTTGCTTTCTTTCATCCTATGATCATGTTTCATCAAAGCAAGCACAGTCAGGGGATGCAAAGCCCAAAGGCTTACTAAAATTAGGCCTGATCTTTGGTCCTGTTTGTAAGTGTTTCTAGGCATGGTGACATCTGACATACAAACTGACTAAAATGAGGGTTTGCAAGTCCTAAGTGCAGCTATGTATTGTTGTTTGCAAAGTCCTTTGCAGCAGCTGTGTGTCTGTTAGAACAAAACAGCAGCACACAGGCACAGATCAAAGAGCCCCCGTGAAACAGATTTCAACATAGACAAGCAGCCTACGCTATCAAACTAGCTGACAAAGGAGGATCATGGGAGAAGCACCGCAGCTGTGATTTTGACACAATCAAACCATGTTCCATGCCCATGACTCAGTACTGGAGTCACACAGGTTCACTGTGGAGATCTCTGGATCTTCTGCAAAAACAACGAATGAACAAGATGTTAAGTCCCAATTAAGTTAATGGGGCTTAAACAAATCTTTCTAGTTGAATGTAGTGGTTTGTGTTTTAGTGGATCTGGGTCTTGCTAAAGCTTCCCTTCCCCCTTCTTACCATCAGAGCTACTTAAATAACAGTGGTTAGCAAGGAGGAATTACGAACAGCAGTTCAAACCCCAAACCATGACCAGAATAGGTGTTTGGAGTGCCTGTATGAAATACCTTCAAAGAGGTGATGAATTAGCAGCAGAGGAAAGGAGGGAGGGCAAAAGTGTGGTTGGTGCCTGTTTTGTAAACTTAGCTTGTGGGGTTTTGAGTGAAGAGGAAGTGTTGGATGTCAGGTCTCCGGTTTGGCTGATTGCCTAACATGCCATGGACATCAGTGCCCATTGGTAGTGCTGTCCTCATACCTGGGCTAGAAGAGCATTCGCTCAGTGCTGGATCTGAAATAACAAATCATCCCAACTCTGGTCTGCTCTTTGGGCAACAAATTTGGTCTAGTTCAAGTCTTCATGAAGACCTGGATGGCCAGAAGCGCTCCTCCAGGCCTATGCTCAACCTGCCTGCTGCAGAATGGGCTTCTAAAGGGCATGAACCAAGGTGAAGGTGATTTCATCTTGCAGCAGCCTGGGTATGCCATGATACACCTCTGGTGCAGAGCTCTCTGTTTTCCTTTTCCTTGCTACATGGTGTCCTCATATGCTGCAGCTTGTGAGAAGGAAAAGGGGGTATATGGGGTGCATCATGCCCCAGGATGGGGATGGAGCTCTGGTCTAGGATATCCTTATGGGAGCTGAAGGGATGCAAGTTGAAAATAAAAAAAGGAGGTGTTCTCCACTCTTCCTTCACCTGTCCTGGAGATTGCCCTCCTCGCAGCTCTCTCTCTGCCCTAGGGAGACACAGGGAATCCTGGTGGTAGCTCTGGCTTGGGGTAAGGGGCAGCTTCTGAAATGGGCTGCTCCTAGACTGTTAGGAGCTTTATAGGCCAAACCCAACATCTTAAACTGCACCTGAAAACAAATTGGCAATCAGGCCTAATGAACACACTCCCAGGAAGCTTTGCAAGCCATGCTTTTGTTGCGACTCTGAGTATAAAGGTCTACAGCCTCTCATTTGATGAACAGACAACAGCATTTTTTTTCCTCCTAACAAGGTTTCCTTAGAAATGGATCCACTGCTGAATCCCGAGTCTGCCTGGCATATTCCGGGGGACATCTGGCGTAAATTCTTCATTATTA
Source organism: Haliaeetus leucocephalus (assembly GCF_000737465.1). NCBI lineage: Eukaryota > Metazoa > Chordata > Aves > Accipitriformes > Accipitridae > Haliaeetus > Haliaeetus leucocephalus. The sequence goes on from NW_010972512.1 coordinate 2,967,934, forward strand.
GATTACATTAGTTGCAGCAATAATCATTCACATGGGATTATTACATCCAAGCTTGTCTCATTGCCTTTATCCTTTCACACATTGTCTTTCCTGGTTCCCCTTCAAAGGGCTGTTGTGAGTCTGTGTTGGAGCAAGAAATTAACTTGTTAGTAATTTATGCATCATTTCCTCCAGCCACATGTATTTAGGGCAAGATCAATAAAATATAATAAGGAAGTGGGTGGGTATTGTCACTGTGGGGCTGAAATAATTCCTTTGGTATCACTGTAAATCCTTCCCTCGCATATGAAAACCAGCAATCCTCTCCATCGTTAGCTTATTTTGCTAGACTGTATCAACAGGACATTGAATCAGCTCCTTTGTGTGCTTGCAGAGTTCATGTCCTGCTACTTGTGCTCGTAGCCACACAAAGTGCTCCAAGTGGAGGTTTAAGATTTTGAAAGAGCAGTGTTTCATAGCCTTTCTTCTGGCTCCTGTCATATAATTAAAGCTGTGCCACCTAACACTGGAGATTCATTTCTGGAGTGGTTCCATGCTCTGGCAGCTGCTGTAGTATCTTAGGTCTGAGAAAGGGAAAGGGATAGCAAGAGGGATCCAAGCACCACAGCTCAGGGCACCAAAATCTCACTGCTGTAGGAACTGGGGAGGCAAACCTGAGTGGATCTGAAAAGTCAGTGGCAGGTTTGAGAGGATCTGGAGTCCCTGACTAGTGACCTGACTGCTGGGCAGCCCTTCCTGGGTAAAAACAACAACAAAAAAGGAGTTTGGATCCATCTTACCCACAGCAGTGTAAGGATGTAAGAGGAGCAATGTTTGTGGGGAGAAGAGACAGCAGACAGAGCACACTGGATTTCTGTGGCTCCTAAAGAGGCCCAGAGCTGATGCCACAGGGTATCTTATCTTTCCATGCCTCTCTTCTCACCTCCTGGCTCCAATCCAGACTACCCTGCAGGGGAGGTTCAGCTCCATGAGAACTTGAATCTGGGGAATTTGTTGCAGTTTCAGATTAAGAATTTCCTAAAAGTGCAAGAAAAATCAAACCAGCAATTCAGCGCCCTTGCCAGCTCTGCCTGTCTGGACTCCCTGCGGCTGTTTCTCCTGTGGGAATGTCTTGGTGGTTGGCACTTAGGAGGAAGGGGCTGTGTGGCCCACCTTGGCTTTAGCAATGCTCTCTCTGCTGATCTGAAGGGGTTACAGCAATGCAGAGGCTGCAATTTCTGAAAGTGTCTGGAAGGAGAAGTCTTGAGATCACTCTTCACTCTGGCACCTGCATTTTTGTTGCTGTAAATGTGAAGCAGTCTAGGAGAGGGAGGTGGTTAAAACCCCCTAGCAGGTCTGACTCACATCCCAGAGGAATATTCTTTGTGCGGTTGGGCTGGGCTGGGCAGCACACAGTGTACGGGATGGGGCAGTGAAGTCAGAGCAATCCTGCCCTCCACAACCGCGACGATGTTGACACAGCCTGAAGGGGTGCGCAGAGGAGAGGAGATCCCAAGATTATCAGTGCAGACAGAGGAGAGGAATGTTGTTTGCTTGTAGCTCTTCTCCATCAGGACTGGCAAAATCCAAACACAGAGGGAAGATGCAGGCAGACGCCCATGTACAATTTGAGAGTTTAACAGAGATAAGCAAGCTCAGGGACAAAGCCAGGGGCTCTAACTTCAGCACAAGAAAAACTGGTCACAGTGCAGGCTGGTTGTCTTCTGAAAGCCTTCTGGAGACAAGGGTCTGTCCAGGTCACCTGCAAGCAGCTAGCGATGCTGCCCAGGAATGCGTACAGGACATCGCTCCCTTGTCACCTGCCCCCACAGTCCTCCGACAGCTTTGATGAGGGAAAAGCCCGCTATGCCTGGTCTCTACTGGAGTCCAGTGGTGATGTGGCTAACTCTACCACCTTCTCAATGGCAAAGTTTGTTATCAGACAGACAGAGTGGGTAGGCTTGCAGATGAGAGAAAAAAGACCAACTGGCAGAGAGAAGGAGGAAAGCAGAACTGAGACAGATGCTCAGACATGATGGCAGTTGTTTGCTTGGTTTCGTTCCTTTAGGAGCTGGGGTTAGAAAAGAAATCTCCTCCAGGAGACGCTTTCTCAGCAGAGCCACTTCGGACCAACTCCTTTGCGTTGCAGGGCTTTTCCTAGGCAGCCTGCGCAGCCAGCCCTCCCCCCAGCATTGCAACATCTCCCGCTTTCCAAAGAGGCAGGAGCCCAAAAAGCAAACACAGGAAACCCCAGCCCTGGTCAAGGTCTGGGAGGTAAATTTGTAACTTAGGACAGATCGTGAGGATGCTGCTCCGTAACGTGTAAACACTCTTTTCTTTCTCCAACAGCCCAGCGCAGCTGAGAGCTGGTCGCAAAACCTCCCTTCATGGTCGAGTCTGCTAAAGAGACAGGACGCAGGTTGGAAATGCAGCCGGGCACACAGGCTCCTTATCCCCTGGAGACGGGCTCCTTCCCTCACTTCTGTAAGTCCTTGCCCTGACCCCACACGAATTGGCGGTGCTGGGCAGCAGTGCGGGCTCAGCTGTGGGTTGGGCAGCAGCGCGGATGGGTGGCGGGACACCACTGTGGCCATTGCCAAGAGCCGTGGGGTTTGCCCAGCCTCCTGGGCACGCTACTCCTATAGCAATAGGTGTCAACTGAACGGAGCCTTTATGGGAGTTTAATTCAGGTGCAGGTTTTGGAAAGAAATCCTCGTAGTGCTGTGCTGCACTCTCCATTGCAGGAGGGGAGGCTCAGTTTAGATGCTGGGTAAAGCTATTTAACAGGAGTAGTGGCAATGTGATGGGACAGATGGGCTGGGGATAGAGGTGGCAGCTCTGTCCCCAAAGGTCTCTGGTCTGATTTGGGGCAGGAAGATGGGTGAGATGAGCTTGTCAGGTCTCTTCCAGACCTGTTTTCTGTGAGTCTGTGCTTTCCTCCTGCAGCAGAGGGAAAGAAGAGTGTTTAGGGTGTGGAAGGCAATACTGTATTTATGGGTGAGGGCTGCGATGTCTTATACTAAAGGAGTTCTGGGGGTCAGCTCATAAAGGTCACTAAAGGACAGGTGGAAGTTACATGTAAAGCCAGTTAAGAATTTTCCATAAGAATAATACTTTTAACAAAGCGGTGTTTCTCCAAAAACTGAAGCTTTCCCTGGATAAATACTGATTTTGTCAAATATATTGAATATGTGCATGGGTATGTACAGAGCAAGAGAATTCCACTGGGAAAATGCCATAATGGTGTAATTAATTTCAGATCCCTTTGAACCTTGTTTGTGTTTTGACCTGACCCAATGTGTTTCACTACCTCTGCTGCATATGAGCCTCTTTGCAATATATGTATAACAATATTCTGACCAAAAGGAATATGTTTACTTGCCTTTATATATAATTTCCAAGTCACATAAAATTTAAACCAACATCTTCTCTTGCTTTCTTAGTAAATACGTCACATATCCATATCAATATCAAGTTTAATTAGCATCAGCAGATACACTATTTGTCTGATTCCTGTATATCAGGTAAACCAGTGGCACAACGCTGGAATTGATCCAGTTGGATGCAAAGTAACCTTTACACTAGGGCCCAAACCCTGGGAATCGAAACCCACCCGTCTTAGGCAGATCGCAGGCTGGAGGGACTGCAGAGAGGGCAGGAGATATTAACTGAGTCCAAACGGGCAGGCAGCATGCTGAGATGACAAGGTAGCAGGCAGTGGGCAGGCGTTTGCTGGCTCTGGCTTGGGCTTGCGGAGAAGTTGCTTTCCCCTTCTCTCTGCCTCGCTTCCCTCAGCTACACAGCCCGTGACTGTCCTTGGTGTGTGGTGGCAGCCTGTGGGGCACAGCAGGGCCCGTTTTCACGTCCTATTGCTAATGTCTGCCCCAAAGGCACATTTGCTGGCGTCCAGGACTCACTGAGCTGGTACCAGCTCTGAGCATGGCAAGGGACTGGTAAATCTGTCCTGCCGTCTGGGCTCAGACCACCTGTGAGGCACACAAAGAGCCTGTGGGTTTAAATCCTTCCCTTGAGCAGGCTAAGGGGAAAGGGACTTCGGCAAAAGGCAGGACTGAGAGCTAGGCAGGAACTTGAAAGCATTTTGGAAAAGCCACCTAGGCTTGTGCCTGGTGATAGTGCTGGTGTACAGCTCCTTGCATGAACCCTGTGCAATTCTAGCAGGGTTTCTGTAATGCCACACAAATGGGGAGGTGATGCATGGCTGTAAGACATCCTTGGTATATTTCCACGCTGGCAGAACTCATATTATAACGAGGGCATTGACGAATTGTTGAAATTTTTTTAAAATTCTATTTATTTATTTTTACAAGTACGCCACTCAACATACCTGGATTATAAAGTGCTCCCAGGGTGAGGGGAGTTTGGGTCAAATTCCGTCAGTTTTGGAAGATTCCCTGGCTTTTTGCTGGGTTGATTCACCTTACACATGAGAAACTGCCAGCAAATGCCTGGATGCTCACAGCTCTGTTTCCTACAGAAACCTGGGCAAATAGGTGTGCATGCAAGTAAAAGACAGAGAGAAAATTATGCTCTAGTCTCAGAGATCTAAAAAGCTGATCTGGGTCATGAAAACCAGAAAGGCACCCATCCCACCAGCTTACTCCTCTCATCCTTCAGGATGAAGGAAGGGCACACAAGAGCTCTGCCTGGTGCTCAGCCCCAGTCTCAGTTTCAGGCTTAGTCCACAGACTCTGTTGTCTGGAAGTGATCTGCACAGGATTTGTCACCAGCTGCAGCCAACGGAGCCCAGAGTTGAAGTGTAGCGTGTGCTGCCAAAACCAGCTTGCAGGTACTCACAGGTTAGCCCCTTCCACTCTGCATCTGCCAATAAAGCAAGCATCCTTCCCATGCTGACTTTTCCCAGCTGACCTTTTTAAGCACGGTTGCAGGTTCTGCCCAATCTTCCCTTTGACAGCTCTGAAGATTCATTCCGAACTTTGCGGAGGCAATTGGTTTACAGGAGGGATCAGCAACCTTTCATGGGTGCAGGGCCAGCTTGCCTTTGTCTTCTTCAAAGACAAGCTCACGCATGCTTGAAAACACTTGCAGGGAGCTGGGAGATGCTGCCTTTACAATGGACGAGATGGTCCCCGTCAGACAGTGAGCTCGGAGCTGGCTTTTGCATGAGAAAAAAATTTCTGTATTGAATTCAGGGAGCTGGGAAATCACAAGTGACTGAAACAATAGGAACAAATCCTACTGCAACTTTCATGTAACTCCAGTGATCTTCTAGGGAGAAGACTTTTATTGCTGGGCCTACTCCTTGCAGCAGAGAGGGGACAGTAAAAGCCCTTTAATTAGCTGATGAGGAGGGGGTTTCTCCTAGGCTAGACCAAGAGTGTTGTAGTGGGCATTACTGCAGTGATAGCAGTAGGGGAAAGGGTGGGTAGGTGTTTCTTGCAGGTGTTTTGAGTGTCCTCTTGACCTACTTCAGCTGAAAACTGAAGGCAGGCTGCCTAAGGGCTTTTTTACCCGGAGTATGAGGTTAGAGGGTGGTTTGGAGTTTTTTTTTCTTTTCTTGCTGTGATCCTGCTTGGTTTCTCTCCTTGGTTCTGTTGCAGTAGCTTGCTGAGGTGATTCAGAAGTTGAGTTGAAAGTCCTCACAGTGTGCCTTGTGCGATGCCTGGCTTTGCTCCGCTCTTCCTGTAAGTCTCTTGCTTGTGCTGAGCCATCTCCTATTGCCAAGTGGGTGCTGCCTCTCTGGGGAGGGGTGCTGGGCTGCCCTTGGGAAAGGGAGAGGATGGGGAGCAGGGTTCTGTCTCAAGGCTCATCCACATGTGTCACAGTAAGGGCAGAGAGGAAGTCTCTGGGAAACTGCAATAATGCAGTAAATGAGAGCAAAACTGAATGTGCCAGGATGGGGAGGCACAGTGTGGTGTAGCGGTGCATTGCTGTGCCCCGAAAGCAACAACGTGTAAGGTCTTCTCTATCTGGGTGCCATGAGCTGTCTGGAGTAGGTTTCTCTGTGCCCTCTCCTGTGGAGGAGCATCACATAGGCATGAGCCTGAAAAAGCCAAGCAGCAGTGTGGTGGCTCTGATGTGCCAGGATGCGAACGCCTGCTCTGTCCTTGATGTCGGTGGCTGCTGAGCACAGCTCTCTCCTCAGATGGGCCCTGCTGCCCTGTGGGTTTTCTGTAATGCTCTTGTTTGCTTTCTTGTTATTGCTTTTTAACAGGAAGCTTTTGACGTGATTCTGGCAGAAATCGCTCTTGCCTTGGCCTGCCTCTTCTGAGTTTTCTCCAGAAACGTTGTTGGATCCTGAATGAGACATTTTGGGGTCAGGTCTTGGATGGCCCGTTACCTGTGAGGGGTGTCAGAGGCGGTGGCTGTGGTGTGGGGAGGCCAGGCTGCATCCACACCCAACTGGCAGAAGTGCTCTGCTGGCTGGAGTTTTGCAAGGGCTTTATCTGTAGTTTATGGCGTAGCCTGTATTACTGTGGTTCTATATATATATTTATTACTAGAGTAAAGCCTCTGTGTTCAGTGCTTTGAGGAAGAGAAGCCTTACACTGCAAATCTAGTTGGAGAAGCTGTGTTCAGAGACCGAGAGAGACTTGGGGGTGGATTCTCCTCTTGTTGGCACCAACCCTGCTGGGCTTGAGGGCACAAAGTCGAAGTGCAGAAGGAATCTGGGTCTCCTTCTAAAAACAAACAAGATCTGAGTTTGCAGTCCCTCGGCACCCTGGGGAGTATGTGGTGCTTCTGCTGCAAACCCAGAGCAGATGAAATCGGCTGGGGAGTTTGGCCGTTTTGAGGTGCAGGCTCGCTTCTTCCCCTTGGGTCCATCTCCTTGGGATCCCCAGCTGAAAGGAAGGCATCAGAGCAAAGATGCCTTGGGCTGGGTGCTGGGGCCATGCTTGCTGGTCCCAGCAAGGTTACAGGAGGATACAGCAGTGTTTTGGGAGGAAGGCTGCCTTGGTGTCTGGCTGGCCCTGGGGACAGTGAAGGGGTTAAAGCCCAGCCGTTCTGCCCAATCAGTCTGGCTTGCCTGTAATAACCAATTAACGGAGTGTAATTGTGCAAATCCATATGTGGCAGTAATTACCAGGGAGATTAATGGATTCCTTCCTTTCTAAGCGAACCCACCGCAGCTTGCCAGCGTCCCCCCGCCACCTGAAAGGACTCAGTGAGGGGGGGAAGGCAGGAGCCGCTCTTCCCTGGACACTCTGTGATGAAGCCCAGTGGACAGGGAGGCCCCGTGGGGACTGCGCGGTGCTTGTTTAAATAACCCTTTTCATCTCCCTGCGTTTCCTTACATACAGCTCGCTGCTCCCTGGCTCGGACCCGGCCTCCCGAGGACAGTTCGTGCCCAGCCTGCCAGGGCCTGGGCTGCCGCGTCCCTGCCCTCCCCATTGTCCATTCATTCCCTGCTCTCCTTTCCCCTGTTTAGCCCTAATTGCTGCAGAATATCGCGTTTGTTTGCCCTCTTCTTTTGTAGCTTTGTTATTTTAGTTGCAATGGGTAATCCAGCAAACTGTTAAAGGCATACATGAGGCAAGGAGGGGACAGCAGGGCGCTTGGGGCAGGTTTTCAAGCCAGGCAATGGGGTTGCATTTATGGGGATGGCAGCTTGCAGGCAGGCTGGGTTTGCCACATACTCTAGGATGGGTTTTCTTAGGGATATATGGCCACAGACGTGAGGAGCGACCCTGGAGCAGGTGAATACTTCCCCCTCCAAATGCTCTCGGTGGGGAAACAGGGCACCAAGTCCTGCTGAGGGAGAAGGGGATGCATTTGTGGACCTGTCCCCTGGCAGGTCACCACCTGGGCAGCACGGGCTCCATCCGCAGTTGTAGCAGCATCTTGGGCACTTGAGATGAAAAACCGCCTGTCCCACCCAGCAGCCCTGGCCAGCCTTGCCTCTACATCACATGTGCGGGTCTAAGCCCTGCTGACCCATGGTGTGGGGGGGAGCTGGGAATAGCTCAGCTCTGTTTCTGTGCCGGGCAACGATCCCTGCCCCTGACAGATAGCTCATGCAGAGAGTCAGCCCGTGGGGAGGGCTGATGTGCTAGCCAGGGAGCCATCCGTCTCTGGCTGCACGCACAGGGCTGCAGGTGCCCCAGGGGCAGCTCTGCTTGCTCAGCTGGGGATGGGGCAGGTGGCTGGGGAGCCAAGTGCCCTTTAGAGCCTGGGATGGCAGGGAGTGGTCACATCATATCTCACATCAAGCATCCTTGCTGCGTTCCTCATCAGGCCGAAACAGCGATGCTGGGATTTGAACTTGGGTCTCTGATTTTTATTTTTTGTTTGTTTGTTTGGGGTTTTTTTTACACCCTGTGTGTAGGCTGGGACTTGGACTTGGGGTAAGCTGGAGCTGTATGGGCTGGGTGAGAGCATCCAGTGGGTGTAAAAAGCAGCCAGACAGAGCCAGGCCAAAGGTCCATCTTGCAAATGGTAGATGCTTTCGGGGGAGATAGGAGCAGAGTGTGCTCTAGTGTCCTTCCTCCAGCAGGTGCTTCCCAGCAGCCTTTGCCCCGAACTGTTCTGCACCTTCCCTCAGCGATAACTGTGTGGGTCCGGGACTGGCTGCCCCCAAAATCTGTAGTGATAGCTGCACAGATGTCCCTGCAGAGCGCTGGGTGGCCCTTGTCTGGCTGTTCTCTGGCAGCTCTGGCCCCGTTCACTGCCACGTACACAGTGATGGACGTAAATGACCTTTTTCTTATTGCTGACTTGTTACAAAGGCCAGGAACATGGCTGCTCCAAGGGAACAGCTGTGCAAGGTGCTCAGCAGAGACATAAGCAAGGCTCTTCTCCAATGAGGGTTACAGGTGATGGGGGAGATTCTTGCCTGGAGGTGATGGGAATGCACAGAGAGGTGCATCTTCCTAGAGGACCAGGAGAGGTGGAGAGCCCTGACAAATGCTGCTTTGGGGTCTGTTTGCTTGGGGTCTGGGGAGCTAGCCTGCACTGATAGCTTGGTTTCCAGCCAGAAAGAGGCACTGGAGCAGCTCTAGGGTATTGCAAATGGGATAGGTTTGTTTGTCAGAGCTGTGTCTGTTGGTGTCAGCTGAGGCCCTTGACTGTTTTAGTTCTTCCATTTCACCTGACCAAGGGTTCATCAATACTCATCTTCCCTTGCTGCTGTGTTATCCTAGGTTAGAGGTTATGTGTGCCAAAGCATGGCATGGAAATGCGTCTCCTGGGTCTGCTCGGCTTGCAGGAGCTTGAAGTAGCCAGGTCTTGGGGGACCAGCCTTCCTGGAAATCTTCCCACCTGGCACAGGTGCCCAGGGGGATTCAGAGAAGTACTTGGGGCACTGAGGGATGTGACTTGCCCAGTTTCTGGGATGCTCGAAGCGTTGGGTCTTTGCTGCCCTGGATTTTAGGTTCCAGGGCTTCAGGATTTAGTGGATAGGTATGACTTAAAAGCCTCATTAATGAAGTGAGCCAGGAGAGTCTGGTATGTGTGGGTATGGCTTAGCTCTTAAATGTCCAAAGTTCCCTGTGGGAACAACCCTTGGCCTGTGCTGACTCCCATACTGTGCTTGGGAATTATCTGATGGAAAGTGCCAGGGACTGTTTTTACAACCAGCAGAACAGTCCCAGGGACCATTCCCTGGAGCTGGTGAATTTACTGGAATAGATTAGTCTTTAGGGCTGTGCTGCTGGTCTGGGAAGCTTATGATCAAGAAGGGACTGGGCTCTAGATTTTGCAACTAAGATACGTCCAGCTAGCAGAGGAGATAGCTCTGTGTTGGAGAAGCTGCTCTGGGATCTTCAGGGCTTGCTTTAATAAGCTGATTTAAGTCAGTATACATCAGTGCAGTGCCAGTACTCAGGCATGCATTGCTGTGCCTGCATCATCCCAGGTCCTGTCTCTGCTTCTGCTGTGCAGAGGCTGCTCCTTCTGCTCAGAGGCTTGAAAGGACAGGGCCAAAACATGTGGCTGTGGGCAGGTGCTCACTTCTTTCTTTCTATTGGGAAGAGGTTGGGGGGCAGAGAGCAGATATTTGACAGTGCCAGCAAATGTCATTCCACATCCCTGAAAATTCTTCACATGCTTGCTCCTTGCTGCTGTGCTGTCTTGGCTCTGTGTGGTGTGGTCTGTTCTTGTCTTGATCCAGGGCTGTTCCTTTCTTTGGGGCACAGGGATTTTTGTCATGCTCCCATGGCTTTAAATACCAGTGGATTTTCCATTTGATAGAGGGGAGCATGTGGCTTTTGAGAAGAGAATACGTTTGAAAGGCAATGGAGGGCATTGATGAGGAAAGGGATGCTCACTGTAGCTGGCTCCTTACCTGCCCCTCACCTGCACAGCGAGGCGAAGGGTTTTAAACAGTTTCTGCAGGGAAGCATTAGGAGGAACCAATCTCGTGGGAGAACATTTTGGCCGAGTTTCATGTTGTGTTTGTCTCCCTTCAGCTGCCATTGGAAGGTGAGTCCCAGGGGAAGGACAGCCACTAGAGCAGAGAGGTGTGTGTATCTGTCTGGGCAAGGCAAAGAGGTGGCTTGGTCCCCTGAATGTCAAACAGACCAGGCTGGCTGAGTCTTGAAGTGATGTTGGTTGGATCTATAGAGAGATGAACGTGTTGGTTTTCAGTGAAGTGGAAGTCAGCATGGCTTAGGGGATGGACCTAGACTATCAAAAGTGGAGTTGTCTGAGCCACCAGTGGAGGCAGAGGCAGTGAGGGCTGAGCTGAGGTCTTTGTATCACTCTTCTCCTGTCTTTTTTTTACTGCTGATTAATGAAGGGCATCTTTGGGCTTCAGCTCATCTTAAATTCATTTTGTGCCTCATGCTTGGGCAGCAAGACTTGCTTGTGCTTAATTTCTTCCAGTTGCCACACCTGGGCTGTGTCTCTGGATCCAGTATTTGTGGAGAGGCTGCATAGGCACGTCTCTGCAGCATAGCATTGAACACGGTGTGTCTCTGGGCAAAGATGTGGTCTGGTTTATTGTTTGGGGGGCTTTTTTGTGTGTGTTTCTCCCCCACGGTGACTCAGAGGCATTATAGGTGTGAGCTGGGGGCTTGCAGTCTGCAGGGCTGCTGTGGTAATAGTGCTAGGCCAGGGCTGCTGGATCAGAGTGTTTGGAGCTATGGAAACTTGTTCCAAGACTTGCTTGAAACTCAGTGGAGCTCAGGAGAGCCATCCCCAGGAAGATCCTGTCATTACAGAGACAGATGAGATCTTTGTGCTTTAGAGGAAACAGCAAAGCTTTGAGAAACCTGCCTCTCCCTCTTTCATGCAGACACGCTTGGGTTTTAGTGGTATTTTATTTCCTTCCTTGCTCTTAGGGGATCCAATGGATAGGCTGAAATCTACTGAAAAAGGGTTAATGAGCCAGTGGGATCTGCAGAAGTGAAGTGGAGGTGGGATCCAGGTGAGCTGCCTGGCTCCTGAGGAGCTGCAAGCATCCTAAGAAGGGGGCAGCAGCCCACCCACTATCCCACCAAGGCTTATAGAAAGTGCCTCATTGACTGGAGCAACAGCTAAACTATGAAGACAGCTGGCTGAGAAGTGCTGACTGAAGCTGCACCTTGGCAATATGGTAGATGTGGCTTTTGGGCCCTTGGTCCAGATCAAAAGCTCTGTGGCCGTGTGACACAAAGTGCTAATCTGGTGTAAATGCCTTCTCCTTCTTCAGATCTTTTAAAATTATACTAATGGGCCAACTTGATAAGGCAGGCTTTATCCTGGATCGGATACAGTGGGTGCCAGAGACCGGATTGTATTGTAGACGTAAAAGTGCAGGAGAGACAGGAGTGATTCAATGAAAGCCGGAGCCCTTGCTATGGCATTAATGTGACAGTGTGCAGTCAGATGCTTGCACTTAATCCAGGCAGTGCTCCGTGGAGAAACCCAGTGTGAGCAAGCTTGAAGCTGTGGCCTTGCTTGCTTGGAGAGAGCATGGTTAGAAATCCAAAGGTCCATGCTGATCTCTCCTATCCCATGTCAGGATACAGAGGGGCCTGGGATGAGGTGTCTTAGGATAGATATCAACCTTCTGGGCTTTTGGGGCCTGTCTGTTGTGGCTGGGACCTTAGGGACCGGACTGGGCTGTGGCTGGTGATGGCTACTGTGCCTTCAGCCATGAAGGTATTGGTGCTAGCCCCTGATGTGAAGCTGTTCCTCTTGGATGCCTCCAAGCCTTCCTCCCCTGAGAAAGTAGCTACTCGGAGCAGAAATAACCCCTGTTACCTTGAACTCCAAGATATCCATATTTGCCTGTCTGGTATAAATAGATCATCTGAGGCAGCCAGATGTGATGGAGATTGACAGGTTGTCTCTGGAGTTTTGCACTTGCTGAAGCAGGAGGAAATGCAAAAGCACGAACGTGGGGATGCACAGAGCGAGAGTAGCAATCAAAGCCCCCAGCTGCACAGGAGGCTGTGGCATCTGCTGTGGGGGATGCAGGTGGGAGCCCTTTGTGGCCTTGTGCGGGGCAGTGATGTGAGAAGACCTTCCCCACCCTGTGCTGAGCTCTGGTGGCCATCAACAAATGCAAGGTCCAGCAGACACCTCGTGTGGCTGGCCTGTCCCCCATCAGCTGTGTGCCACCCAGCTCTAGCCCTTGCCAAGGAGGGGAACATAGTCTGCTCACAAAAATCCAGGTTTGTCAGCAAAAGAGAATGAAGAATGGAGCAGGATCCGGGGGGGGGGCGGGGGGAAGGCTTTTGGAAAGTTTTGCAGGAGTTCTGCAGAGGTAGGTGGGGGGACCAAGTTTCACTTAGGTAATTTGTTTTTGGGTAATCAGAGAAGCCCTGAAAATCTGTAGGTATTTTGTTACTGAGGGATTGTGGGTTTTTTTTAGAATTCCTGTCCCTACAAGCAATAATGCAGGCTTAACGTGGTCAAGGAACCATTTCTGTTGAAATATTTCCTCTGAGAAATGGTGGTTGTGGGAAAACAGCAAAATTGCAGGTAGTTGCATGGACTGTGTCTTCTAAAGTTTCTCTGAGAACTATTTTTCAGGAGAGGAGGAAATGTTGGTCTTGAGAGTGTAGTTTTCTTTGAAGGAAGGTAACCTAGCTGTTTTGAAGCATTTTGCAGAAATCCCAGCTTCACATCATGTGTACAACAGTGTTAAAGAGGGGCTTGCATTTAAACGACAACCCGTAGGTCCTCTGGCACTCTGACTGGAAAGTTTGCTTGCAGCGTGGTATCAAGGAGGTATCAAGTGAACCTTTTCTTCACCTGTCCTTTGAAAGCCCCTTGCTGAACACCAAATAACATGTCAAAGTGGACTTTAAGAGCTAAGTGTTCATTTCCCACCAAAATCTCCTCTGGACATGAGTGCCTTTTGGTCAGAGACCTGCCTTTGGATCTGAATGACTTCAGCACTTGCCCGTAGAAATCTTAGCTTAATTCAGTTCTCATCCAACCTGGAATCCTGGTTTTATAGCCCAGTTTGCTGCCTTGCACCACTGACAAGAGAAGTCAGGTGCTTAGCTTGAAGTGCAGAGGGATGTATGACTCTCCCAGTTGCAGTATTGAGGTTCCTTTTTTGTCTCCCTGATCTTTATTCCAGCGAAGCTAAAAAGGTGGAGTGACTTGTCTGAAAGCAGGCAGGGAGCCATGAGCTCCCAAACCCTGAGTTAGCACTCTGTTGACCCAGCCATTGCTTCTTGATACAATGCATGCCCAAACCTCCATGTGGTGTAGCCCAAATCTCCTGTATTATGGGCTTGCTTATTCCCTGCAAACCCAACCCAAAGCAATGGATGCTTTTGACAAAAAAAGTATTTTCCAGAGGGTCCAAATGACTACTTTTTTGGATCCACCTTCCCAGGAATACTCTGCTGCATGCTTTTCTATGACGCTACTGCTGCTGACCTTTCTGCTCTGGCAAGGGGGAGTCGCTGGGAAGCACATAGGCAGTGATTCTTTGCTGTTACAAAGGCCGGGATTGTTGGCAGCTTGACGCCCCAGAAAGTGTCTAATTGACTTGACTCTCTCTAGCTGGGCTCCAAATGGATTTTCTGCCTCAGGATATCTCGGCATTATAGTGGACCTGTTGTTTTTGCTCCTCGCATGATATTAAAAAGTGCATTGTTGGAGCAGAAAGCGTGAGTCAGAACGGATGTGCGGAGGGAGCTGCCTGTCGCCCTGTGAATGAGCGCCAGCGCAGAGGAGCGGAGCAAGATGGAGGTCACCTGCCATCTGCAGTTAGGGGCTGAAAAGTTTCTTGGAGCATCCTAGAGAATGAGCTTGGCTTGATGGTTTAGATGACACTTCATATTCAGAAATGGACAGATGTAAACCTGCCCTTTGCATCTCAGATAGGGAGCATTAGCATAGAAAGATCTCTTCGAGTAACTTTGCAGTGTTTGCCTGCTCCAGTGCATCTCCAGTGTGGGCTTGGTCCGGGGTGCCCTTTGGGCTGGGCAGATGCCTTTCTCGGGATCTCTTGTCATCTGGCACCAGTACCTAGGAGTGTCTCACCTGCACCTGTGTCAAAATGCTTGTGCCACCACTGGTGCCTGCCTGGGGAGGTAATTCCCCGTAGGAGTGGGCAGCTGGGCCCTGCAACCAGCAAAGCTGCTGGAGGTGCTTAGGCAGGTGTAAGAGGATTTGGTGACACTGCTGATTAGTGTCGAGGGCCTCATTATGGTGCTGGTAATTGAAGGTCTCCCAAGGTTTAAACAGACTGGGAATTATCTGCCCTCAGAGGCTGCTCTTGGCTGCATGGGATGGTGCTTTCTGCAAGGTAGGCAGTGCCCTCCCTGGAGTAGTCTGGTGCTGGGGATGGTGGCCCATGCCCTCCAGACCCTGGGGAGGGGACCCACATCAGGTGGCAGCCGTGGGGCTCGGGGAGAGATGGGGAAGGCCTGGGGAGAAGGAGAGGGCAGGCTGTGTTACTACAGGTGTGTTTGTGGTGTTGCTGTTTGAATATGCTGCTGGTGGTAATTGCATTAGCCTGGTGGGGCTCTGGGGCTAATTTCATTAGCTTGGTGTCTGTGGTTATTGCTCTACAAGAGACAGTGGTGAGAAAAGGCAGGGCTGGGTGGGGAAGGGCTGATGCAGTAGCTCCCTTCCCCTCCATCCCCAGGGAATCATAGGGGGCACCTTGCTTCTGGTGACTTTTGCCTGTCCCAGGCCAATGCCAACCAGTACAGCAGCTAAATGAGGTTGGGTCAGACCATCAGTTAGCCTGGAGAAACCTAGTTTCAAGTCCCTGCTCTGCCACTGCCTTCCTGTTTGGCCCTGAGCATGTCACCTGGTATCTGTGTGGCCTCCCTTGGAGGCAAGCAGGGAGGGGAACAGGCATTTTGGCTCCTGTGGCACTCAGCCTGGTAGCCCCTGTTGCACCTCACTAGCCATGTGAAGGGAGCCCCAGCTCTAATGGCAGCACCCTGTGGGCAGTGAGTTTTCTCTGGGACTCTGTAGCTCTGAAGCAGTGTGTCAGGAGGAAGATGCACGTGCAGCTGTAGGCTTGTGAGGGCTACAACCTTTTTATTTGCATATGCTGTTGCCACATGCATGACCGTAGAATGCCTCTACCTTTAAACAGAGATGGAATGGGGGACTGTTGGGATTCTTGGTCATATTTGCAGTTTTCCTGGTGCAATCCAATGTGCAAGGGAAAGGGACCATATTTAATCTCTAGCTTCCCTGGTTCTGGGGCAGGGTGGGATAAGATTATTCTGCTTTAAGCCTTCACGTGTTTGGGGTCTGGCTCCAGAGACCAGCAAGTCAAAAGGCTTGGTGAAGTAGCACTGGGAGGTCTTTGAGATGCTATTCCAACACACTGCTGAAATATTGGCTGCGGTACAATGGCCTTGGAAAGCTAATGGGCAGGTGAGCGAGTCAGGTACCCCAATGCGATGTTAGCATCTCAGCTTGGATCAGCACTGCTTTATCGGGAGTCCCACTCTGACTGATGCCCCCCAAGGTGTGGCTGCTGGATCACAGTCAGCAGCACCGAGTCCCATCTGGGTGCAGCATGGCAATGGTTTTCCGTCCTAAAATAACAGTGGCAGTCATAATGTCTTCTCCTTTTATGTAACAGGGGGGGGGGGGGAGGCGGGGCAGGCAGAATAAAAAGCATTCAATAATTTGAAGCAGTGAATTGTGCAATGAATTGTAGAAATGGGGGGCTGCCTCTGGTCCTGCAGTACTTCTTAAGAGAGACTGGGTTGGTTCCTGGAGTCTGTCACAGACTGATTTGGGTACAGGGGCTGGAGCTTCTCTGCACCCCGAAACCCATGGTGGTCCCCTAAATGAATTGCCTGATGCTTGCTTTGCCGGAGGAAAGTGCCTGGAGGGCTTTCCTTGGAGTTGCTTATCATGTACATGTGTTCTGCAGCACTAAGCACTCACTAACCCAGATCTGCTAAAAATCAATAAAGTAATCCACTTACTGCTTGGGACTGCCAACCTTTTTAAGGAGCTCAGAGCTGTTTTGTCTTCTTTCCTCTCCCCTTTCTTCTAAGCTGGAAGAAAGAAAAAAGGGATGGGGAAGGGGGTGCTGGCAGAGCTGGACTAAAATCAGGCTCTTTGCTCTGGGCAGATCAATAAAAATAATTCCCTACTAAAACTTCATTAGCATGGAATTAAAGCTGCTGAGATCCTGTGTGGCTGGTAAGAATTAATGGTTCTACTAAATCTCAGCACGGTTGGTGCTTAAAACGCAAAGCCGCTTCGTTGCTCACACCTCCCAGTCCCAGTGCTGCTGGGGCTGAACTGGCCGTGCAGCTGGCTCTGCTGCTGCTCTGCCCACGGCTGCTCAGCGAGGGCACAGCCCTCTCATCCAGCCTGAGGGAAGGGACAAGCCAGGCTGGGATGGTATGAGGTGTGACTCAAGCAGGTGGAAGCAAAACTGCTGAGCAAGAGTGGATTTGTCTTGAAACAAGTGGCTTAATTCTGAGTGCTGGTGGGCACTTGGGAACTCGGGGTAGATGGCCCCAGTGCATCTCTGTGGGGTGATGGACAGATGATGGGAAAGGTCTCTGGGTGGATGCTGGACAGGCAGGCTTCCCGTCATGCCAGAGCTTTTCCCTGAACGGGATCAGAGAAACTTTCCTCTGACAGACTGCGTGTGGGGCTGTACAAAGTCCCTCTCTTCTGTGGCAGTCTTGGATCTTATTGAGAGTGTGCGTGTGTGAAAATCGCTTCTTTTGGAAGCAGATTGTTTGTTGGGGTTTTTGATTGGAAAACGTTTCTTTCAGTCTTGTCACAGAGAAAAAAACTCGCCCTGCTGAGAAATTCAATTTTCTAGCCAAAGATTGAAACAAGCCACCTTGCAGCCAGCTCCTCCGCAGCGCTCTGGGTCTCTGCCTCCAGGACCTTGGGGCATCCCCAAGTGTGGCTGTTAAAGGACAGCGCTGGAGGCAAAGCCAGCATTATCCTGAAATAGCAAACTTTGCTTACAGGTTAGAAACCCCTGTGGTTGCCAGTGACCTGCTGCCCCTTTGATTAGTGCAGGGTGAAGACTGTTTTGGAGGGACCCATGGGTGTGTGAGACTATGGCTGGGTGAGTGTGGGGCAGCACCCACCGAAACAGGAGGTGTGCCTACGGCTCCTGCACCGGGATGTAGCTGTGAACACTTGGAGGAGGACTGGGCCTTGCTGGGGATGTCCTTGTGGTATGTTGGGGTGGTGGCAGGGGAGGACACAAGCTCAGCTGAACACGGAGAGGGACAGGACATAGCACCGCCATCAGTTCCTGCTGTTAATGCTCTTGTGCTGGATATCGAACCCTCTGGTCTCCCTTCCCCGGAGCTCAAAACTTGTGGCTTGCGAGTGGGGTGTGTAAGCATGCCACTCAGCTGCTTCTCCTCCTCTGAAACAGTTCTGCAGTGCCATTAATGTTTGTGCAATAAAACAAATGAGATGTGAAAGGTGGCCAGATAGAAAATACAAGAGTGATCTCTTCTGTTTGTATTCCCCCTGCAAGACTGCAGTTACTTGGGTTTTTTGCCTCAGTAGAACCTACTCTGAATACTGATTTATTTTTTTTATTTATTTTTTTTTTAACTGTGAGGGGAAAAACAGTGCATGTATGCCTGGAGTACAGCTAATGGGCTATGCAGAATGCTGATACTGTTGCCTGCAAGTCTCCTTGCTCCTGAGAGCAGTCTGGTTATCCATTCATTCTCCTACGTGGAGATGCACTCCCAAGTGTTAGGTTGCCATTCCCAGGTAAACTCCAAGTACTGGAGTTGATCTGATGTACCTGCTACCCATGAAGAGCTGTGCGTCCATGTCATGGTATCCTCCTGATATTGCACATTACCAGGTCCTCGCACACAGCTGCAGAGCAGAAATGGGAGGAAGCCAAATCACCTTTTAAAAATAATTTAAAAGTTATTAATATGAGGGAGGGAAAAACCCCTTTCCTCGCTTAAACTCTCTGGCTAGAGAGAAATGGGTATGGCAGTGTCTGAGAGTGAAGGAAGAAACAGAGAAGGAAGAAACAAGAGTAACCTTTCCTTCTCCTGCACACGCAATACCTCGGGGCTGACAGCACCTCAGTCAGCATTTGCGTGAGCTGGGGCTGGATGCTGTGAACAGCTCTGTGCTGGTATATCGCATGCCTTCCCCTTGTAGCGGGCTTAATGCCAAAGGGCAGCATGGGCCCTCAGGTGACCTGAAAGGGGCCAAGGCCAGCGGGCCCTTGAAGGATGCCAAACACCCTAATCTGCTGTGCTTCCCTCTTTTTGTCTCACGACTTGTATGGCATCCTCCCCATCCTGTACGTGCGGGTGGTTCACGGTTTTCCTGGGAAGGCAGAGCCCCTTGCTAGCCCTGTGCCCCCTTTCTCTGCCACATGGCTGGTGCCAACAGCAGGGCTGCAGCCCACCTCCTCCAACACACACTCAGTCAGTGCAGACCTTGGTCTCCGATGGCTTTACGACCTCAGGCAAAATTCCTTCCTTCTCCATTCCTTCGAGGTGACTTCATCAGAGGTCACCCAGATCAGAAACCAGAAACAGTGGGCTGTGCTATTGCCTGCATCCCTGCCTCTCCCCAAAATTGCAGCAGCTGTGCAGGGGGCTTGCCAGGGAACTGGGACTGCTCCCCCTTCAGACTAGCAGTCACTGGAGGAGGCAGTGCTGGAAACTGCATGTGGCTTTGCCCCGATCTGGCAACTGGCTGCTTGTTTCTGCTTATTTCTACCTATTTCCTGCAGTACTTCACTGTCAGGGTGGGTGGGCTTTAAATTGAAGTTGTGGCTGTAGGTATGGGGCTGTCTGTGAAGCTTACTGCATTCTGCTGCCATAGCTGTCAATGCTTTACTGACTGTGTGGTGTGGATCGAGCCCCTGGGACTCTGTCCCATGTCCCCACCTCATTCCACACAGCTTTAGTAACCGGCTAATGATGCTTTTTTTGGGGTGGTTTGGGTGTCTTCTGGACTGCTTTCAGTGGGGTTGGGGAGGGGAGTTGAGCTTCCGACACCGCTAGCCCCAGTAAGGTCCTGGTCCTCCTCAGCCCTGGCTGTGTTTCCTAGGGGTGACCACGGACGAGCACCGCAGGGGCCATGACTCGATGCCAGGAGCGCAGCTGAGGCAAGCTCGGCGCGGGATGGGAGCGCGGAGCTCCCTGCCCTGCACATCCCTAGCCCCAAAGCGCTGGGATGGTTGCACGTGTGCTGCCGCCCTCTCAGCCAGCCCATCATCAGGGCACCGGCCCCTCTGGGCGAGGGTTGGTCCTTTGCGTGTCTGGAAAACACCTCCACATGGCTGGGGCTAGTATAACTAATAAACTGCATCGAGTCTTCACTGGTGGAAAAGCAAAGCACCCCCCTCCTTCCCCACGATGCTCCTCCCCTAAACAACTTAACCTCCCCCCCCACCCCCAATATTCTGATCTATACCGGAGTCGTCATGCATTGATCGGCGTCTTATCTGGGCGATTATGCTACCCGGACGGTCTGCCGTGAATTTGCAGGGAGCCGAGACAGCTGAGCACGGGAGCCAGCCCTGAGCGGCGGAGAACAAGAGCATGTCTCATCCCGGCGAGCAGCTGCCGTCGGCCTGAAGCAAGGATGAGGCCACGGGAGAAGAAGGCAGCTGCCCCGGCACCTTCCGAGAGCCCCCGCTCCTGCAGAGCCATGTCCCGACCCCAGCGGGTTGCACGGCACTCCGGGCGGCTTTGAAGTTAGAGGAGGCAGTTGTGTTCAGAAAGGCAAGAGATGAACTGAAGATTAAACATGTATGGGAATTATCCTCACTTCATTAAGTTTCCCGCGGGCTTTGGCAGTAAGTATTTTACTTGCGTTTGCAATCTGTGCCTTCTGGGTTAGGTGGAGGAACTGATCCCGCAGTAGGAGTATGGGGGGGGGCAGGTAAAGGGAATTTAAAAACACGTTTAACCTAGCTCGTTTGTGGCTGTAACCTACATTGCCTGTGTGCTTATGATTGAAGCTCTCCTGTGATTATATGTGCTGTGAACTTCAGCACAGCCAAACCGAGCTGCCTGAAATTATGCAGGCTTGAGTCAAACCACGACTCTTTGCTCTGAAGTTTAGTATATGGCATTTGAGAGATGCATGTACGTGTTTGCGTGTGATGGACTGAATCTATGCGTTGAAAGAATAGGATCAAACCAAGTAATTATCTTTCTAATTGCATTTTTATGAAGTTGTTGGAGGAAAAAATTCCTTTTGAAACATAAAACAGCCCCCAAGAAAATCTAAAGAGGGCTCTTTCCTTGCCTGGTGGCTGTCTCCTGCCCTTCTGACACAGATACCACCATAATCGCGTGAAGCTGTGTCAGATTAGCCAAATGAGGCTGCACAGTGAGATAGCTGTCTGTGAAGGGCTGCGTCTGCGTGGCTGTGAGCTGCAATACCCCCGCGCACGCCAGCTGTGAGAGAGCCCCAGTTGCAGAAACCAGAACTGCTCTTGGGAAATGGGCTTTGCAATTACTGGGGCTCGCTCATTATTTTTATCTGAAGTTATTCCCCTCTTGCCCTAACGGGGGGGATGTGTAAGGGGAATGGGTTGAGGAGCTGTAGGGTGCTCCCCAACGGAGG
Organism: Haliaeetus leucocephalus; assembly: GCF_000737465.1. Lineage (NCBI taxonomy): Eukaryota > Metazoa > Chordata > Aves > Accipitriformes > Accipitridae > Haliaeetus > Haliaeetus leucocephalus. The sequence continues at coordinate 2,988,856 of NW_010972512.1, forward strand.
CAGGGAGTGGGCAGGTTGGAGCGCTTGGCTGCGAGGAGCTGGGAGCACCCACGTATCGGCTGTTGACAAAATATTGATGCTGCTCCAGGGAAGTTAAAGTGCATTGTTGTTTATGAATGTGCAAAGTCTTAGTATCTCTGGAAAACCCCTCGAGTTGTTCCCAGCCCTTCAGGGTGGGTAAATGCCTCCAGGACTTGCTCTGGATGCCCCCAGGCTGCATACATCGACCTTTTATTTCTCTGCTAGAGAAGAGGTTTGTGCAGGCATTGAATTGCACGTGGGATGTTCCTGCTACGTGTATATTTTTTTTTTCCTCCCTCTTGCACCAGATGCTCACCTCTGGTAATTGTCCAACTCCAGAAAAGTCATTGGTATTGCATCAAGTCATCCCCAAGTTTCACAAGCGCTTGACTTTCCAAAATACCTTTTTAGGCAGTTTCTGCAGAAAAGAGACGACTCGCTGGAAGAATCTATTGCTCACTGGTGGTTTTAAGGAACAAGCAAAGACAAGCCAAACTCTCCTATTGCTGCAATAAGAGTAAAACAATGGAAGTGTTGTTTGTGTTTAATTTGTGGAGTATTACGAATTTACAAGGAAGCGAAAGAAAAGTGACATTCAGACTCATCTTCATAGGAACCAGGCACAGATCCCTGTAGAAACAGGGGTCACAGCACTCAGCATAGCCTTTGGGAGATTTCTAGGAAAAGAAATTGGTAGTAGGAGCAGAGGTGTTTCTGCTCCACCAGTAAAGGCAAAGGAACTATTCTCCAGCCCACGGACAGTTCAGTGTATTGGGACTTTAACTTTCATTTAAAAGTATATTTAACTGGTGTTTTAACCTGCTTCTAACTTGGTTTAGAAAAACAGAGGTGTCTTCTGCAGGGGAACTGCTGACAGAGACGCAAAAGCATTGCCCAAGTTTTGTTTGGGCTGCTTTAAAACAGCTGCTCTGGCCTGGCCTGTGCTCCCTGGACGCTCTAGTCCTGCAGGTTACCACTCACATCTACACCCCCTCAAAGCCGGAGGGCTTCCATGCTTCCATCCAGGCTGGTGGGGCTGGGGACCTGCGGGTGGTGTGGGGGCTGTCTCTCCTTGGGTTGTTGGGTCTGCAGAGAGGGATTTCTGGCTGTTTGAGAAGGCAATTGCTGCTCTGGCCAGACAACTTTAGGGCCCATGAGCTGTGCGAGAGGGCAGTCAGGCTTTGAGAGGGATGAAGCAGGGCAAGATCATGGTGACCATTGATGAGATGGAGTGTGTGGCAGCTCCCCACCGCCTTGGGGTCCTCGCCACAAAGCCCATGAAGGCAACCTGCATCTCCATCAGGCCTGCAATACGTCTTTGCTGCTCCCCCCTCCTTTAAAATAGCTATGAAACTGTTCCTGGTCCTGCCTGTGCTGGCACCATGAAGGGGGACATCAGGGCGGTGGAAAAGGGCAGTGTCCACACTAGGCTGTCAGCTTGTTGCATTCATTATTCTTGCACCATGTTGCTGGCGGGCACAGTTAAGGTGATGTGGCTGCTGCTGTTCAGTGTGTCTAGATTTTATCATCGTATTCAGATTTCCTTTAGCTCTGAAATTCTGGGCTTCATTTTGAGCATAACAGAAAAAAAAAAAAAGCCTGTATTTGCTGTCTTCTTTCTTGCATTCAAGTAACTGTTACATATGCTTTAACTTAATTTTATCTGCATTCAGGTTAAAAATAAGGTACATGTTTTTGACAGTGTGTATAACTGTCACTTTGATCTTAAATGTCTGAATAACACCATCGAATTTGGCTGAGAATGTACATGCACAAATTGGTAATAAGCAGATGATCTGAGATGACAAAAGGACAGTCAGACGCTAAAGTATTACAGATGAGTTTGTAGACTAGCAGGGAAAGTGTTCAGATGAGTGACCCTTAGACATCTAAGGCAGGAGACTTGCACTAAGGTAGATGGATTTGCCTTCACAGCCTGGGCTATAGGAGCAAGGAAAGGGCTTCAAAATGCGTTTTTTATTCTCCAGAAGGATGCATTTCATCCGGACCCCAGCTCCCAGGGCAAGGAAAGATGCTGTGCTGGCTGTCTTCTCTCTTTGAGCACTCTCTGGCAGTTGGTTGGGGACAAGAACTAACTTGGCTCCTCCACAAAGTCTCTTTTATTAGTACTCATGTAATTTGGCCTGTGGCCACACCACCTCCGGCTGCAATCTTGTCAGCTCTCCCAAGCAAAGCAGGGTTAGGCCAGGTCGTTTGGGGGATAGGGGGAAGAAAACCCAGGCTGTGCCTGCAGTGGGGCTGCTGCCTGGCTGGTGGGCACCTTTTTCACCTGTGATGGTCCCAGGTTTTGTGACCTGCAGGATGCTTTTTTCCCTGGGTGTTACAGCTTGCCATGTCTGTGCCTGTAACTGCATATGTGAAGATGGAAGAGGGCTCTTTGGCCCAGCAAAGGTGTGAGAGAATCCAGTGACTGGGCAACTCCTGCAGCCAAAGCAATGCAGATTTTTTTATTTTATTTATTTTTATTGTTTGGTGGGGTTTTTTTGTGTGTGTGGTTTTTTTTTTTAATTGCCTTCAATTGCCTGGGGCAGCCACAGACCCTGCAGCTGGTGGGATCCTTTCTGATGGGGACCTGTAGTCTCTCCAGGAGTTTAAAGACCACTGTAGGAATTTGTGCCTGTTTTTTCAGTGGGAAATCTGATCAGACAATCATGAAAAACCCTTCAGGCCTCAAATTCAACAACTGTTATTTCTTTGGAGATGAGAAACTTTATCCAACTCTTATGTGTTACTGTGGTCACCAGGGGGGATGTGATACCTTGTTAGGGTGAGTACATTTGCTTTGCAGTCTTTATTTTAATTACCTGACAAGCAGTTGATAAAGGAGTCTTTGGTTGGCAAGATCACCATGGTCATAAAGTTACCCTGTAATGCATGGCTGCTGTCAAAGTCATGGCAAAGCCTGTGTAGTTTCTGTGGATTTTGCTCCTTCCTTCCCTCCTCCTTCGCTTGGCTTCCCAGAGAGGAGAATATGTGGTTGCACTGCAGGTACGTTTTGTCCAATGTCCTTGGACATATTAAGCTATTGAGCCACTGTTCACTTTCAGTCAAAGCAGACCAAGATCTCAAAATAGCATCTGATGCTGAGACTGCACCAGGGCAGGTGAAAGTCTCGTGTGCTTCCAGCCCACGGCTTCTTGTGGGTCAGGTTTTGGGTGGCCCCTGTTTGCAAGGGCGGCACAGGAGCATTACCTGAGAGGAGAAGGAGCAGCTCTTCCCACCACCTGGAGAGCTGAGGGAAACTTTCTCCTGCCCTGTGCAGATCCCTGTCGCAGAAGCCGCTGCTCATGTATGTGCCAGCACACCTCCAAAAAGTTTTTTCACCTCCATGATGTTTACTGTCAGGGGGAGGCTGCATTATTTATTGACTCAGAGTTGACTAGGGAGATGGAAGCACAAAGGTTACTGGACCTTAAAAGAAAGACAAAAACAATAACCTTTCTGTAGGATATTAGCATGGCAATCTGTACTGCCTGTGGAAATCTGCTTGGACAGTTAAAAATATCACCAGAAGGGGAACAGTTTTTCAGTTTATCTTCCATGTATTAAATAAAAACTGCTTCTGCAGTCATAGCAGCAAAACTTTGATTCCAGTTAACACGGGTTCCCTGCTACATAACTGCATCCAGTTTCAGGAGTGTTTCTCACAGGTATTTTCCCTTGAAGGTCGTCCCCAAGGACAAGTTGCCTGCCAAGCTGTACCTCCCACGCACGCCTGTGCTCCTCTGTTGAAATCAGCCCTTCTCTGCATGTCTCTTCCCACTTCTTGGTGCTTTCTGATCTGCGGAGGATGAAGTATCTGCAAAGTTTTGCTAGTCGTGTGTCAGGCGGGGCAACTTGCACCTTTAATTGTTCATGCCAAGGAAATGAATCCTTTCCGTGTATATCTGAGGCCTCAGAAGCACAAGTGTGGTTTTTGTTATTTGAACAACTTCAGCTTTTGATTCTCTCTGACATTAAAAACAAAACTGTGAAGGTTGAAAGTATCATCATCTCTAGGCTTGCCCTGGATCTGCAGGTCTCAGGAGGTAGGATTGCTTTAGGCCTTAGTTGAAGAAAGACCCCGGTGGGTAACACAGATACCTTGCCTCTCAAGGCTTTGCTAGGTGTTAGAGCTGAAGGGGTATGAACCAAGACAAACTTGCAACGCATGTTGGTTAAATAGACAGCGTATGTAGGGCTTGGATGTTTCTGGTCTCTGTGCGTTCTCGTTCCACTTTCTGCTCAAATGTAGTTGCTGAGACTGGTGTTTCCTGCCATTATTTGGGTGAAAATCAAGATAGCTTTATCGGTTGCAGCCTGGACGCTTCTCCTGCCTTTGCTGAAGCATTTGGGGTCACTTGCACACTCTTGCAGGTAGCCTTTGCCTCCACGCCTGCCCCAGCTTTACCTGTGAAGTGCTCACAGCACAGAGGTATCCAAGCTGGCTTTATCAAGCTAGCATTGGTCCTGGACCAATTTAGCTGTGTTAGCCCAGACCTGGCTGTTTAGCATTGGTGTGGTGGACCTGGAGTTTTGTGCTCTGCAGGTGCATCTGTTGGACACCTATGCATCTGCTGTGATGTGGACGGTGTTCTTCTATTCCTGATTTTATGAGGCTATTCATGCAAGTTTGCCATCCCTGGACTAGGATTTTGCTAAAGTGGAGGTAAAACACAGGTGGAAGTGGAGTATCAAAGCTTTGTGTCCTTGCTCGGCTTCAGTTGCTGGTGGGTGAATTTAACACTTGCTTATGTCCTCAAGGGCACTGTTTTCAAGATGCAGAGAACCGAGTGGTTCTTAGGGTCTTCCCTCATTTTTTTCTAATGTCAGCAGGGTTGTCTATGCTGACGTTGGATATGATCCTTATTCTGAATGCTAAAGCAACAGGATCTGTGTGTACGCTTCCAACCCACAGCTGCTGTCTGCAGCAAGTGATGTGATACATTTGCAGAGGCAGTTTGAAACAGCGAAGCACTCAGAAGCAAGTGTCTTCTTTTTTAAACTTTGCTTCCTACAAAGAGAAGGCTGGAATGTGTGAGTTTCTGTACAAGGAAGCTTGTGGAGGGTTGATAGAGGCACTGGGTTCTCAGGACACTGCATGTTTGCAGTGGAGACATCAGAGAATCCGCACAAGGCAGTTCCTGCCTGTCCTCTCTTCCCCTGCTCCTCCAGGAGAGAAATAAATACGGTATCAGGCTTCCCTGAACCTCTCTTCAGGAAACTACCTGTCCAAGCATTAATGTGGATGGGGGAGATGGGGAAGAAAGACGTAAACAGCCTCATTTGTGGATCAGAAATAAGCTGGTCTTGAATCTGGAGTCGGTGGTTGAAAGCAGTAGCAAGCCCAGATGCTTGGTGCAGGGTCTCAGCTGGTCCTCCCCAGCAGACGTGGGGGACCTGGCCGGTCTGGGAGCCGCATTCGGTGCTCGCGGGCAGGGGCTGTGCCGGCCACAGAGCCCTCGCCTCCTGACGCAGGGCTGCCCGCCGCTCCGTGGGGCCCCGCCACAGCTGGCTGAATCCCCGGCGTTGCTTGTCACCTCGCATTACCTGATGGACAGACTCCAGGCCCGCTTTGGCCTGCGTAAATGTCACCTGTGCCGAATGCTGCTGGAGAGGCGGAGGTGGCCAGCTGTGGCTGGCATGAGTCCTGTCTCCCCAGTCCCCCCTGCTCTGTCCCAGAGCTGCTTCCCTACTGCAGAGCAGCTCCTTGCTGGCCCCACTCTGCTTCCACCCTGACGCTTCTGTTTGTCCCCCAAATGATGGGAGAAAATACCTCGAGGAAAGCCGTGCCATCCCTGCGAGCTCAAGGCCTTTCTGGTTGCTTTCTGTTGGGACGTGGGACATGGACCGTCAGTATTTTCCTGCAGATCATTTTGTTTAATCATTTTCAACCAAAATGAATCAGGCTTGCAATCTCTGTCTGCATTGTCCAAGCCACCCTGGCTCCTTTGGGCTGATGAAACGACTTGGAGGGTACTCAGCTTAGGGAATAAGTAACCCCAGTGTCAAGGATGCTTTAGCATGGCTCCTCCTGCACACCTTCTGCCAGCTGTGCAAATTGTTCCTTGCACAAGCTGATAACCTGGTAGCAGTCACATCTTGTATCTCTCTTGGAGCACTCCAGCCTGAAAATGAGAAGCTGAGAGGAGTGTTTCCCCAGGTGTGGGAGGGTGCATTTCTGCTCCCTCAAGGATTGACTTGGCAAACTCATTGCAGGGAGGGACTAGAAGTTAAAGTTTGGACCACCTTGCAGGAGTGCTTTGCTTTGATGTTATTTTTTTGTTTGGTTGGTTTGTTTTGTCTCTGCTTTTCTAAATGGAATTTGTATTACAGTTTATAATGGATGGATAAAATTGTTCGTTGGTAAATGAAAAGTTAACACTGATAGTTTTGACCAACAGATTTGTCACAGCCTTGGCAGGGCAGCGTGGTCAGGCACTGTGCTTTGTGTTGTCAGGCCCTGGCAGAACCTGACTTTGCTCCTTGTCCTGGTTTCAGCTGCGATAGGGTTAATTTTCTTTCTAGTAGCTGGTATAGTGTTATGTCTTGGATTCAGCATGAGAAGAATGTTGATAACGCACTGAGGTTTTCAGTTGTTGCTTAGTAGTGTTTAGACTAAGCCAAGGATTTTTCAGCTTCTCATGCCCAGCCAGCAAGAAGGCTGGAGGGGCACAAGAAGTTGGGAGGGGACACAGCCAGGGCAGCTGACCCAAACTGGCCAAAGGGGTATTCCATACTGTGTGACATCATGTGCGGTATGTAAACTAGGGGAGTTGGCCTGGGGGGGAATCGCCGCTTGGGAACTAACTGGGCCTCGGTCGGCGAGTGGCAAGCAATTGCATCGTGCATCACTTCTGTTTTCTGTTTTGTATATTCCAATCCTTTTATTATTGTTGTCATTTTATTATTGTTACTATTATCATTATTAGTTTCTTCCTTTCTGTTCTATTAAACTGTTCTTATCTCAACCCACGAGTTTTACCTTTTTCCTTCCAATTCTGTCTCCCATCCCACTTGGGTGGGGGGAGTGAGCGAGCAGCTGTGTGGTGCTTAGTTGCTGGCTGGGGTTAAACCACGACACACCTCTGTGCTCTCCAGTAGATATTTTCATTTATCCATCCATCTCTACCAGCAAACACTCCTTCATGCATTCATGCTTCCTCTTTGGTGTCTCATTGCTGGGGTAAGAGAGGTAGGCACAAGCTCTCCAGGCTTCCTGGCTTTGACCTCTGATCCTGCCCTGGGAGCTAGGAGATTCCCCTGGCCATAGCCCTCGAACAGTTGCCTCTTGGCATGGACACAAGCACACCACGGGGCTTGCCCTGGCCAGCAGTCTCCTTGGGTGAAAGCCTTGCTCTGGGTCCTTACAAAACTTGGAGCCTTTCTAATGGAGAAACTTAGTAGTGACAGTGTTTCTGTAAGGTCTGGTGTAAATGCAAACAGTTAAGTAACTCTCCTGGGAGTCTTTTCTTATTGGTTTAAATCTTCTGCATGATAGTTTCAAAATATGCCCTTTTCTGTGTTAATGGAAAAGGATGAAGAATCATTCTTCTCCTTAGCTGTCCCGATGTGATAGATTTCTGCCCAATCTCCCCTTCAGTGGCTTATTTTCCAAGCTGAATGTTCCTCAAAGGCAATGTTGTTTATCTAGCTGTTTAAAGAGGCATAAAAACAATTTCTTTGTAAGTCTGTGCTACAGATGCTGGGGAGGACTGCATGCTATGGTACCAGACTACTCGCAGGTGATGAAAAATGCATTTGCTTTTCTCTGAAGCCAATAATGGCACAAGTCAGGATGGCCCTTTTAAGTGCCAGGAGACAACCCAGGTACCTCTGTGAGCTGAGCGTTTAGGTAAGTCAGGGGCCAGGCAAACAGCACAGCTTCTGTCCACTGCTAAAGGCTCTCCTGGCAGCTGTCTCTGGGGCGAAAGTCTTTTGCGCTTGGAAGCCATTACGAGGTAGGGATTTTGCTGTCTACTAACAGAAACCAGGCTGCGTGTCTCCGTGATGGTGGCAGGGGGATGTGGGGTGACTCTCTCCAGCAGCAGGCAGGAGCCCTGGCTCTGCCTCCAGACCGCCTTGCTGCCTCCAAGGCTTCTGCTGTTGTCATTGAGCCGGCTTCCTCTTGCTGCACATCGCTTTCCCACTGGGAGAATTGATCCAAAAAGCCAAAGCAAGAATTGACAAAGACCTTTTCTCCCCCTCTCTCTGCAGAATTAAGTCTGAAGTGGGTTGATAACAGCGGATCGAGTCCTCCTTGACTCTGACAAATGTCTTTAATGTTATTCAGCAAGCTGACCTTTTCCCGTCTTTATTGTGCATCTTCCCTTTGAATCAGATTTGATTGTTACTTCAGGTAAAATAACAAACACTGTCACGTAAATAACTTTGCAATAATGTTAAAAGGAGGAAAAAACCAAACAAAACACCAAAGCGTTGCCTTACTTGCAAATGCAATGGGAACAAGCATCCTCTGTGCCAGCCATGGCAAACCAACTGTGTGACCTTCCCACACAACATCTTTGCCTTGCCACTCCAGGGAATGATCTCCTGTGTTGAAAAACCATCAGAGAAACAATGGTTCATTGAAATGTTAACAACAGCTAATGCTAACTGGGGTTGGTAAATTCTAGGGGAGGGAGAGAAGGTCATATAAATCCTTAAAATACAGCTAGATACATAACCCGTCAGGACTAGTGGGCATTTGATGCCCAGATACCCTCTGAATATTTGAGACTGGTCTTATAGAAGACAGCGTTTAGGCCTTGGGTGACGTGTTCAACCTCAGAGACTGCCCTAAAGTGGCAATGATCAAGGTTATATTGCTTTTCTATGCTACCTTTTCCCCAGCAGAGTTCAGGGGCAGATTGATCTTACGGGGCTACCGTGAGGCTCAGTTTGGCTATGTGCACTGGAGCTCTTTAGTGTGGAAGGAGGAAACCCTCTTTCCTTGTGGCTGTGAGACCGTCTGCCCAGGTACGTCTGTGTGGCCACAGTCTCTGCTCTGTCTCGTACTAAGTGAGGAAAAGTAATGGGCAAAATATTTTGTGGGTGCCTTGTCCTGTCATCTGCGTTGCTAGCATGTCATGGGCAGTTTCTGTCCTGCATTGCTCCAGCTCCTTCTGAAGATGCTGGCATCAAGATTTGAGAGCTGGAGGAACACGTGAAACAGCACGGTGGAGAGGGAAGTGGGTGGGAAGGGGAAGAGAAGCCTCCTGAGCACGATGCCCAAGCCATCGCAGGAGCGAAGGTGCTTCGTAAGACATGGGGACTGTTTAGGGTTTCTAGTCTGGTTGGTGGGGATTTCATGGTTTCAGATGTGCGCTGTCTCTAGAGCCGGCTTGGACAAAAGAAATAGGACCTCAGGGAATAGTTCAGAGAAAACCAGCCTGAGGCAGGCAGGCAGCAGTGCCTTCTTTCAAGTCAGCTGAGGCACCAAAGCAGTGAAGGAAGATTTGATTATTAAGTATTATCTTCATAATATGTTTTATTGCTGTACATAACTCTATTTCCCCTACCATAACCAATGTTTTGCTGTTTACCTTTATAGCATAAGGCATGTTTGCTGATTGGTTTTGAGCCTTGGCCAGCAACTAAGCTGACATGACCAAGGCTGGGCAGCTGATTGCTGTACAGCCGGCCTCGCTCATAGTGCATTTAATCTTTCTGCTTCTCCCCGTAGATTCCCCTGTTCACGCCAGCTCCACATCTGTGAGCCCATCGTCAAGCCTTTCCACGGGAAATTCAGCGGAGGGGCACCACAACTACCTCGAGGCCCCTGCGAACGCCTCCCGGGCGCTGCCGTCCCCCATGAACGCGATCGGGTCTCCGGTGAACGCGCTGGGCTCGCCATACAGGGTCATTGCATCTTCCATTGGCTCGCACCCCGTCGCTCTGTCCTCAGCCCCAGGCATGAATTTTGTGACACACGCCAGTCCGCAGGTAGGCAGATGTGCACACTTGCTTCGCTACAATTCATGGTGTTCGGTCTGGGTAAAGTCCCAAAACCTGGGGGAGTGGGTTGGCTGGTGGGGAGTCTGGTGTGTTTTGGCCACTTAAGGAGATCAGCTATAAAGAGCAATTTCCAGCATGTGAATCTTTCTGCCTATATCATCCTGGCACAGACATAGAGAAGACACCTGTATATATTTCAAAGTACCCTGCACAATAAGAGGAGAGAGCTAATTCCCAGGTTTGTTCTCACTATGGGTGAAGTCCGGTTCTCCTCCGCTGCATCTATTGCAGTGTGTATGTGGAAATAATTGGGATAGCCAAGGGCTGCATCATGTGAAGCATTCCCCTTCTTCCTGCAAAAGCATATCTGTTTTGTTTATTTGGAAAGGAGACGGACTTTCTGGAGAGAGACAAATGTTAATGCTAAATGCCAGCCACATACTCCGCGTTGCATATAAACTTTGCCTGTAGAAAAATGAAGCGCTCCCGTCCTTAATGCCTGAGCTCACTCAGGTGCTGAGGTTTCCCCTCCAGACAGGGGGAAGACCCAGGCATTAAGGTTGGTGCCTCCCCGGAGCCATGGATGGGCTGGGAGCCTTCCAGAGTGGCTCTGTGGGGCAGGGACAGGGACTCGCTGGCCCAAGAGCCTGACACCACCTCTGGCATGGCTGGGACTGAGGTGGCGGTGTGGAATTTTGATAGTGTGCTGAAATGTTCTGGGAGTCCAGAAAGTAGTGGACATTCTGCCTTTTATTAACAAGACTTTGCGTTTTATTAGTGGGACCTGAAGGTAGGGAGTGCTCAAGAGCCTCACGGCTCCTGCTGAGGCAGCAGCGGGGAGGTGGTCCCCGAGCCCTGTCTGCCCCATACCCCAGTGCTACACCACGGTCTGTCTGAAGCTTTTCCTAGCACCTACCGCCAAGGCTGGAGAGGATGGTATGTGGAAGCCCCTGAAGAGCTCTGAGAGAGTATAAGGGTAATTTGGCAGGTTTGGCTTGCCTTTCACCAGCATCCTCAACTCCTGCGTGGGCCTGGGCTGTCTGCAGTGAGCATCCTTCCTCCCCTTGCACCACCCAACTGTTCCCCATCGACCCGATGATATTTGTGCCCGTGGCATCCAGGGCAGGGACTTCATGGTGGTGGAGCTGGTGGCAGCACTGGCTGCATGGGAGCCTTTCCTTTGGGGTTGGGGATGGTCGGGGAAGCGGTTTCCCCAATCCGGGCACTGTGCCAAGTTCCCAGCTCCGAGGAGCGGGCTTCATTTGTGTTGCCTCTAATGCAAGGAGACAGCTGGGCCTTGGGGATTCGGCAGGGAGGCAGCTAATGGATTTGGGTTCAAGGAGTTGTCCCAGATATCATACATGATTGCACTTAACCTGCAAGAGTCAAGCTCCAAGGACAATGATGGCTAAAACTGCCCCATTTCCCTGCCCCCCCATACACCCTTACTCTCTGTTATTGTCTCAGAGTGCAGCCAGAGAGAAAGAAAAGGTGGTACCTGAGCTCTGAGTAACATTTTAAACCATAAGAAGTTCCTCCTGGCTCAGCATTTTGCCAAGAAGAAGTTTTAGGGTAAAAAACAGGTGGCTGGACACTTGTGGGGAGGAAGGGGTTGATTTCTCCTTTCCTAGGGCCAAGTGCAGATTTTGAAGCATGAGGATTTACAGCTGCCAGTGCCTGGGCTTGGGTCTCTGCTGAGGAGAGCGGACCTCTGTTCCTCTGGGCAATTTTTCCCTATACACTTTTATTTTCCAGTGGGGCAAAATAACCTGGCTCCTAATGTGGTAATTTTTGGTGGATAATTTGTATTTTCAATGCCATCAGACCTTTGAAGCTTTGAAAATGAAGGGACAGTGGTGAGGGAAGATGAAAACAGGCTTCACCTTTTTATTTTTCTAATGACAGGTCCAAAAATCCCAATGGGATGAACCCTTCTTGTTCTTTGCTGAAACTTCCTGTGGAAATTATTATACTTTTTTCATGGGAAATGGGCAATTTCTTGGAGCAAATGGAGAACTTGCAACAGCATGCATGAAATCTAGTGGTTTAGAAGTTATGGAGACTATAATGAAGGCTGTAGCTGGATTTTCATCCAAAGCCTTGTTTTCTGTCCCTGCTTCCGCCCTCTTGCTGGGAAGAAGAACTTTAGCTGATAAATTGGGGTGACTGTTAAAAACAAGCTCAATGATGAAGAAACCATCCCCAGCCCTCAAAGTATGGCAATGGGAAAGATGATTTGATAGTGGTTTTGGAGAGACATTGCTCTGCCCAGACAGCTTTTGACAAGACGTGTTCAATGGCCCTTAATCCTCACTGCCCTGCCAACAACAGCTCGAAAGCAAACAGCAATAAACCGAAGCCCTGGGCAACATCAGGCTTTGGTCTCTAATCGATGTCAGTTTGTAACCTTTAACTTGCAGCAACCATGAGCAGCTCCTGGGAATCTCAGCTGGGGGCTCTAGGCCGTTTGCCTGCATCTCACTGCAGCTGATTTTTAGATGCTCCGCCTTGTTTTTTTTTTTTTTTTTTTTTTTTTTTTTTTTTTTTTTTTAAATCTGGCAACCCCAAATCTGCTCCATTTTCCAGCCTGTGATAGCATTTGGGAACCTAAGTCCGAGGGAGAGACCAAGATGGCCATGTTTTCATGTGTTTATGCAGATTTGCATATCATGAGACAGGGAAGGTAGCCTACTTAACACTTTTTTTTTTTTTTTTTTTAAATCATTACAGCTTCCCTAGCCATGCAGCAGTGCAGGTTTAATTGCAACAGATTGTCTGGCTGCAAAGCTCTTCCTTACTAAGCTGTTAGTGCTCGAGGCCACAAGCAGCCAGTGATCAGCATCCTCTAATGACGCGGACAGGATCCCACCAGCCTTGTCGCTTGGAGGCTGTAAGTGAGCAGCTGAGGGTTGCTGTCTGCCCTTTTCCAGCTCTGCTTAGTCCTGGCTTTGGTTACAGCATCAGAGCAGGGTGAGAGGCAATTCTGCTACCAGGCATCTGCTTAAACTCCTCCAGCTGGATTCACCAGAGGATGTCTCTCTGCCCATGGCAGCCCCATGGAGTTGCAGGGGATAAGCTTGTGGGACGAGCCCAGCAGGAGCATCAAGGGAGGGGTCAGCTCAATTTGGGGATGGTTTCATTGAGGTATGAGTCTCTCTAACCTGTCTTGTGGTTTCTGCTTCTGCAGCTCAACGTCCTGAACAATGTCAACAGCTTGGAGGACGTAAAGCCCTTGCCAGGTCTCCCGGGGATCGGGAACATGAATTATCCATCCACAAGCCCAGGTTCCTTAGCCAAACACATCTGTGCCATCTGTGGGGACAGGTCCTCAGGTAGGAGGTTTTTTTTTTCTTGGGGAAGGCTTTGTGTAATGAAAACTCCCCTGATGCTCTGAAGCAAGGCTTGTGCAAGAGTGAGCACTGTGGAAGCTCACTGGGGCCATACTGGCATTGCAGGATTCGTAGCTGGGTCTGGCTTACCCAAGGGCAGGCTGTCTGTTTTGCAGATTAGTTGCGCTGTGCCCAGAAGAGAGCAAAACTAAAAGCCATGCTCTTCTCCCTTATGTGTATAATCTCATTTTACATTTTGTCCCTGTTTATCAAAGGTAAATTTACCAGAATCGCTTGTGCTTTTACTTACCTGTGCTTTGTAATAGCTGGGCTTTGGCTGTGCCTGGGTTTTTTCTCCTACCCCAGAGACCTGCAGCCTGGCTGGGCATTGCAGAGCCCCTCTATATCAGTGCACCCCACTTGCTACCTGTGGCTTTTCTGCACTTGCACTGCAGCTAGATGTGACTCCATGTCCTTCCCCTGGGATGCGGTCCCTCCTTATCACAGGAAAGCAGTAGTCCTATAGTTTGACTGCTGCTGGTCACTATTGCTGTGAAGAGCCACTAAAGCCAAGTCAGGCCTGCTAAGGTGTTACCCTGCAGCCAGTTTTTTCACCTTTGGGGTTGGTTTGAGCTCCTCCATGCTGAAGGGAAAGGCAGATGCCTGCCTGCCCGTTGATGGCCTCCCCTTGCCTCCCCAGGGAAGCACTATGGGGTATACAGCTGTGAGGGCTGCAAAGGCTTCTTCAAGAGGACGATCCGGAAGGACCTGATCTACACTTGCCGCGACAACAAGGACTGCCTCATAGACAAGCGCCAACGCAACCGCTGCCAGTACTGCCGCTATCAGAAGTGCCTCGCAATGGGGATGAAGAGGGAAGGTATGTGCAGGCTAGTGGAAGGAATGGGCTTGTAGAAATTTTCCTTGCGTTCATTAGGGTAAATCTGGCTCTCGGTGGCCCTCCAAGGCTGGAGCATTCCTGACAGCTTCAGGGTGTTTTTGACCTGGTTTTGTAAAGGAAACAAGGCTGCTGGGGAAGCTGTCACATTGTATTTTTCTTCCCATCCCACCTAACCACCCATACTGGTGACTATTGAACCTATTAACTGATTTTGACCCATGCTTGCCTTTAGTTAGTGGTCCTTAGTGGCCTGGACACCTTGGACTCTCCTGTAAACCTCTTGCAGCCTGCTTGTCTCCTGCGTGAAGAGCAACCTCCTTTTTTATTTTCAGCTTACTGGCTTCATTTGTCACCACCTAATTCTTGCACTGGAAGATAAGGGTGAATAACTTATTTCTATCTTTTATTTTATAGTTCTCTGTCATTTCCACTCATAACCTCACCTTTGAGGATAAGCTCTGGTACAGCTCACATCCTCTGATGTTTGTGCTGCAGGAGAGCGCTGTATGGAAGCAGTTCATGCAGCCTCTTCCATACTCCACATGCATTTACTGCAACCCCTGAAGGACTCTGTTTCTGGCCCAAACCATCTAAGGTGTTGATCTGGAGCAAGGATCTGACCTGAGGCAATTGGACTTAGAGGGATTTTGCACTGATTTTAAGGAAGCCTCCAGGAGCTGCTGAGGGTGACGTGTCTGCAGTGTGTCCTGCAGCCCTGCCTCTCCCCCACGCAACTCTAGAGAGTACGAAGGTCTTTGTAAAAGCCACCACCGTGTGAGTCTCTGGTGTGTGGTGTGTCGTGGTTTAACCCCAGCCAGCAACTAAGCACCACGCAGCTGCTCACTCACCCAGTGGGATGGGCGAGAGAATCAGAAGGGAAAAAGGTAAAACTCACTGGTTGAGATGAGAACAGTTTAATAGAACAGAAAGGAAGAAACTAATAATGATAATAATAACAATAATAAAAAGATTGGAATATATAAAACAAGTGATGCACAATGCAATTGCTCACCACTTTGGCCAGTTTGGGTCAGCTGTCCTGGCTGTGCCCCCTCCCAACTTCTTGTGCCCCTCCAGCCTTCTTGCTGGCTGGGCATCAGAAGCTGAAAAATTCTTGACTTAGTATAAACACTACTTGGCAACAACCAAAACCACCAGTGTTATCAACATTCTTCTCATACTGAATCCAAGACATAACCCTATACCAGCTACTAGAAGGAAAATTAACTCTATCCCAGCTGAAACCAGGACACATGGAAAGGCAAGCCCAATGGTATGGGGGTTTATCTGTCCACCTCTGCCCCCTGCAGCTAGCTGCTCCCTCCTTGGTGGAGCAAGGACCGCTGAGCTGGATTGTCTCCCAAATTATCCTGACAGATGCAAGGTCAGGTAATGACAACTAGCACAGTATTTAAGCTGCTTTTTTCCAAGATAAAATAACTGTGCTGCCTCCAGGGTTGAATGCTAGCAGGCAGTGTAGCTGTCCCTTTTTGGAGGCCACACTGTCCCCCTGCAGAGAACGCAAGTCAATCCTTGTGTGGGAGCTCAGACTGTGCAGCCCAGAGCCTGGGGAAGCAGCTGTAACACTGGGCAGAGGCTGAGCCTCATCCAGTTCCCTGTAGCATCATCGATGCTGTGCTGCCTCAACTGCTCAGGGCAGCCGAGGACTGCGAAATGCCGAGCTTGAATCAAAAACCTAATCCCAGGCACAGCTCTCCCTTCCAGCTGGGTGCAAAGTGATTCAGAGGACCAGGGTGTCAACATAACTTCCCTTTGCAGAACATGAAAATTTAAACCGCAGAATCTTGGTGGATCCTGCAGAGGTTTGGCTGCAACAATCACAGGAGCTTTCCAGGAGCTGCAGAAACTGGGGACAGATTGCAGCTTGAACAAGGAATGCTGGATGAGTTTGGGGGCTGAGTGATGGGACTGGTATTTCCTTGGCATGCTCTTTCTTCAGCTAAGATTTTGATGGCTTTAGAAACACTTCCCTGGTTTCTTCCATCCATTACCCTAAAGAGGACAAATGCTTCCTCCAGCTGGCTGGCACATATATGCATCCTGTGTTGCCCTCCCTTGCCAGTGCCAGACTGGATGCCCCGCTGAGCCATCTCCTTGGGTGCTGCCAGTTCCCCAGCAGCTGGGCAGTATTGGGAAGCGCATCGTCCCAGCTGAGAGAAACGCAGGGAATTGCTGAGCATTGCAAAGTGGTCAGGAGTCTCAGTGCTGAGGAACCTCCTGTGGTTTGGCCCTTCCCCTGAAAGCACCCTAACATAAGCCAGGGTAAGGCAAGGCTGATGCAAGGGCTTATTTCCTGACACCACTGTGTACAGCAGAGCAATAAAGACAAATGGGAAAGAAATCTTCTGTTCCAAGTATCTGACCTAAAACTTGTCACACCCTTCTTCCAGCAGCACTTCCCTAATTGAGAAAATAGGGATCAAAATCTTGTGCAGGCTTGCTGTGAGCTGTGGACTTGCTGAGCTGGTCCCTTCCTTGGTGTCCCCTGGTGTTTATGCAGGTCCCCTCTCCTCTTAAAGGACTTTTTATCCCTTGGCCTTGGTGTTTTTTTCCACACCTCTGGATAGTGACTGCCTGGTGCTTAGCTAAAAGGTAGGGAAGCCATTAAGCTGTTGAATACTGAAGCACCAATGTCTGCATGGCAGGGGCCAGCTTTGCAGCCAGCTTCTCCCCCACTGAACCTTCATTTTGGGTGTGTAACTGCCTGCAGCTCAGTACAGGGTGTTCTCTGAAACCAGGCTGGCTGCCTACCTGTCCCTTAGGGGTTACAGGGCATTTTTGGCCCCTGCCTGGTGCTGTGTGCTCACACAGGGGAGTGATGCTAGCAGGGCTGTAGTTTTGGGACATTTCTCCCCAGCAATGAGCTAAACTGATAATGACCCCTGCTGGTCACTTTTTTTTTAAGCAGGATTTTCTTATTTCCCTTTGGGATTTCTCCAACAAAAATGTGCACCCAGGACTTCTGCTGAGCACAAGGCTTGGCATACCACGTATATATGTCCCACACTGACCTGTCCTCCACACGCCCAGCAGCCCTGGGAGTTAATAGCCGAGATCTGGAGAGAATTTCAGTGATTCTGTTCCTCCAGTCAGTAGATACTTTGGAAAATGTATAGAGATGGGAGAAGAGAGTGAAGACATTGGGGTATTCAGAGGTGCTAGGAACTGCTTTCTAGTGGAGAGGGTTGGGAAGAGAGATGGTGGAGGGAGAGGTGACACCAGGGCTGGGTCAGGCTGGGTAATCTTTTGCTCAGGAATGAGATAGGCAGCATGTGTGGATCCAGCTGGGAGCGAGGGACCGTCTAGCCCTGCTGCTGGATGCTCTGGCTGCTGTGGGACGGTTTGAAGCACTTCGCGAGCACAGCAAACCTCAGTGTCTGGGTGCTGGGTCCCTCCTGCCTCCTCCAGCATCTAGTAACAGCCGATTCCAGGCTGCCACCTGGAGGTATCAATTCCTCTTTCCTCTATTCTGGAGCTTCATACCTAGGAAATCACAACCTTTTGTCAAATTTGGAGGCCACTGGTCTACAGCAATCCCAAAGTTTTTTGGGGGGATGGATATCTGAAATATCTCTTCTTCCAGAGGAAAGGGGACCCACTGCAAGCGGGTAAGTATTGCTGTGAATGTGAAGAGCTGTGTTTCTGTCCTGCAGCTGTGCAGGAGGAGAGGCAGAGGAGCAGGGAGCGTAGCGAGAATGAAGCTGAATCCACAAGCAGTGGCAGCGAGGACATGCCGGTGGAGAGGATCCTGGAAGCCGAGCTGGCAGTCGAACCCAAGACAGAGGCGTACAGCGACGTGAACACAGAGAGCTCAGTAAGGGCCACTAACATCACTTGCAGCTTGAGATGAGAGCCTTTGAGGTGCGATTTGAAAAGATAAACCCCACGTGAACGGCTAGCATTTTGCAAGGGGATTTTGCTTCGCACCGACTAAAAATCACCAGCAATTTTTCTTTTGAAGCTACTCTGAATGACAATTAGGAAACAGCCTATACGTTATTTTCCTAGCATTTTTTTCCAGTTCCCGTTGGTTTCAACGAGTAGATAGGGCAATAGCTGGATGCTGGAGAGTCTGAGCCCTGTGCTGGCTTCCACAGTTGCACAGCCCTGGACACTGCTTTTCTGCCCCAGTGACCAAGACTGGAATGGAGCTGGGCATAGCAGGTTTACTGCTGTGGTTTTACTGGTTTGGATAAAACTGCTGTTCATGCCCGTTCAGAGGCTGCTTGATGGCTTTTAGATACGCTCTGGGAGCAGGACTGCAGCCTGCAATGCAAGGCTTGCTTTGCAAAGAACAGCAAGCAAATGGAAAAGTCTAGCAACCAGATGATTTGCCTGGTTGTAGAGGGGATAGTAGTAATAAGTATCTTCTTTTCCCACAGCTGAGTTTATTGGCAATTTGGTCATTTTGCTTGTGGCTCTGAGTATTGTTAACTTGATCCAATACTGTGTCCAGTGCAGACCGTGATTATCAAAGATTTTTCATTGACAAATTCTCCTCTTTTCCTCTGCTCTTTTCCTTTTGATATCACTTTTAATTAGACAAATGACCCTGTCACCAACATATGCCATGCAGCTGACAAGCAGCTCTTCACACTCGTCGAGTGGGCCAAGCGAATCCCCCACTTCTCCGACCTGACGCTGGAAGACCAAGTCATTCTTCTCCGGGCAGGTAATATCCCCAACTTGTGGCCTCTGGGGCTATTCCTGGTACCCCATCCCTTCTCTGGGCTGTGTGCTGTGCCAGCCAGGCTGGATGGTGAATGTGAAATCCTGAGCTGATCCATTCCTGCTGTCACAGGGCAATCAACCCGTCCTGAGCCATGATGAGCGGTTGGCAGAGAGGTTGTGGATGGGGCAGTGGAATCTGTTGTTTGTTCCCTCTTCATGCAGACTTGTAGGAGGGTTGGGGAAGGGTGAATAAATGTGACTTGTTAATGCAATTCCTGTAACTGCAGAACTTACTATGTGTGGGGCACGTTAGTGTGTAACATGCAAAATGATGTACAGGGGTTGCTGATGCAAGGAATATGTTTTTCTTAGGAGGAAAATCCAGCATATTTTATTTTATTTTATTTTTCCTCTCCTCCTTTGAGTCTTTTTCTGCACCTTCCTTGCTGCTGGTCAGAGTTTACCACCCCTTGCAGCATTGGCAAGGGTGCAGTTGGTACCTGGGGTCCCATCTCTCCTGTAAGCTGAGTCTGAAGCCAGCAGGGAGAAACCAGCTCTCCTGCTCCATGTGGGGCTGATTTTTTGCTGAACTGCCTCTTGTGTCCTGTCCACCTCCTCTTGCAGGCTGGAATGAGCTGCTCATTGCCTCTTTCTCCCATCGCTCTGTGTCAGTGCAAGACGGTATCCTTCTGGCCACGGGCTTGCATGTGCACCGCAGCAGCGCTCACAGTGCTGGTGTGGGCTCCATCTTTGACAGGTATGTGGCCTCTTTCTGTCATCCCCTAGCAGTGGCGGCCAGGCTGGCTCTGTCTTTCCCCTCTGGATGGGAAACATGTCCTTAGTGAGAACTAGAGCAAGCCCATGGTGATTTGGGGCAGAACTAGCTTAGAATGAGGAGGAGAGACTTGACTGGCTTAAAAACCAAGAACGGGGTGAAGGCACCTTGGAAAGGGATTTGTAGCTGCAGAAGCAGATCTTTGGTTGGGTGTGCAGGGGAGGAATGCTTCTTTGCCTTCTCTCAAGAGTAGTCAGCTGTAACTGGATCTAGAGCTAATACTGATCAGCAAGAGCTTTAGCTGGCAAAGCCTTAAACCCCAACTTGCTCATATGACAACTGCACATGTACTGTCCATGCCATGCCTGCTCCCTGCCTGGCATGTGCAAGGACAGTGCCCATGTTTTGCACGGTGAAATGCGGAGAAAAACCCATGTGGTTTTCCTCGAGTGAGGGCAAATTGCTCTCCATAGTCTGAACAGCACAGAAACTGTGTGCTGAGCAAAGTGAGAATGGGAGCGAGTTTGATGCTCAGGTCCCTGGATGCTGCTGATACACATGTAGAAGAGCAGTGTGTGGCATGGCTGTCCCTCAAAGCTGCCTCTTCCTGCAGAGAGGAATGGGGGTATTCCCAGTGCTTGTCCCAGATGTTTTTCAACCTCCAGCCTTGCTGTCTGTACCTGTCTCTGATTGTCTGCCCACCCGTGTCCCCCACATGCAGAGTTTTGACAGAGCTGGTGTCCAAAATGAAAGACATGCAGATGGATAAGTCGGAGCTGGGGTGCCTGCGAGCCATTGTCCTGTTTAACCCAGGTAAGTCTGAGGCCTGGGGCAGTCCCAGGTGACACGTGTGCCCTCTGGGCCACAGCAGGTCACAGGCAAGAGGGCTGTGGCAGTGAGCATTAGGACTGCAGGCAGATTTGTCCCAGCCCCTGGGTGCCTGATTAAAGAAAGCCCAGGTCCTCTCCCGCCCGTGCATGCAGTCACGCTGCTGGCAGTGGAAAGGTCCCCTCTGCAGTGATTTTTTTTCCCTACCCATATTCTCTCCCTCGTCCAGATGCCAAGGGTTTGTCCAGCCCCTCAGAAGTGGAGTCGCTGAGGGAGAAGGTCTATGCCACACTGGAAGCCTACACGAAGCAGAAGTACCCGGAGCAGCCAGGGCGGTGAGTGTCCCCAGGCAAGGCAGGCAGCTCAGAGCAGCACAATACCCACCCTGGAAAGAGGAGCCTGAGGCAGGGGTGTCTGTTCTAGCTCTGCCTGAGCCACCCTCAAAGCCAGGGCAGGACACCAGCCAAAACTGCCTGAGCAGCCCAGCTCCTGCAGCACTGTCCTCTCAGCCTTTAGGGTGCCGGCGAGATGCAATTTTCTTGCTTTTCAAATCCAATCCTACCCTCTGCTGGTCGAGCTCTCAAAACGCTGGATCCATCCCCATCGCCACCAGCCGAGCGACGCACCCACAGCATCTTCTGCTATTTTTGGCTCTAGATGTGAGCGCAGAACGCTGCAAGCGGGACTTGGGGAGGGGGAGGCAGGCTGCCAGCTGCACCCCCCCTGCAGCTGCGCCTCAAAACAGGAGGCAGGGGTTGGCAGAGGCAGTGCCGAGGGGTTGCGGACCCTCTCAGGAGGCTGGGGATTTTTGAAGGCGGTTGCAAGAAGGATTTAAATGGCACCATGGACATGTAAGTCACTAGTTTCAAGTCGTGGAGAGAGAATCTGGACTTTTTTTTTTTTTTTTTTTGGGGTTTTAAAAATGCTAAATTCTGTTTTGAAGAGAGACATATTCCTTCCGCACATGCAAAGAGAAATGCTTATTTTGAAAGCATAGGGGAATCTAAGGCAGAGAACTCCCGAAGGCATTTTGGGGGAGAATTGGGGTTCTGCTCTCCCAAGCACCTGGCGCAGGCTTGGAAACACGTGGGAGGGGGCAGCCAGTGCCTCCCGCATGCCTCTGACTCTGCTCTCTTCCAGGTTTGCCAAACTCCTCCTGCGCCTGCCGGCGCTGCGGTCCATCGGGCTGAAGTGCCTGGAGCACCTCTTCTTCTTTAAACTGATCGGGGACACCCCCATTGACACCTTCCTCATGGAGATGCTGGAGACACCCCTGCAGGTCACTTGAGGGTCTGGCTCCTCTCTGGCCAGACCCTGGCCCCCCGTGCCCCTGCACAGCCTCCTACCCCTCTGCTCTGAGCCTGCAAGAGCTCGAGAGATGTCCTCCACCCTCCGCTCCTCCTTGGTGGGATTGTCGTGTTTTGTACAGCTGTAAATCACCCCCTCTAACCCTCCCCTCCCTGGCCTGGCTGTGGGGGGTCACAGATCCTCTGACCAGCTAACCATTCCCCTGCCCCCCTGTACAGATAATTGCTTTAAATTATTTTTTCACTCTCAATAAAAGCCAACAAAACAAATAAAAGAATATGAGAGGCACTGATTGGAGCTGGCAGAGCCGTGTCCTCTTTTGCTGCGGTCACATGTCTGGCTTGGGATGGGGCTGAGGGACACCCTCCTGAGACTTTTGGGCAGGAACATCACTCGGGATATCACTGCTTGTGCTGATGGGCACAGTCCTCTGGCCAAGAGAGGACGGGTATTTTTGCTCCTTGCTCCTGCTAAGGAAAGACCTGGAGAAACTTGCTGCTTTGAATAGGAACATTTCGTTCCACCATCTTAAAAAGAAACTCTTGGACTTTGAGTTCTTTGAATTTTTAAAGTAATTTAAAAAGTGACTTTTTAATGTGCTTTTTATTTTCTGAGCTAGTCTAGCCAGTGAGGGAAGAACCAAAGTGCTTCATTTTGGTCCAGATGGAGTATTTTGGGGTGACCCAAGCCTGGTGTGCTCATGGATAATTTTCATTTTTCTGAAGCTTCATGGATCCTGTTCTCAGGCTTCATTTTTTTTTTTCTCTCTGTATTTTTGCACTGGAAACAGGCTCTTCAACCCCAAATTTATAATCTCATACCTCCATAAGTGGAACTTGCAGAGAGGGAAAGCACAAGACATTCTAACAAACCTGCCTCAAAGGTCTGCTTGGTCTTTCCCCTGCTCAAATGGCACTGCTGGAGCTTCCCATTGCAACTGAGCTAACCAGAGTCAAATGAGTTAAAGACATTAATTTGTTCAATATGCGGAGCTTATCCTGGTGGGAAAATGTCCTCCCAGGAACCCAGCAAAACTGTCTGTATTATTATTCATAAAACAGGTGTAGTGTTAAGTGATCTGCCCCTTCTGACCCTCTCAGCAGACAGTGCGGTGAGATGCAGCCGTGCCTCGTCTGTCCGCGTGACAGATTGCAACGCTGCCGCTCGGCGACTCGGGGAAGTTCGAGGGAAAAGAGTAGTGACAACAGGAAAGAAAGAAGGATAAAAATGAAACATTTTGTTAAAACTCCCACACGGGGACATGATTTATTCTCCAGTATTTCACTGTGAGAAGGAAAAAGAGAATCAAAAGAGCAGGAAAAAGAAACAAAACCCCCAGATTATGAAAACTCTGATTTTTTTAATTTTCTTTTTTTTCTGGTGACACTGAAAAAACAAGGAGAATTTCAAAAGAGGTGAAAAGCGCTGGCCAAGAGGATATTTTTAATTGAAAATTATTTTCCATTAAAAGGCAAGTGTTTAAAGACAGAAAATATTCAACCTGCTCATTGTCCTTTGCTAGAGTTCGAGACACTGCCTGCAGACTGGTCTGGGATGATACCCACACCATGCTGCTGGTTAGACAAAGCAAGAGGTTACCTCCAGCCTCGGCTGCTACAGGCTTCCCCCTCTGAGCTGTGGGCTTCTAAGAGCTGGTCCCCAGCTAGCTGGGTTGGGTTTCTTTTCTGATTATAAAGCCCTGAGTTTCTCTTGACCTCCTTGCTCTCAGGTTTGATGGTTTAAATCAAGGAGGTTGCATTAGCAGGCTTAGCGAGAGAAGGACTGCAGGAGCTGATGCTGCTGTCTGAAGATAGACCATGTGGTATTAATGGCTTTTTGCTGAAATATATAGAGGAAAACTTGAGGGTCCTCATGCTTGCAGCAGACCTCTTGCTAAGATGGTGTCCGAGTGCTATTTTGGAGTGCTGCAGGACTTAGCGGTAACTCGGAGTGTGCTTTGGCTCTGGGGTGAGCTGCTGCAGCACAGAGGGCTGAGCCAGCTGGAGAGGGCAGGACGGTTCCACAGCAATAGTGCTGTCTCTTTCAGAAGCTCACAGGCTGTCCTCAGCGTACAGTTGCAGCTGTGATCATAAGCGTTTACATGGAGCTGTAAGGTTGGCGTTTAATTTGGTCAAGACATCCAAAAGCGCTCTGGGCCATGCTCAGCCCTCTCTGATGGGGTTTAATGTAGACAGCATGGTGCCGCTTGATGGCTTAATTTGAGTCCACAATGAGGGATTCAGAGTCCCTGATACTTCACAGTGGCAGAACAGCTCAATACAGGGGCAACAGAGAAAAATAAACTGGGCAGAAGAGTGGGATCCAGTGTGTAGCCCAGGTGGCCCTGCATGTGCCACTGCAGTCAGGGCAAGTAGAGCTTGCTAAGTCCCATGAGCGATTCACCGCGACTGTCTGGATGCTGATCTCAGTCCGCTGCCTGTGAGCAAATCGAGACCACTGCCTTGAAGTTGGAAGTGATGGGATACAATAACCGAGACTGGGGCAGGAAATCTCAAAGCGGATGTTTGTGGCTCCTGGATACCCCTACTCTTGGCAGTCTTCCTCAAGACGCTGGGTAAAGGTGGTCTCTGGGTTCTGGGCCACAAGGTCTCCAGGTTGCACTTCAAGCTGGGCTTGTCCTCTTTCTCCAGATGACTAGTGGGTTTTTTGAAAATTTTGTGTGCTTGATCATCTGCTTAATGCATAGCCCACCACACACTCCCCCACCCTGTGTCTGGTAGGGCAGTGAGACCATGAGACACAGAGTATGGCGCTCTCTGTAATCATTGAGAACCTGAGGTTTGATGTAATCTCCTGAATTTGGTCCTAACCCTCAGATTCCTCATTCATGTTGTGGGCTTCTCTACAACGGTGT
Source organism: Haliaeetus leucocephalus (assembly GCF_000737465.1). Lineage (NCBI taxonomy): Eukaryota > Metazoa > Chordata > Aves > Accipitriformes > Accipitridae > Haliaeetus > Haliaeetus leucocephalus. The sequence goes on from NW_010972512.1 coordinate 3,013,542, forward strand.
CAAAACGCTGCCCAAAGAGCAGTGCTTCCCCTAGCCTTGCAAAACGTGGTGGGGAGTCTCTATGGACACCCTGAGGAGCAAATCCCACAGCAGTTAGTAATAACTTAATGGTATGGTTTTCCTTCAGGATGAATTGCTGCAGAACAGCAGCTTGGCATGGCTGGAGCTTACCCAATCTGCAGCCCTGTGAAAACCTCATTTTTATAAAACAGTAGCAATTGCAATCATGGATAAGCCAAAGAAAATTTCTGTCCTTGCACATACATTCAGCCCCAGCTTGTGTGGGGTTGTAGCTGCACAAAGAATTCATAAATAGCACTGAAGAACTCAAAAAATCAAGAAATACCGAAGTTTAAGTCCCTTCCAATGTGGTCGTTTTTCCTTGCAGACATATGTCATGATGGCGCCTCCACAATTCAGGCATAACAGGGTCCAGCTACCCACCCTTCCTACTGAAACCTGGCTCCTCCTATCTCCTGAATTTTGCTCTTGCTGGATTCCAGTTGCTGGGTCTTGCCACCACTTCGTCTGAAGATCCAGTCATTGGTTTCCCCATGATAAACCCTCCTAGCCTCAGATTAAGCTCTGACATTTTTTCTTTTGCTCTAGGAATAATAAATAACAGGCTCTGGGAATGACTGGCCCAAGGCAAAGTGTCATATTCTCTTTCCTACCACGCATCGCATCTCATGAGCTTTCTGAACTGGCAGCAGGTCCCCCCACCGTGGACAAGCTTTATTTTAGTGCACAGGCCAAATGTTTCAACACATTTGTTAATTCTGAGCTGCTCACTCTGTAGTGCACCATGGGGGGGACTTTGAAAAATAGCGGGTTTAGCCACTTACAATGAGGACCTTGGAAAATTAAAAAACCCTTAATCTCCTCTGCTTGCGCTAAGCTGGAGTTGTTTCTCACTCAGAAATCAAGCAGGTGTGTTTTCCTGCCCTGTCTTTGTTTGGGTTCTGTAATGGCTGCTTCAGTTTCTGCTGAAGTTCAACAGCAGTGGTTCTGGATTGGGAATAGAAGAAAATAAACCCCAAGCTATAAAGGTTTGAGCTGGTTTGCATTCAGTTCCGCTCTGGGCTCCCTGCTGAATTTAGTGATTCAAGGGCATGTCCTATAGGCCTGGGATGACTTTCAGACCCCGACGGTGTGACTCTGAACTGAGTGCCACCACCACTGGTTTTTTGTTGAGGACCTCTTGTCTGGGCTGGGCCCTGGACTGCCTTCACCATCACACCTGAGCTCCCCTGAGATGCTCTCTTTGCTGCCTGGCTTCTCTGCTCATCCCCTTTCTGTCCCTCCCAGCTCTCCGCTGTCCCATCAAAGGCCCAGGTGGGAAGCTGGGGAGGCTGTGCTGACTTGGTACCTCCTGGAGCACCAGAGGGCACAGGGAGGAGGAAGAGGAGGAAAGACACTAATGAGGAGGTACGTGGCGCTCCCCAGAGCTGATAGTGGCAGTGGGAAGCAGCGTGTGTATCTTCTTTCAGGGGATGATGGCTTTTATTTCATGGCAGAGTAGATGTGGTGGAAAGCATGATACAAAGACAGAGAAACCCTGATAAATCCCCAGGTGTTTGTCAGCATTAGTGGACAAGGACCAACCTACACCTAGACAAGGCCAGTGCTGCCATCCCATACCTCTCTCATCTCTCTCCCTGTGCCCTCTGGGCAATTAGCTGTACCTGAGACAGGCTTGGTTGGGGGGATTCCAGTGGTAAAGGGAGAGGATTTTGTCACTCCAGGGATATTTAACAGCATTGTGGCTGTGGGCTGGTTTCTGGCTTGCCTGTCCACCAGGGCTGATCAGCCCAGCTGGGTGTGCAGCAGCTGATGCCTATAAAGGGCTGTGAGGGTGGCAAAAAGGAGAAGGTGGTGTGTTCTTTATAGGGGTAAGTGGTATAGAGGGATGTCTCTGGGTGGTGGGCAGGGCTTTGTCTTCTGGGTTGAGCTGGCTTCAGGCATTAAAGGCACTGTGATGGTGCTGGCTGGGTGGCCCAGTGACTCCTGTCCCAAGGGAGGCGGCTGGAGCGCGTGTAGGGAAGCACAACTCAAACCCACCCTCTTCCTTGGTCTCCTGTGGGCCTGCTTCTGGGCCTCCCTGATCCTCCATGGTTCTGCGTCTGCTTTGCTGGGCAGAGTTAAGGTGATATTGGAGGAGGGATCTGGCTCCCTGCTGTCTGGAGCTATGTCTGTTGCTGTGACTGTGGCTACCCACTCTTGGAGCCGAGTGCTGTTGATGTCCTTCCAGCAGCGAGCGGTGGGGGCCTGCTGGTCCACTCAAGCTCCTTGGCACAAAACATGAGAGCTGGGCAACCCCAATGGGGAGATGGCTGGGGGAGATATGCAGCCCTTCTTCCAATGCTGTGGGCTTGTTAATTTGGTAGGCAGCTTCTGTTTAATGCTGTTTTTCTCAGACGACCCAGTTTATGTAACACTTGGCTGTCTGCAGACCCTACAGTTAGAAGGAGAAAGCCTAGTCCTGCTTCTCCTCTGGTTTAATTCTCTTCAGCTGCTGACGCTGTGGGCTGCTGCACCTAATTCAGCCCTGGGTGAGCTAATCATGGAAACCCTGGCCTTCAGAGGCTGCAGTGAGCTGGCTGAAATACTCCCCCCAATCTTTTGTAGGGCCATTGCCCAAGGTGAAAGTGTGCTTTGGGAGTGAGGGGGTTTGGAGCGTGTTTCTTGCATATTTTACTGGTTCACCTGGTGACCATCCTTTGCAGGAGACCGGGTGTGCTCCAGTACCTGTCATCTGTGTGGGAGCTGGTGGATGTGTGTAAATCACAGGCAGCAACACCCTGCTGCAGCCCCCTTGGCATTACGCACGGGACCCATCCCTCAAGCCTGATGCTTCATAGACTGAGCTGGGAGTTGTGCAAGAGAACTGCAAGGTAAGGCATCTCTAGATCCCTCCTTGCCTGGAGAGGAAGAGGAGGGGGAACACCACAGGGTGATAACATCCAGGGGGGAATGACTTCCCTCCCAGCTGTTCCTGCATCTCTGATCGGACTAAATCGGATGGGTGGTCTGAGTATATAAGCAAGGTGCCCTGTACAGGGCCACAGTTTTTAGCAGTGCTGAAGGATGGCATTCTCACCCCGTGGGGTTGACCCCTGGCTGTGTAAGGGAAATCTACTGCCCTGCACAGCTCTGCAGCTGTGGTGGGTTGGGATGGGATGGCTGTGCTGGTTTGCACAGGAACAGCAGCACGTGGTGCCTGGAGCCCCTGGTCATGCTGCAGTCCTTGCTGGGCTGGTGTCTTTGCAATGGGACTCCAGTAGATCTGGCTACCCAGAAACTTGGCTGGAGCTGCTCAGAAACCTTCAGGAGAGACAAAGAGCCCAGTGCCTCCCTGCTGCAGCTCAGCCTTCCTGGATGTGAGGGATCGGAGCTGTTCCACGCTGACCTGCGTGATGGTACCGATGCCTTCATGCCCAAGCTCCCAGTGTAGTTATATTGGGATACAGTGGGGCCATCCCAGGACCCCGTTTCCCTCCCCTATGGGATTTTGGCACGGTGATGATCCACCCATGCTAACCTGGGGCCTCTCTCCTTCCTACGAGCTCCCAAAGGACATGACCTTGGTCCCTGCATCACCCACGTCATTTGGGCGTGGGGAACGCTTGGTGACGAGGATGCCCCACGGAGAGGCTGGGAGCACTCCCTGCCCCTGGTGCCAAGGTCACCGGTGAACGCAGGAGGTGAGGCTCCTAAAACCCTCCCGTCTTCCAGGAGCCTGGAGTGGGTCCCTCGCAGCTCTGCAGCCGTTCCCCCGCCCCCCTTCCCAGCCGGCGAGGGGGGACCCAGCCCTCCTCCGTGCCGGTGGAAGCCGCGGCCCCGCTGCCCAGGCCGCTCCGGCAGCGGCAGGTACGCGGCCGTGGCTCCGGGCCTTGCGGGGCCCGTGAAATTCCCCGAAAAATAGCGATTCCCACCCCCCCCGCCGCCCCCAGGCAGGAGAAAAGGGGAGAGCCGGGCGGGACGGGAAATCGCCGGGGCTGCGGGAAGGCTCCAAGTTTCAGCTTCCCCGGTCGGGCGGGATCTTTCCTCCGGGGGTTTCCCCTCCCCGAAACCGATGCGGTTTGGCGGAGCCGGAGCGGCGCTTCCCCGGGGCCGCCTCCCCCTGCGGCTCCGCGGTACCGGCGCCCGTAGCGGACCGGGCCCTGCTCGGCGCCAGCGATTACCGGCGACGAGCCCTCCGGGACAGCTCTCCGGCTTTGGTGGTGGTGTTTTGGTTTGGGTTGTTTTGGGTTTTTTGTTTTTCCCCTCCCTTCCCAGCGCTCATTTTCCTTAAATACTGGGGAGCGAGGCGCCCGGGGCGATGCGCAGCGCCGGGGAGCGCATCCCGCCCCGGCCGCTGCCTCCCCCGAGCTGGAGACCGGCTTTCCCCCAAAAAAACTCCCGGCCTGAGCTTCTCCTGGAAGGGGGAGCTGATTTCCAGCCGGTTTCACTACCGGGAGAGCCGCGGTGGCGGGGCACCACCCTCCACCTTGTTTGGTTTTTTTGTTGTTGTTTGTTTGTGGTTTGTTTTTTTTTTTTTTTCCTTGTCTTCTTTTTGGCTTGCTTTCGAAGAAAAGAAGAAAAAAAAAAAAAAAAAAAAACCACAACAACCAGGGAGCGGAGCCGGGGCTGCCCGGCCGTGCCCCCCGGAGCCGGGAAGGGCCGCCGGCCCCTCGAGGCGTGGCGGGGCCGGTGCCTGTAGCCAGGCAGGAGAGCGGGGAGGAAACTTATTTCGAGTGGGGTGGAGAGGGGAGGGCAGGGGGTGGGGGTCGGGCAGGGAGGTATCAGCTCCAGGAAATGTGCCTTGGCAGCAGTCGGACGGGCGCTTCCCCGCAGGTTGGTGCGCTCCGCTCCGGAGCCGTCCGGGACGCCGCGGTTCTCTCCCCGCCCGGGGCAGCTCCGGCGGCGGGGAACCCGGGGGAGGTCAGCCCGGGGAGGCAGAGGAGCCGCCGCAGGACCCCCCCGGAGCGGTGGCTGCGGACGCTTGTCCCGCCGGTTCCCCGCAAGAAGGCGTCGCCCGGGCCGCCCCAGGTAAGCGGCCGAGCCCCGCCGACGGCAGCCCCGCATCCTCCCGTCCCGCTGCCGCGGGGGGCCCCGGG
>NW_010972512.1:3018877-3058674 GCF_000737465.1 Haliaeetus leucocephalus
TGTCCGGGCTGTCTTTGGCAGGCGGGCGGCGCGGCCCCCTCGCCCGGTCCGGCTCCCCACCATGCTGGACGGGCTGAAGATGGAGGAGAGTTTGCAGAGCGCCCTGGACCCCGCGGCCCCCTTCTCCTCCCTGCTGGGTAAGTCGGGGCACCCCGCTTGCCCTCCCGGGGACACCCACCACCCCTCAGGGTGGGGCACGGCCGGGCTGGCCCCCAGCGATGGGCACAGGGGGTTTGGGGGGGCCCGGGGGCAGCTTTTCTCCCGGCTCGTTCCTGCCCGGCGCCGCGCCGCTCCCTTCGGCCGGGGGGCGCCCCCGGCGCCCGCCTTCCCCGCTCCCGTTTCGTTCCGCGATCGCATTCACTTGTGCGTGCCCCCCCCCACCCGCCCCGAGCGCAACGAAGGCCTTTCCTTCGTTATCGAACGGTAAAAAATTTATTTTAATTTTTTTTCCTTCGTTTTAATACCGGTTGCGAACAATCGCCCTCTTTCCGACCCGCGGCTCTGCCGCCGCCTTTCCAAGAGGAACGAAATTGGGGGCGATGTCCTGCCCCCGGAGCTCCCCTATGGCACAGGTGCCCCCCGAATCCCGGCGCAGCGCCCCGCACACCCCCGGCCCCTCCAACCTACATGGGGAAAGCGAGAGCAGTGGGATCCTCTGTCCATCCCTTGGCCGGTCCCGTCTCCCCATCCACGTCTCCCTCCACCCACCCCTGCCCCCGGGTCCTTTCCCGCAGGCAGAGCCGCGACCCCCAAGTCGGTGTGCGAAGGGTGCCAGCGAGTTATTTCGGACCGGTTCCTGCTGCGCTTGAACGACAGCCTGTGGCATGAGCAGTGCGTCCAGTGCGCGTCCTGCAAGGAGCCCCTGCAGACCACCTGCTTCTACCGCGACAAGAAGCTCTACTGCAAGCTGGACTACGAGAAGTAAGTGTCCTCCTGACCCTGCGGTGAGCCCCCCCCTCACTCCACTCCCACCTCCCGCAAAGCCCCGGTACCCTGCCAAAAACACGGAGGGTCGGGGGGCTTGGCGTCCCCCCGCAGCTCCCTGCTTCCCTTGCCCCGTGTGTCCCAAAAGGCATCAGCCTTACGGTTGCTGCGTGGCGAGTTGCGCTTCTTCCCCGCAGCCTTGTCGCACCCCGGTTCTCCCCTTTGTAGAGGGGTTTTGTTGTGCTCGGCTTGCGCCTTGGGAATTTAGGAGCCTTTTGCTGGGAGCCTGCGAGACCCCTGGTAACCCCGGGGCCGTGGAGGGATGGGGCCAAGCGTTTTCCTGTCTCCTCTAGCTTTATTTTCCTACTGAGCGTCTGCAAGAGGAATGTTATATCCTCCCTGACCTGGTCCTCGATGGGGCTATTTTCCTAATGTTCCCACAGGCAGGGCAATGCTATTGCTCCCCCTGCTTGGACAGGGAAACTGAGGCACTCGGCAGGGACCAGGGAAGGCCCCGCTGAATTCGGAGCGTTTGCAATCGCACGCCGGAGGCTTTGCCTGTGCTTGGGGCTGTGACAGAGCAGGAAATCTGAACGTAGGTGGTTAAAGCTTCCAGCCCTGATGCTTCCCCTTTGGCAAGTGTGGGGCTTGGGGGGGAAAGACAATGAGAAAATTGTTTTTCTTTTTTTAAAGAAAAACCTTTCCAGTGGGAATGGGGAGAAGGCTGTTGAGTCTTTCCTCTCCTGCAGCTGCTTTCGTTTTTTCCTGCTCATCCCACTCTTGCCGTCCCTGCCGGACTCTACTCCCTGGCTGGCTTTTGGAGCCGTTAAATTTGTGTTGCCTCCGGGCTGGTTGTTTCTTGAGGACGGTGTAGATGGGGGGGAACGGATCCCTCGCTATGGCGATAGCATGGCTGCTGGAGCCCCGCGATTTAATTCCCAGGTCGCCGTTATATGAAAAAAACGGCCGTCGGCGATGCTCTTGTCCCGGCCTTCGGTGGGTTGGCAAGCATGCCGGGGGCTAGCCCTGCTCCGGGCCTTTTTAAAGTTTTTTTTTCTTTATGTCCCGTATTGTGGGTCTGAGTTTAATCACTATGGATACAAGGCAAATTGAAAGCAGAATTTGTGCGCGTGACCTTGTTTTCAAATGTTTACGAAAGAGCGGAAGAATTAGCTGCCGCGAGAGTGGAAAGGAGAGAGCTGCCTTATGGGCTTTTTATTTTTTAGGCAAAAATTTGTTGAGATTGGGTGCACTGCTTGTTTGTCCATAAAAATTTGGCTACTGATTACCATATGTTTCCAACGCATTTTAATTCGCATTTTCTGCTTTATCAGTGCCTCCGTTCGGAGCGTTAAGGGGAAATTGGGGTGAATATTACCGCAGAAATGCCTTTCCAGCTTGCAGCACATGTGGGTTTTACTCTCTGAGCATTTAACTGCAGCTTCTGAGCTCTGGAAGCTGCCTCCAACCTGAAACCCTCCTCCTATGCCTCTTGGCCGTGAAAGAAATTGGTGCCGCCGTTGGCTTCTTGCTGTGCCCATCTCGCTGTCGGGATGGACAAGGATGATGGCAGAGAAAAAAAAAACCAAAAAACAAACAAAAAGTCACAAATATTTCCTAGGCTCCGGCAGTGGCACTATTTATCCTGGTTATTTCCCAGCTGCGTTTGCGTTGGTGACTTTTGCCTGAGCTGGGGAGCGGGCTCTGCGGCAGACGCTTTCCCCGAGGTGTGATGGTTTTAGCCCTGAACCGCTACCGCCTCTTCCCCTCCTGCACCCACCTGCCCCTTGCTATCACATTGTTGTCCCCTTGAATTTTATTTTTTTTTTTTTTGGCATGGGGCTGCAGGCCTATGTCCCTGCTCCTCCATCACCCTGGCAGGGCTCTCTGCCATGCCGCTGCTGTGACCCCTTACCTGGGCACAGCGAGGATGCAGAGCAGAGCCCCAAGAGCTGTTCCCTTTGGGCTCTGCTGAGCTTTACACATGGCTCTGTATTTAACAAAAACCCCTCTTTCTTTGCCCAAACTGCCTGTCCTGTCTCCAGGCTGAGCGTTTTCCCCGGGTGCAGGAACACTGTGCTTGCCTCCGCTGCCGTGCCGATGCTGATATCGGGGCTTTCAGTGTGAAACACACAGGGGAAGAGCTGCTGCTCTTGGACTGAGCTAATTATCTCGAGCCGATAGCTGGTTAATTATCGCGGGTGACTGACACTCCTTGCGCAGCGTGATGGTGTAAAGCGGCTGATCCTCCCTGCGGCATCGGTGGTCGCGCCAGCAGAGCTGGGCTCCGTCGGCCTCTCTGTCGGCACGGAGGACTGGGCTGTCGACGTGTGAAACATCAGTGCTGCGGGTGTCGGGGAAGAGGCTGGGATCCTACCTGCCAGTGTCGTGGTGTTGGTGTTTTTGTGTTGTGTGTGGGTTTTTTTTGTTTTTTTTTTTTTTTTATTGGAAGAAGGGATTTCTTTTCCAGATGGTGACTGTTGGGATGTTTTACCAGAGATGAGCAGGTGCAATATTTTCTGACACGTATCTTTGCTCTCTGTTTGAGCTCCATTTATAACAAGGCTGCAGAGGGTTAATGATAGAGTGTGAGACGGCAGAGTTATGCCTTTAGTTATAAATACACCCATGGAAAGTGTTACGGACGGTTTTAAGCAAGCATCTGACTTGCCGGACTCTAGAAATTGAGGAATCATTTATTAAAACACATGTTTTGCATTTCTTTGTCTTTCATAAAGAGGAAGACCTTGGGAGAGGACCTGGAGAGCAACGGATTAAAGACCAGGGATGCTGGGCCAGGTCTTGGCATCAATTTGGGGTGCCCAGAGCTGCGGCTTGGGACCCATGGGCAGTTTGGACAGCGATGCTGGCCAGGCACTTGGGGGGCTGGGGGGTCACTCTTGGACCAGTTTCCCCAGCGCTGGCGGGGACAGCTTCTGGGGAGAGACCTCTCGAGCCCGTGCCCCTGGGACAGCATCTATTTGGGGCAGAGGACGTTCGTTACAGAACATCCCGAATCCCGCGGCAGCCCCCGGCGCTTGTCCAAACCTGATAAGTCTCAACTATGACAAGGTTCAGGCTTCGCCCTGGCCAGCTCCCCGACTGCAGAGCGGCCCTGGGAACGCACCCCGGCTGCGGGGCCCCCGTGTTGGTGACCAGGGGGATGAGCTTTTTGTGGTGGCAGATTTGAGGTGGGGGGGGAATGTCAAACCTGGCCGTAAGTGGGGAGGTGTGCTGGAAGTGATGGGCTGCTTTGGAGGCTTAAAATCCATGTGAGGATGGGAATGGCTGAGCCCCACTTGCCCAGGGGTGTTTCATGGTGGGTTTGCACAGGCCAAGGCAGAGCCAGAGCCGTAGGGAGGACCTGGAGCTGCGGGGATATCCCCATCCCCAAGCCCCACCGTGGGTAATGCCGGCGGCACGCAGAAACCCCTCCGGCCGGCTGTGGGGGCCGGGAGCCCTGACAGCGGTGCGGTCGTGACGGGGGGCGCAGCTGGGGAGCGTGGCGACGGCGGGACGGCTTGGCACGTCCCCAGCCGCGGCGCAGAGCCCCGGCCCCAGCCCCGGCTGGCAGGAGCAGATGGCCAGCACATCTCGGAGCAGGCCTGGCATGTGGGCGCCGGCAGCGGAGGGGCGGCCGCGGCCCCCGAGCCACCGCCGTCGTGCCGGGCTCCCCGGCCGAGGGAGGCAGTTGTGTGATGCTCGCCCTGTCTTCGCACGGCTTGACGGCTCTGTGCCGTTGCCAGCTTTTGCGCCGTTGCAAAGCTCCTCCAGCTTGGCTCTGAAATCCCCTGCTCCTGGAGTCGTGGGGTTGTGTGGGTGCCGTCTCCGTGAATTAAAACGAGGAGGCGCATCTGGCTGTGAAGGAAAAAAAATAAAATCCTTCTAAGCTCCGAACATGCACAAAAGAAAACACATGTGAAGAAACCTATTGGTGTTGGGTTTTAAAATCACACCCAGCATCTTCATATGGGGGATGAGCCTGAATCCCCAGCAGCGTGGTCCCAGCAGACTGCGGCTGGCTCTGCCCAGGGGGAAGGTGGGATCTGCCCGGCTCAGAGCAGCACGGCCTCCTCTCACCCGCTGGAGGCTCGTCTGGCAGCTGCCGCCGTGGAGGAGAGAGGGGGAAGAGGTTTGAAGCATGGTGGCTGTTTATCTTGCTTAACGTGGGTAATGAATGTAATTGCGCAATTAGCTGCAAACCCTGGCGCTGCTTCCCCAGCCCGGAAGGGTTGTGAGGGGGATAATCCCAAACGGATTGAATGAATAAGGTGATGCTGATGCTGAATGCTTTAAGGCAGCCCACTGGCCGGAGATTTCCTATGGTCTGGGGGGTTTGTGCTGGCAATTCAGAGTCCTTTGCCTTCTTTCGCCTGGAGAAATGGGACTTTTTGCTGCTCTTGTGGCTGATGGGAGAGAACGGTCCCTCCAGAGAGCCACAGGTCAGCCCAGCTACAGTGCAACATGCGCTCCGGAGGTCCTTTTCCCTTCTTGTAGGGCATCCTATGGAGAGGATGGTGCTAACTTGGGTTTCTCCAGCTGGCCAGGCACTGGAGACGGCCAGGCTGGCCTGGATGGCGTTGCAAAGCACATGGCAGCTCTTAGGCATGATGTCCCTCTCACCGGTCTCTCTTTTCCCATTCCTCAATCTTCTAGCACTTCCTATCCTTTTTGCCTGCTCTCCAACCCCACCCAGCACCTTGTCTCCCGTAGCAAACCCTTCTCTGTCCTCATCCCCTTTCCCACGGCTCCCGGAGGAAATGTGCCGACTCTTTGTGGGCTGGGATGAACGTGGCTCTGGAGCAGCTGAATTTGGCCTTATCCCCACCAGGGATGCCGTGGTGGGTATTGCCAGGCTGGGACCAGGCACCGGTCCTTTGTTTTTTGTTAGTAAGTTGCCTTGTTATGCCAGTAGTGGGGGGAAGCAGGGAAGCAGTAGGATGAGGTGATGAGAGAGGCGTTATGGAGGCTGCTGTGGGATCCAAGCTGGAAAAGCGAGGCAAGCAAAATATGCCTTGCCCCCATCTCTGCTGTCTCCCATCCTCCTGTGTGCTGCTTGTGGGGGTCTCTCTTTCCAAAGTGAGTGGAGAGGAGATTTGGCATCTTGCCCCTTCCCCCTGCCCTTAATTAAATTTGTGTCTTACAATTAATGTTTCATAGAAAGGCCAGGAAGGGACCGACGTTCGGCAGCTTGGGAGCGAGGCAGTCGAATATACTCATCATCTGTCCCTCCATGGTGGGGACAGGGGTGGCTGTGGGGTCACCCTTTCTCCTGCTCATTGGCAGTGGGACCCTAGAGGCTGCGGGTTGGTGCTGGCAGACCTGGGACCTGAGCATCCTTGGGATCCTCCGTGGTTTCTGCCATCTTATTTCAGACCTGCAATGATTTTAATTTTTTTTTTTTTTCTTTCTTTCTCCCCCTGTGGCACAGCGCTCCCTGATCAGCCCCTGACGGGGCGCTTGGAGCTGGGCAAACTGCTTCAGATCTTTGCAATCCTGATGAAGGCACCGAAAAGAAATCAGCTAGGGAAAGAAAGGGGGGTTTGTTTCAGTTTGATGAGAATTTTGTCTCTACCAGCTGGAGAGACAGCTGGGGTCCTCTCCTGCCCCGGCTCGCCAGCCCTCGCCTCGCCGGTTCTTCACCTGCTCGCAGCCGCCAGGCGCAGGGAGGGATTTTCCGAGCTGTGGATTTAAGAGAGCCCACAATTTGGTTTCTTGCTTGGTCCTTCCTCGGGGAGCTTTCCGGCAGGGTCTAAACCCCATGCTGCGGTCACCCCCAGCCGGTTTCGGAGAGGGTGGTGGTCTCAGATGTTAGCTGTGCCGACGGCTGGCCAGCGTGTGGGCATGATTTGCCTGTAGCCGGGGACGCTGAGCTCCGCTGGCTGCCCCCATCCCTGCTGGCAGCAGTGGGGTGGCCTCAATGTACCCAAACCTGCGGCAGTTTCTGACTCTGATCCTGCACGCTTGCCTCGGGGTGTTGGCGGGGGTCCCCGAAACACCCTCTGCCTTGGAGGGGGAGAAGGAGACTTTGGGGATGAGGCTTGGTCTCCTCTTCTACCCACAGGGGTGCAAGTCCTGCTTCTGGCTGTGTGGGGGGAAGAACCCGATGGTTTGAATGAGGTTTGGGTCTGGATTCATGGTTCCCCAATTCTGGTGAACCCCGTGGTGTGCAGCCAAGGAGGGGTACTCAATACATCCCATGTCCCAGCTATTTTTCTTCTCAAGATGCTCTTTGTCCCTTTGTGCTCCATTTTGTGTCTGGCTCCTGCTCTCTGCGGATGCAAACATGGGCTGGGGACGCTGGCACTGGCATGGGGATGGGGGGCCTGGGCTGGAGGACTGTGCCTCTGCCTGTGATTTAACAAAGCATCTTGTCTGTAATAGGAGTAAAGAATAGCTTAAGTAGGGAGAAAATATTTGGATTTTATTAGGGTGAAATACTGGGGTTGACCCAAAATAGTACTTTTTTTTTTCCATAGATGTGTTTTCATGACAAATTTGAATTTCTTGGTGTTTCTAAGAGATTTCAGAAGGGAGAGATGTGGCCAACACCACGCAGGTGTGTGTGTGAAAGCCTATAGCCACAGTTATGCTAGTCTCTAACTTCAGTTTTGTTCCTCAATTCTTTTAACCTGGAAGGAATCCTGCCTGGGCAGAAGGAAGCCGGCTGGTCCCCAGGTATCTTCTCCTGGGGCTGTGGGTCCTTGGGGGCAATGGATGCACCCGGGTTGTCTCGTGTGTCTCTGTGAAACCGGCAGGCATCTCATTGCAGCTCTGTTTGAGGTTTGGTTTTTTGTTGTGGTTTTTTGTTGGCCTTTTTTTGTTTGTTTTTTTTAAGATCATCAAACCTTGGTTGCCCAGGAGAGGGGTTCTGTAATCCCTGGCTTCCCACCCTAAATATTTACAAACAGCCAGATCCCGAAGCTTTTGCGGAAGGTGTGGGGCAGGCTGTGCTGTGCCAGGGCTGTGCTGGCAGCAGGGGCACAGCATTGGGCTGGTGGCACCGGTCTCTGTTTATTTGGGGGGTTTTCTATCAGATGGCTCTGTTTTCTAGTTTATCTGTTTTGCTGGGATCTTATTAACAAAAGACCAATTTCTTCAGCTTGTCAGGGAACCTTCAGGTGCTCCATGTTTTGTAGGCTGGCTATCTGAAAGTGGTGTTTTGTCCCACAAAGATTTGAGTTTTCAGGAAGGTGGTATGTGTGTTTCTCAATACAGAGGTGAAACCATGTTGTGTTCAATGCAAACAATTTATTTTCTCATATTGCACTGTGTGCTTGCATGCACCTACCTGTTTTCAGTAAGAGCGTTTCCCATGCCCATGAATAAGATCCTGTTTTGGGTTCAGGTCTCCTGCATTAGTGCCTCCTCCAGGTATGATGGGCCTTGGTTGTATGCAGGAGGAAGAGCTGAGACTTGGCTCCTTCACCTGTGAAATGGAGCTAGAAATATGAATCCAGCTAAAAAAGGCTTCAATCATCATCATAAGTGCTTTGAGCATCTTGCTAGGCGACTTTGAACACCAAGCATGAATTCTCAGTCTCTCTCCAGATTTGCCTAATTTTTACATCATGCCTCCTTTTGTGTTTTCCACCCCGGGCTACCTTTGACCAAAGGTGACCGAGAGCTTGTGTTGCAGAGATACCAGCTTCTCCCAGGCACGAATCAGTAGGATTAAGGCATGAATCGATAGGAGAAGGCACGAATCGGTAGGAGAACTGCTCTCCTCTGTATCCCAGCACATCCTGGCAAGCAGCGATGCTTCCCCTTGTCCGAGGGTCACTGGGGCTCCATGGCCGCAGATGAAAGGTTCGTCCTGCCCGGAGGCATCCTGCTCTTCCTCAGGGCAAATGCCTCGAAGGGCAGAGCACATTGGAGGAGGCTTCCTCGGCCGGTACTTGTGCTCTGCGAGCCCATCAGGGCTCAGCATTGATCCTTCCCAGCTGTCCCCCTGTCGCCGTCGTCCTCTGTACATTGTCTCTTGCCACTCCCTACCCCTCTCCTTCCCTTGTGGGCTTCATTTCCTAACGCTGCTCTTAGGGAGAGCTTTCTGTCCGTGACAGCGGAACAAATCCCTTTTCACGCGACCATTGCTCCTCAGCCCATTGTCCTCCGCCTCCACCGCCACCGTGCAAAATCTCCCTCCCCAGTACGTCTGTTCCTCTGGAATGATAACCACCATCGCGGTGGGACAGTGAGCCCCCGAAATCCCTCTAGGCAAGGTCCCCTGCCCTGCAAGGGAGCAAAGTGGGGTCTTAAAAGCACAAGAATAGGCAAGGGCGATTCCCGGAGAATCCACCATTTGGATGTGATTCATCTCTTTGGGACGTGTATCCTCTCCTCTGGTTTTGTGCTGCGGAGCTCCTTGGTTGAACCTGGAGCCTGTGTGTACTCAGGGGTCCTTCCCTGCCTGGGGCCAGCGGGGCCACATTATAAGTAGATTTTTCACTGTGTAGCATCGCCCAAGGTGACTAAGCAGGAAGAGGGAGGCAGGAATTTTCTCTTTGCTATTGAAAGCTTAGGTAAGCATTTGGCAGGAAAAATTGGGAAAGGGGAGAGAAATAGGTTAAGGGACCTGAAGGCAGTTCTCAGCTGCAGCATTTTTCTTATTTGAAAGAGTCAGTGTTGTCATTTCTTCCCCCCAACTCCCACTGTCGTAAAAACGTAGGGATGCTTTCATTGTCAGAATTTCTGCTCGGCATTTGCTGGCTCTGTTAAGTCTTTATTCCCGGAAAACAGTGTCTTAGCTAAAGAAAATGATCCTAACCTCTGCAGTAATGTATCTAAACAAGAGGAGGGGGAAATGGGCACATGTTCGTGATTGCCTCCACAGGGGTGATTTTGCTGCCATTGGATGAATAAATTCACGGGTGCTGGTAGTGGGGGTGGACATTTGTCAAGGCACAGCCCCAAAACTCTTGCCCAATGACTTCTGTGTTAAGCCCGGATTGGGACTGCCCTGCAACACACTTCTGGGTCATCTTTTACGTTTCTGGTCTTGGAGAGGACCGTCCAGGCAACAGGAGAGGAGGCAACCGCAGCTGTGCTGCCTGTGTGTTGGGTGTGCAGGACCCCAGCCCTGCGCTGGGTGTTGAGAATGGGGCGACAGTCTCGTCTCTGCTTGCAGACCACTTTCTGTAGGTCCTGCAAGGGTTAAAGGGGAAAAAGAGGCTCCTCTGGAGCACACGGTTCAGCCAAGCCAAGGTCTGAATTGCTCGATGGAGCTGCTGAACGCCAGATCTTGGCTGCAGGGAGAGCTGAGAGCACCTTGCTCACCTGAACTGTGTCCCCGAGCCTAACCATCCTCTTGGCTTGGGCACCTGCGGTCTCTGGTGCGGTGGGATGGCCCAGGTTCATGTGTCTTGAGTCTTGTTTGTGCCAAATGGGTGGCCAGCTGGGTTGGTGATGGGGACCTGAAATACTGAATTATGTATATCTCAGCATCTCCGCTGCTGGGCAGAGCGCTGGAGTGGTATTGAGCAGATCCTTTTAAACAGCTATGTGGACATGGGAGCTTGGTTAGGAAAGCCATTAAGTCTTTGAGTCTTCTTGATGCCTGCTCAGGTGAATGTTGCTCCTTCCTTCTGCATCTGTAATTATGAAAGGCTGAAAGAGCAACCTCAGCAGACTGGCTTAAAAGTTTAATGAAGCTTTAGTCTTGTAGGTTGGCTCTTGAGTCTGAGCTTGTTTCAACTCTGGCCCTAGGAAGGAGGGTTAACCAGAAAGGAGGAGAGGCTTCCTGCATGCATTACCTTGAGGACATTAAAACTCATGTTGATGGGAGGTGCTGTTAGGAAGATGGATTAGGAGAAAGTAATGGGAGAAGACATCAGAGATGGGTGAAGGGCCATGCACGGGGAAAGTAGGTCCAAGTGAGGCATTTACCCTTGGCAGGGGGAAAACCACCCATGGCAAGGATGAGATTTTCTGGCCCCAGCTGTGCAGGATGTGTGTGTGATGGATGCCCTCTGCTCTGCAGCTCCAAACCCGGGCAGCGCTGATGGATGGGTGCCAGGGTGCAGCAGGATCTGGGTGGCTCAGCCGCTCTGTCTGGTGTAACATGCTTCTCCCAGTGCCCACCAGAGATGCTCCAGGCTGGGGAGGGTTGCTGGCGTGCCCGCACCGGCAGTCTCCGACTGGGTTGTAGCAAGAGCCAAAGCGTCTGTGCCCTTGGCAGGGTCTTGATGGGAGTTTCCTCTGCAGCACCAAACTCACTTTTGCACCTTTTTTTGGCCGGCTGAGACATGGAGCTGAGACCCTGAGCAGTTGGCTGGTGCGGGGCTGTGAGAGAAGTGCTCTCTCCCCAGATGTGCTGCACTGTGAATCTCTGCTGGATCCCGTTTTTAGTTTCATGGTAAGGGTTTGCAGCAGGAATGACTTCTGGCTGAGCACGCTGGGCTCCTGCCCGCTCCCAGCGCTTCACCTTTCTCCTCCTCTCGCCTCGTGGTGAAACTGTAGCTCTTTATGGCTGGACTGAAGATGCAAGAAATGTGGTCAATGCTTTGATGCTGGGCTATGTCTAGGGACACAACTAGCTTCATGGGACTGTTTCTCCACGGCCATCCAAGTTCGGAAGCACTGATGCTACCCGTCCTTATCCAGGCAGGGTAACATGAAGTGATGAATCTGGCTGCTAAACCAGAGAGCGCAAATCCACCCTGCTTTGCTGGGAGGGCCCATCCCCATCTTCCAGAGAAACTGCAATTCCCCTGCCAATAATGTCTTTATGCTATTTCCAACCGCATAACAAAAATCCCAGGACCTCCCTGAATCCTTGGCTTTTGAAATAAATATACCCCCACCTCGAACCGATTTATTTTTGCCTGTTTTGGGCACTTCTGCCTCCAAACATCAACTTTGGTCCTTCCCTCCCTGGGCTGAGGCCTGCAGAGCAGCCACTGGCCTCGATGCTTTGCAGGTTTCCTTGGTTGGCTGGGGAAGTGCATTGGGCATATTGTGGGTGAAAGGTGCTAATGCAACGGAACCCAAACATCTTCTTCTTTAGTGCCTTCGTGCTGGAAAAGTGCAGCAAAAGTCAACCGACAATGCGTCTTGCCGAAGCTGCATTTTTTTTTCCATAAGGATTAGTGGTTCAAGAGCGGGGATTTTCAAACTGACAAGCCCTTGGCAGAGAAATAATTATAGGCTTTTTATGCTTTGTGTTTCCTAAGTAGTTCTAAATGACTTTTTCCCTTGGGGCATTTTTTTAAGTCCGCAAAAAGAGGGGAAAACTGTGTATTTCCTCAGCGTCCTTGAAAATATGCAAGATGTTTGTGGAGACCATTTAAGTTTCAGCTATAAGATTTTTTGTGTGTCTGTTTGCTTTAACCACATCCAATCAACTGAAGTTTCTTGGCTGATGATGCTTCAGAAATGGATCTTAGCAATGGGAGATGGAGGGAGATAGATGTGATCACTTCTCGGCCATCTCAGGAATGTGGGTTTTGCCTATGCAGTATATTCCCCAGGGTTTTTAGCCCACTCCTTGTTGTAAGAGAGGATTTCTGGGTCTAGTGGAGCTGGTTTTCCCCATCAACATCCATTATTTGCTTGCGCCAAGTTGCTGCACATCCTGCTGGGAAACCCTCACCCTGCCCCTTTCATGAGCTCCAAGGCACACGTGAGCTCATGCCTTCTCTCCCTAGCAAAATTCGCCTCCTATACGTTTCTATGCAAGCCCTTAAGCAGGTACCCGAATTTTCTGAGCTCACCGGACATCTCCACGTCACAACGTGTTTTACCATGGCTCAGTCCCAGCCTGGAGCTTTTTACTCCCTATTTTTTTGCCCCTCCCTGGGAAGAGCCTCTGGAGGATGCTGTCCTGAATCTGAGCTATCCTGCACCTGACCAGGGAGGGGGCTTCCATCCATCCATCCATCCCTGATAGTAAACACTGCTTGTGATGTAAGGGGGGACCTGGGAGAGGACCCCACTGGCATTTACACTCACCGCAATATAAAAGGGCAGCACCGGGGCCCGGAGGGGCTGCGTTATTGCATCCACTGTCAGGGCAGTGCTGGGGTATTCCCCTGGGATTACTGGTGCAATATTCCCACCATCAGCAAGGAGCGGGAGGGGGGGGTAGGCTGCTGTTAATAACAGCGTTGCTCTACCTTGGCTTTATTAAGTGAGGGAAGCCTCCGTTCCTCACGCCCCGGGCATGTCTGGGTCTGGGCTTCACGGTGAGAGGGAAGGGGTTGGGAGCAGAGAGGGGGGTGGGGTGGGGAGATGGTGTTTGAAGTAATTAGAGCTGCTCAATGGAGAGGGGAGAATTGCCAAGAGGGGTGGCAGTGATACCTCAGTGGGGTGTCCTGCCCCGACCTGCTGCAAAACCCTCCTGTGGGCTCTGTCCAACCTATGGCATTTGGTGAGTGGGGTGGTGAGCTCCTCTCTTTTCCCATTCGTCTCTCTTCTGAAGACCCTCTTAGGGTAGCTAAAGTCTGGTTGAGCTTGTGGGGAGGCCACGATGTAGCTCCACAGCTTACAAAGTCCCCTGTGCCCTGCAAGAGGGACATGGTGCCAGGAGGGGAACTGCCTGTCCTGTCTCTCCTCTGCCCCAGCCATCAATTCTCAGGGGAAAGGGTTTTTTTTTCTCATCTTCCCCTGTCCAGACGCTGCGAATCCCACTAAAACTTTTGACTGGAGCAGGGATTACGTGCTCAGGTTTCAGCCCTTGTCTGTGAGTGGTGTAAACTTTCTGCTGAAGCTCAAGTGACATTTTGTGGGAGATAGAAGAGTATTAAGTGTTGGTCCTTGCAGATAAAAATAGCTGCTGGCCCGACGACGTTTTTTGTCGTCTTGTCACTGGTCTGACCTGGCTCCATCACCTCCACGCTGGGGCTCCCAACCTGGTCCTGCGACTGCAGCCTGACCCAGTGCGGTCCCACCCTGAGCATCCCACCAGCCTGTCACAGCGATGCTCTCCTCCCGTAAGCACTGTGGCCGGGACGGTACCGGGTAGGCTGGAGGGCAAACTGGACCAGGAGCAGCAGGTCCTGCGTTTGTGTTCACAGGGACTGGGAGGAAACTCTGTCCATCCCGCTCACTGTGAGCCTACCCTAACCAAGCACAGCATCCCCCTTCCCTGAAATCAGAGCCTGTGGATCAAAGCAGGTGCCCCAAATTGCCCATTATGGCAAACGCCGCTGCTAACGTGGGAGCCCTCCTGATTACAGGAGTCCTCATGTGTGCACACGTGTCCATCTGTCTGTTTTTCCCGTTGCTGTGTTTCAGAGCTGATGTTTTCATCCTGAGGTTATAGCCAGAGCTGGCTCGGGGCCCCTCAGCAGCATCGGCAGAGCTGACTCTTGCTGCTCCAGAAATGCGGGGCTGGGGCCAGTCGAAAGGAAAGGGAAGGAGAGGAGGAGGAGGAGGGAGCGGCAGGGTCTGGCTCACTGCTGAGCTGGGACCAGATCTGCTGCTGGGAGAGGCTCTCCCACCCTGCCTGCCCTGTGCCTTTCCCGGGCTCCACTTCAGAGTAGCATCCACCCGTTCCACCTCTGAAAATAGCCAGCGTGGCTCTGGAAGAGCCTGTGTGCAGCCAGCAGGATGGCAGCAGGGACAATTTCTCCTGGTGTTGACCCTTTCTTTCTCATGGCTGGGCTGGGAAGTCCCCAGGCATTGGCCTCTGTGGACTGGGCATCCTTTGAGGATGCCTC
This sequence comes from Haliaeetus leucocephalus, assembly GCF_000737465.1. Taxonomy (NCBI): domain Eukaryota; kingdom Metazoa; phylum Chordata; class Aves; order Accipitriformes; family Accipitridae; genus Haliaeetus; species Haliaeetus leucocephalus. The sequence continues at coordinate 3,033,460 of NW_010972512.1, forward strand.
CGTTCTATCTGCTTGTTCTTTTGATGTCCACCAGAACATCATTCTCCCTAAGGATCTCTTCATGGACCTCCTAGCTGCATAGCCAGGGTGTCTTCAGTGCAACTTTTCAATTACGGTCCTTAAATACCTTTCTCAAACAAGTGAAGGCTTTTGGGAACAGCAGCTTTTCCAGATTCCCTGTACTCTGCTTCAAGGCCCACCCGCCACTGGGGGATTCATCATCTTGCGTGGTGTCATCCATCAGCTGAAGCGTCTCTCTCGTCAGAAATAAGGAACGAGGTCCTCGTGTGTCTGGAGCCGAACCCATGCAATGGCACTTGGCCACTTACAGTAGTGGGCGATTACTGAGCCCCTGCCAGGAATTCTTCCAGTGGGATCGGGAACGCTCTCGGGTGTTAAATTTGTCCTGCGGCGTGTAACCTCTAAGTAGAGCCCATCGTGTTTTGTAACGGATCATATGATGCCGGCGATGGCAGCCGCCCGCCCTGCATTTCAAGGTCAGTGCTGAGCTCAGGGCTGGAGGGGCAGCTCCTGGCTGCAGCCTTGCTGGGCTACTGAGCCATCTCGCGGGGCTCTCTGCTCCCTCCTGGGGTAAAGCTTCGGGTGCCTCGGGAGCTCGGGCTTGGAGGTGGAGGCTGTTTTGCTCCCAGCCGGTGAGGCCGCAGCTCGCATCTCAGGATCTCCCTTTGCAGGGCATGCTCCTGGGATCAGTGTGGCTCTGGGATGCAAACCATGCCCGCGTCTGTCCTGCAGCCCCGTGAGGGTTTCTCGTGTGCCACCCACACGCTGTCTCCACATCTGGAAACCACTGTCCCTTAGCCAGAGCCTGTGCATCAGGTGCATCTCCATCCCCTGAGAGTTTTACAGAATCACGCTAAGGACAGGACCTTCCAGCAGACATATAGACAATATTCCCTCGCTCTCAGTGCCTTGAAATACCTCACAGTAAGGACTTCAACTTGTATCCCTGAAGCTGGGGGAACTGCTGTGCAGAGAAGGGTTTGCTGGCAAAGGTGAGGTGCGCAGGGTCTTTGTCTCGATGGACAACCAGCGCAGTGATGCTGCTGCCTGCTCTGTCCCTTGGCTTCCAGCCCCTCGTGGGAAAGCACGGCCATCCCCATGGGAAGAGTCTCCCAGGGTCTTTATCAATAAATAAATATTTTAGGCCCATCACTGTATCAAGCAATTAGAAGGGACTTTTTGGACAGGTCGTTAAATAAGAATTAGCGGGGGTTTAAAATATTAACGGGCAATTGGCCCTCGCCAGTTCTCTTGTTACACGAACGTTTCATTTATAAGTTGGACCCAAGTTGGGATGTGCTGAGAGATGCTCAGCCTGCAGCCTGCACACGGGGGTTAACGTGGTGCTCTCTCCTGCCAGAAAATAATAAAAGCCAGGGACTGTCTAGGGATCATGCGTGAAGGATTAGGAAGAGGATATGCACGGGCCTGTCTGCAGCTGGTTGAAGTCTAGCGCAGAGGGGTAAGCCTGGAAATCATTGCTTTCTGATGGCTTTGAGGGGGCCAGCATGGAAAGGGATCTTGTCTCCTAGAACCTGGGGAGCTCTGCAGCCGCCGATGTTTTTAGTGGGAGGCAGTGAGTAGATCCTCTCTCCCTGAGAGATGTTTGTCCTGGTTGGGAAGGAGGAAGCACCGTGGGGCAGATGCTTCTGCCTCTGCTTTCCGGGTGCTGCAGTTTTTCAGTGTGAGTGGAGGATGCTGGGCTCCGGGGACTGGGGTTTTCCACCTTTCTACAGGATGCCTCATCAGATCTACAGGTTCTGCTGGGAGCGTGGCTTCATCCACAGCATTATCTGTGGCTTTTTGTTTTTTAAACCTCCAGGTCCCGGAGTCAGGGGATTCAATGAAGTCTTCCCCTACCTTTCAGTAGGGAGCACTTCTAGCTCTCTGGCTCCAGGGAAAGCTGGAAGATGCAAAGGTCTCGCGTGCGTTTGACTTCTTGACATTGGCAGCGCTGTTCCCTGAAACAGTCACCTTGAGCTGGCTCGGGAAGCTGGAGTCACGTCTCTCTGGGTTAGCAAGTGCACAAAGGTTTCCTAGCATCAGTTATTCAGCATTAGGATTTACCTTGCAACCACCACACTCGTGGAAGGTGTCTGCTGAGATGGAGGCATCTGAATTCCCCAAGGCGAGTCAGGGCTTTATGGCCCTCAACCAAGAGAAGCACGTTGCATTTGTGGCAGCTATTAATTGCTTCCTGAATTTAAAAAGCATAAACAAACTCGCTTGCTGGGGAACGAGTTACCCAGCACATAAATGCTTTGCCATTAATGCATAGCTGACCCTGACGATGATGTGAGGACCAGAAGAGCTTTCAAAGAATTTACCAGAAACCATTTCAGGGGAGATTGTGTGTTGTAAATCCTTAAGTAATGGGATGGAGGGAATTAGACTAGATAATAGTTCGCAGAAGCCGGGCACGATTCCCCATTGAGGATCTTGAGATCATTAGAAACATAGCCTGGTGAGGCAAGGCCACCATGCGTCCTTATCCCAGTGACTGACGAGTGAGTTTACAACCTGGAAAATGAGATTATCAAAGGGTTTGTTTTACGCGCTGCAATAACGAGTGACGTTAGGGAGCAAAACAGGGTCCTGTTATGGTTCCTGGAGGAGCAGCCCAGGACGGGGCTGTTTGCGCTGGGTTGAGGATGCCCGTTGCATCCAGCACCCATCGCAGCAGCACCGGGGCACCTTGCAGCCTTTGGCGTGGGTGTCTTGTGTGGTCCTATGCCTCTGCTGAGCTCACCGCAGCTCAGGGAGCTGCTTCAGGAGGACTTTTAGCTGCTATAGCAAGGGAGGTGGTGTCCTATCTTGCTTTCATGATCTGCCCTGATGTATACATCCGTCTCTTCGCTCCTGCCATGAGCTGTCCTAAAGCTGTTTGCAGGTTTCTAGGGGGCCCCAGCCCCTCCTCACCAACTCCCCAGCCCATGCATGGGCCTGCTGAGCTATTTCACAGGTAGATGCTGGCGTGTGGGGCTGTTTGCTCCCTCCCCCTTCCATCAACACCTTTCATTTGCTTGCTACCTCCGCTGGTTTGCTCTTCCTCAGGCTCCCCCTGCACCGGAGGGATGGGGTTGGGTGAGCTTTAGGGATGCCGGTGGCTTTTAGTGACAGACCTGCTTTTACCATCTGGGGCACGTGTTGGGTTTTCCCCAGACTTTTGGAGATGGTGCGTGCCACAAATTGCTGGGGAGCTCAGCAAACAGTGTTAAACCACTCTCATTTGAAAGGGCAGGCATGGGGGAAAAAAAAAAAGTTTCGCCTGTGGCAAAAAAGTATTTCCCAAATCCAATATCTATGCAATGAGGTGTACCGCGGTGGGAGCTGCGCATCCTTTCATGGGGCAGTGCTTGCAGGGAAAGCAGTCAGTGGCCAGGCTGCCTCAAGCCCTAATAATAGTCTTGCTGGCTGCCTGGGGCAAGGTGCTGGTGCATAAAACATCAAATCTAGTGGCTGATATTCAGCTGCCCATTAATGTTGCTATAGCAGATTATATCCGGCTTGTGGGGCCGCCTGGCACATGCACGCGTCGGTGATGTTTTCAGGATGACAGTGCTTGATGCCAGAGAAGGGCTAAGCCTAGGTTAGCGTTGGGGTGTGTGTTTTTGTATCTCCAGATTTCACTCTCTCCAGCAGGACGGAGTTCAAAGGGCTCTGGCCTTCCTGGAATAGGAAATGGCAGGATCCACCCCAGAGCCTTTTCTCCTCTTGCCCAGAAGGGTCCCACCCCAGCCGAGAAGCCCTAAATCCAGCTGGGTGTGGAAATGGGGGTGGAAAGGTCCATGCAAGGACCATGCTTCGTTCCTACCACTCCAGTGCTGGTTGTTCCCCTTGAACACGTGTGAGGTTGTGTTTGATCTGGGTCTGAGCTTGGGGTTTGTCTTTATTCTCCTTTAGAAAGGGGAGAGAAGAAATTCAGGAGGCCCCAGCAGGATGGGCTTGGAGCAGGGCGGCTCTCACTCCACAGAGCAGGCGCTGGCGTCCAATTTTCTGTCTCACTTTGTTTAATGGACCTGCGAACCCATTGCAAAGCCAAGATTGCACAGGCGAACACCCCGCGGCCAGATTGCAGGGTCTTGCTTAACCCAGTGCTGCTGGGTTTCTCCCCACAGTTTTCATGTAAGGTCTCGGCTTCACCTTTTCACCAGTGAGAAACTCCCCAGAGCGGCACAGCTGACCCTGGGGGACAGGGTTTTTCTTCTGGAGGTGAGTTTTACTCAGCCTCATCTGGCGATACGTAGGTAGAGTTGGGAAGCACCTTGTGATGGCCACTAGGATGGAGAGGCTGTTTTGCACTGCAATGAAATGAGTCCCCTGCTTTCTCCGTCTCAGGAGGTGGCTTGGAGGCACCTTTCCATGCTGGTGACATGCAGGTCACTCTTTGCCTTAACCGCCCCGGGAGGCATCAGCTCAGAAGGTGTTCAGCAGGTTGGCAGGTGACGTCATTAGGCTTCAGTGGTAACATGCTGTGGAAGTAAGCAGGCAGAATCTCTCAGCAGTTGGTTCCCTAACCAGAGGCTCTGTATTGCTTTGACTGGGACTCTCTTTGTGCTCAGATGGTTTTCCTCCTCATGCATACCTTCCCCACAGGCTTTCATAGCGGACTAGAGCAGGCTGAGGCTCTCGGGCAGGCATTGGCTTTCTGCCTGCGAATACACGGCCTCGTGGCCTGAGGTGGCATTACTGCTGTGTTTCAGCTTTGTGCGAGTCCTTTCCCATCTCTGCATCCTGCAGAGGACTTCCAGGGACAGAGGAGGTACCTGAGGGAGGGGAGATACTGTAGAAATGAAGGCATGGTGGCCTGGCATGCCACATCCATTGCCGTGTCCACTACCCCTGCCTGGTGGGTCACATCCCTGTCTGGCTTTGGGGACCACTGGTCCCAGAGGCAGGGAGCACCCAGTATGGATTTTTTTCTGGGAAATAAGGGGCAGAGAAATACAACATCCACATTTGCAAGCCACCAGGGACATCTCTGCAAGAGGAGGTGTGGAGGTGCTTGGGATGCAGCTTGTGGAGGAGCTGGGGTGACTTTTGTAGGCTTGGGCTCCCCTTCGCACCGATGCTGCTGGGAGAGGCTGTTTTTATCTGATGTTTTCCACCTCTCTGCAGCAGAGGGTAAAGTGTCCCCCCGCCTGTCCTGGCTGTTGGCAGGGCTGTGCAGGCAGGACACGGGCAGGGAAGGAAAGGAGGAGAGGATAACGCCCCGGCTGTGGGCCCTGGCCATTTCTGGATGAGTAGGTCATCTGGGTGTGGGAGGGGAGCTGATGTCCAAGCCAGCCCGGAGAGGCTGAGGTTGGGTGTATGTGCGATTTGGGGGAAAGTGAGAAGGGATTTCTTAGGCGAGAGGAATGCAAATTTCCTCCTTCGCATATGTCTCCCGTTCTTCCAGTTTGCAACAAAAGTCATCAAATTGCCCAAGACCTGGCAGCAAGGACAGCCCGAGAACAGCCCACGAATCACAGGAAAGCCTCTCCCCTCCTCCCTGCCTGCCTCCAGATACTTGTGCATCAGGAACCGCTTTAATCTCCCTTTGGGCGATTTTGGGTTTCCCTTGAATTGGTTGCACTTTTAAACCCTCCAAATGGTCCAGGGAAGGGCTGGAGTGCTCAGACATCATGGTTGACAGCAGCCATTTGGAGGAGACATGGTGACGTGGCTGGCGTGACTTTCCTTTTTCCCCAGGTGGTGGGGACAAATGGCAGTGACTCAGGTCCTGCTTGGTCCGCCTGAATTATCAGGCACTGTGAGAGGAGACAGCGACTCCCAAGGATGCTAAGCTGGGTAACACCAGGGTTTGGGAGTGTAGGGCTCCAGCTGAGAGGCTAAGGAGCAGTTGTGTCTCAGGACGAAGGGTGCTTTTAACGAGCCCAACCCTTTCCTTGCGATCCTGCCGGCTGCTGTTTATTATTTGGCAGAAAGAGCCATTGGTGAAGCAGAGCTGCACAGATCAGGTGAGCCCTTCCGAGCTCTTCTGTTCACCCTGTACACCATGAGGATGGGCAAAGTCTCTCCTGCCCCTATAACTGCAAGGTTAGGATTCCTGCTGAAGGGGTGTTTCGTGGCATTTCATCTGTCTCACTTGGGGCTCCCAGAGCAGTATGAGAGCAGCTGCACCCCACCAGCCTCCCCCCATGAACGCTCGCATCCTGCCTGGTTTTGCAGCCACCTGGTTTGCACCAGGAGGTACAGGTCCTTTAGGATCCCCTTAAGAAAGGCACTCAGGTTACCCCATTTTGGTCATTTGAGTTATTATAGGATTTTCTTACAAGAAAACAATTCTATCCACCTTAATAATAAGTGTAGACTAGCAGTGACACCAGGGCTAGGACTGACAAGGTGTCCCACCCTCAGGGTCCCTGTGTCGTCCCGTGTGCCATAAGACAGTGACGGCGCAGCTTTCTCCAAGCGGTCCAGGGGCTCGTGTAATGGAGGAGACATGGGGGGACTTCGTGCTGGTGGATACACGGCGTGCCGTGAGCGAAGGCAGCAGCGTGAGGCTCTGCAGAGGAGGACAAATTACTTCTGTGTACAACCGGGGAGTGGGGGTCTCCTCTAGTAGCACGAACACAGCCGTTATCTCTGCGTACCAACTGCTGTCCCTCTGCCTTGCCCGTCCGGGGTGAAGGTGGCAGCCCTCTGCCACCTCTCCCCTTCCCATATGTGGCTGATCCACCCGGGAACCAGGGCCATAGCCGCTGCTCAGAGGGGAGATGTTCGTGTGATGGGGCTTCCCAAGCCCAGGCAGGGAGACATGGCTCCAGATGAAGTCCAGTTGCATTTAACAGTTCCACTTGAGCTATTATTTTTTCCTACCCCAGCCCAGCAGGATGCCCTGTGGATCGCCAGTGTGCGGTACCGGTCCTTCTTCAACTCTCCCGGTGAAACCTTGCGGACTGCCCCACTCGCTGAACTGCTCATGGGCAAGACCCATGACCTGGCTTGCAGGGGAGGCAGTGGGCTGGCTTCCTTCGCCTGCCCGACACGCTGCTCCCGCGCCGAGCCACTTTCCGCTTCCCTGCTCCTGCCTTCCTCCTCCTGCTGCAGCATCTGCTCCGGATGTTTTTCCCCTGGACTGCAGAAGCTGTGTTTTTCCATGCTGAATTTCTTTTGGGGTTTGTTTTTTTTTTTTGATCTCTCCAGGGTCCCCTTCAGATTGTTTTGCTCTGTTCTATCCTCTCCAGTTTATTATCTTCTGCTAATGTTATTAACATGCTAATTAGTCCCTAATTGCAAATGCCAATGAAGATGTCAAATAGGGCTGATACTAACCCTGATCCTTCACATTAGTCTTTTTCTCTGAATTCTGCAGATTACTCTGTACTTCTCCCATCGTCTTGATTATTTTATCTGGTTTGGCTTCACAGAGGGATGCTCACATCTGCGTGAGTGTGATTGCTCCCCTAGTAAAGACTTGCTGAGATTCAGCATAGGATGGTTTGTGAAACCCCCAGGGCCGGGTTGGTGATGACTGTAGCTCTGAGAGGCATCTTCTGGCTGGTCCTAAGGTCTCATCTCAAAGGCAGGATGCGTGCCTGGGTCTCCATGGCACCCCCCTTGGGAGGCAGAAGGAAAAGGACTTTGGAAATTTAAAGAGCGGCATTTACCATCCCGCCTATACACTCAACCCTCTGGCTGCTCAGGCGTTGTGCAAAGGTCTTCCATGACTATAAATAGGCAGAGAGGTAGGCAAAGAGATGGTGAGATGGGATGGAGACAGGCAGCGAGCCAGCCTTGGCCGGCATCTGGAGCTCTCATCGCCTTCGTGCACAGAAGAGGTGCGGTTTGTTCTGGCCACGCTGCTTTCGTCAGGCAAAGTTTGCCCCCGCAGAGCCTATTTTTGAACACAACCCCCGCCGGTTACCTCTTGGAGGTCCCGCAAAGAACCGGGGCCCCGGCTTACGGCGAGGTGCCCCGGCGCTGCTGCGGGACATCGAGCCACGTGCTTCAAATAGCTCTGTGCAGACGTGGCCTATGGAGATGAAATGTGGCTCTTGACCGATTGCGAATAAATCAGGGTCAGGAGCTTGAATGCTGGCCAAGAAACCCAAAGGGATAAAATATAGCTTCTCTACAGACTGTTAGCAAACAGCACGTGGGCTGAGATCTGCTAGATAAATTTATGCGCTGTGAATTGTTCACCCAGCTGTAGTGGAGGGATGGACAGACCCATGGAGAACTAATAACCATATGTGGTGGACATGCCTTCAGTGCTGACCTTTAGAGGGTTCAGCAAGGCTGGGAGGTGGCACGGTGACGTCTTCTTAGGGATGTCACTGGGAGGGAATGGACACACGTGTTGCTTGATGTGAGAGGGGGGGTTTCAGGCTGCCTCTGCCTTGCATGTCCAGGAGACAGGCTGGCAAAATAAATTAATGGTCTTGAACTTGGTTTTCCCATCATGTCACTTGACATGAATTGAGGATAAATACTGGACTCTTTGCCTTTGCCCGCTCAAGCTCATAGGACTTGCCAGCCCGAGAGCTCCCATTCCTGATGCAGCCCAGGGTTTTCAGTTTAAAATAGGAGGAGGTAATAGGGAAATAGTGAAAAAGTGGGATTCTCACCCAATCCCAAGTCGTGGGCATGGGGCCTCCAGCACCCACTGTCACCCATTTCAGGTGAAACGCCGGGAGCTGGCACCACTGCCCCGGCCACGGGGGCTGCCTCCTCTCGCCCCAAATCCCTTGTAGCTGCAAAGAGGAACATTGACTTCACGTTGGGATGAAATGTCCTGGCGGCAGAACCAGCTCCAGGCAGACCGACTTAATGAGCCTTTGGGCTCAGTTCAATTGCTTTAAACCAGAGAGATGGGCCTGAGCCCAAAACACGCAGCCAAACAGCCTCGTACTTGTCCAAGCTGCAGAGGAGCGTGAGCAGTTCGTGGCTGGTCCCTCCTTTCTCTAACCAGGCATCTGCTTCCCACCCTCCACCCCGGGACGCTGGATGTGTGCATGCTGTCATCGGATGGGACTGGCTTATGTATCGACAGCTTATATGTCAACATCTTCTGTATCGACATCTCTGTCCTGGCTTTAGCTCAGCTTGCAGGGGGCACCTGGCACCCCCGTGGGTACCAGACCCTGCACCACGGGTCTGGTTATGGGAGGGCGACCGCTTTGGTTTTTCGTCTCATTGTACCCCAGCGCTGCAGGGGGAACCTCAGTTCCCCTGGCTGTGATTTAGAGAAATGTGGGGGAAAAAAAATATCCCACATTTGCGGGGAAAAAGCATTTCTCCTGGATGCTGGGCCAATCCTACACTCCCAGGCTGGGCAATTCGCCTTCCCTAGGCTGCAGGGGATATCGAGGGGCCTGCGGACTGTCTCTGCTTTCTGGGATTCGCAGCATCGTTTTGAAGTTGAGAGCTGGAAAGAGAAGCTCTTCCCAGGCTGGGCATCTCCTGCAGCCTGGGAGTCCTCTCTGGGCTGGACCAGCCGCTAGCCGTGCCCAGCATCAATCCTGCGCTTTTGCAGCAGGGTGGTCCACATCCCGGCCCCAGCAGGCTGTGGACGGGGACTCCCACCTCGGTGGCTAATCCAGTAGCCATCCCCCCTGCCCCCCGCCTTGCTAACCCCCTGCGCCTTTGCCTTGGGCTGTGACTTTTGACACGGGCAGGACACATTTAACAGTGTGCTCCCAATGCTTCGCCAGTGGCGACCCGGCAGGTCGGGAGCTGCGGGGCTGTGTCACAGCTCCTGCCCGAGTGACACCAGAGCTGGCGTCACCGTCCCAGCCGGTACCGGGGACCCTGGTCCCAGCGGCAGCCGGGGGCAGATCAGAGCCACCAAAGGCTGGTACGGCTCTCCATGTGCGGGCTGAAGGATCCCCACCGTGACTCGCACCGCTGTGCGATTCAGTGATCTCATTTGTTCTTTTAAAAGTTACTTAGACTGCGTTGGAGCAAAACACAGCAAGTTTTTAGCACTGACTGATTTTTCCACCGAGACGTCTTTCCTTTCTCCCTGTGGCAGTGAGGATTTTGACAAAACCTCCCAAGGAAACCACAAATAAAACCCAGAGCAATGAAATCAGTGTGAAAAAGTGTGACGTGGTGCTTGGGTTGGACGTGCCCCTTGGTTTTAGTGAGGCAGCTCAGAAAAGCCCGGCACTGCACAGGCAAACCCTAAAGACATTTTGGGGGAAAACCTTCTTTTTTTATTTATTTATTTTTTAATTTATTCTTTTTATTTAAAGGATGTGATTTTGCAAGAAGGTGTCATAGCGGTCCTTTGCTCTGTGGCCGAGCACCCCAGCGTGTACTCCTTTATCATCAGGGTCTAGTCCCTCCCTTAAAAAAAGGCATCTGCCAGCTTTTCCACAGAGCAGATATTGCTGGGACAGGCAGGAGAAGCGTGTCCACGCTGCTGCCCAAAGCCACTTGCTTATCACACACCAGGCAAAAGAGTAGAACTAGAAGGGACAATCCAGCACCTAAGTAGCAGAAGGGAGGTGTCTTTCTTACCCCACCCCTGCCCCAATGAGCTGGTGCATTTAGTGTTTCAGTGAAATAAATGAGACTTCTGCTGGGGATGGATGGCTTTGGGGATTAATGGATCTAACCTACTACCTGGACACATTTGTTATTGCTGCTGGTGGCATTTGTGGTCTCCCTTGTTTGCAGTCATTAGGTTCCAGAGTGAACGGTAGGCATGGGGTAGTTTACACTTGCCTCAGGTGTGAGGGGACAACCCAGCTTTAATTTAATACCCCTCAAAGATGTTGCCTTCTAGCCGGAAAGATTAGCAACATCATTTTTGCTGTTGTCTTCCAGAGGGTCCTGCTGGGGGTTTGCAGAGCCCTGCCCTGACATTGCCGCTCTGTGGGCTCCCGTCCCCGGTGGCTCCGTCTACTAGCACATGTTTTGGGGCCAGGAGAGCCTTCTTCCAGCTGAAGGCGTTGAGCCATCTTCCACGAGGGGTTCGCAGCTAATTGGTACAATCAATATTTGTTTTGCAAATGCAATTGGAAGGAAAGAGGGATTGAGAGTGCCAGAAATTCAATTGACCTGTAAAAACAGATACTGTGTAAAGGGAATCCTTTCCCTGCCAAGCAAATATTTAGAAAGGAGAAGCAATAAAATGAATAAGCAACAAAGTAATATCCTGCCTCTACGGCCGCCGGAGGCTGCTGGGAAGGGCTGCGGCCCCCGACACTGCGATAACCCTGAGCAGACGAGCGGCAGGAGCCTGTTTCCTAGAGAAAGCATGTTTGCTTTTACCGTCTAATCCATCAAAAGCTCATCCTGGTGCCTCGGCAGCGCTGGAACCTGTCTCAGGTAGCTCAGCAAGCTGGGCACCGACCCCGCACCCCTGCAACCACAACCACAGCACGAGCTCGGTGGTGGCACAGGGGACAGGGCTGTCCATGCACCCTTGTCCCCCCTTGTAGGGGTCTCTGCTCTTTGGTCCCACATCCCCGCTCAGCCTTCTCCGGTGCCCCGGTGATGGGAGCACACCAGGAGGGCTGTGGGTGCTGTGGGATGTGAGCAGTGCTGTGGGGCAGAGCATCAATGGTTTGTGTCTGGAAGGAAATCCCAGTGTGTCAGTGCTCAGCCTTGGTATGCCTCGGTGTGAAAATCAAAATGGTTAAGGAAAAAAAAAAAAAGATTTTTTTTTTCAGATCAAAAAGCTCCAGAAAAATGTTTTGGATAGGGAGTGGTGAGATGGGATCCAGCCAGGGCTTTTGCTAAGCAGGAGCAGAGTGCCAGGGTCCCTCTTTTGCAGGTTGCTCAGCATCCCTGGGCGCAGCCTTTCGGTACCCAAGTGACTTGAACCAGAGAGGTGCCCTTGGGTTCGTGTCTGAATTGAAAAAACTCTGTGGAAAACAAAGATTTTTCAGAAAAAAAACATACAATGTATATACACACATGTGCGCACGTGTGTGTGTGTATACATACATATAAAATAGAGCAAGTAGAAGGAAGGGAAATGATTCTATGGGAAAACTCTCAACCAGCTGTGGTGCTGAGCACCTTTAGGTCAGTTTGGAGCCTTCTGAGCATCTTCCTCCCATGACGGATACTGACCCCTCTAATTAAGGTCAGGATCTGAGACTGCTTCTTGTTTAGTGGCATCAATCAGAGCCTTTTTGGGGGGCATTCATGGCTACGGAAGCCAACTTGAAATGTAGTTGCTACACAGAAATCAAAAAGAGGTTTGGATTCCATTGGTGTAATACTGAATTTTCAAGACACTGTTGGCTGAAAATGTAGACTTCCCTCCCAGACTTCCCCAGACTGAAGAGGAAAAAGCTCTAGAGAAGGAAGTGAATTTTAAACACATCAAATTTTCCCAAGGTTGCTCAAGACCTCTGGGGAGCTGATGCTCAGACCCACAAAAGGCAGAGCAGCTCTGCTTCTCCACGCATGAGGTGTCATTTGGGAGCGGGTCGCTTGCCGGGATCACGGTGGGTGAATTGCCCATCCTGGCTGCCCATTGCCGGGCTGCCTCTGCTGATGTGTCCCTGGACCACCGATGGCATGAGAAACCCCCCCCGCGCACCATCATCTGTTATTGCAGCCCTGTCTCGGGTGCTGCTGAGGTTGCAAAATGTGCCCCGAGCATTTGTTTCTCCCGAAACCCCAGCCCGAGAGCACATGCTAAAAGAGAGCTGCAACATGAGCTCAGCCGAGCGGGGGGGGTTGAAAAGATGGCTTAAATTTAATGTCTTTTTAGATGCATATTTCCATTCATTCCAGAGCATATTCCTCTGGCATTTCCAGCGCGCTTGTTTAGCCGAGTAGTTAACAAACTTCATCGAAACACATGTTATAGTGCTCTCTAGTGCACGGAGCTATGAATGAAGGATGCCTCTTTTGAGATATCTCGATGTGCAGCACAGCTTTTGCTCCGGAGCAGCCTGTTAACCACAACAGCTGCTTCCCATTGTGGAAATGCTTTTGAAAAAAAAACCCAACCCCATCCCAACAACTTGACAACACGCGCAGTTGATATTTATGCAAAACCCCACATGAGGGTGAGCTGGGGCGCATGGAAATAAAAGATAAGGCAAAAAATAACCCAGCTGGGAGACTGCTATCTCCCCGCTGGCAGCGCCCAGTGTGCTCCTGTGGATCTCGTGTTTGCCGAGCCGGACCGAAGCAGCTGGTCTCTATGTCCGGCTTAGTTTACTCTGTTTAGTTTTTATACAGCCGAGCGATTTTTATAGCTGCTGGAGCGCCGGGAAGCTCGACAGGATATTGGCCGCCTCCTAATGAGAGTTTGCCGCGTTGGCACGTCGGTGCAAACGCCCAGTGAATTTTAAACGCCTGGGAAACGGCGGCTCCCGTGGCCCCGTCCCCGGATGCTCAGCGAGCCCTTGGGGGGAACATAGGTTTTCTGTTTAATAAAGGAAAATGCAAGCCTTGATTGTAGCCTAGGAGACTCAAGAGCAGCCGGGAGCCCCAGAGTCGGGGCTGGACCCAGCGCACATCCACGCGCGCTGCCCTCAGTGGTGATGCTCCAGGAAACCCCCCAAAAGCCAAGGGAGCCCGTGTGGCCCTGGGCAGTTGGGGATTTGGGTCGTCCTGAACGTGAGGTCAGACCCGTGGGACCAGGCTGGGGGTGGACTTGGTCCCCTGGATTTGCCTGATCCCTTTGTGAACCTGTTGGTACAAGGTGGTTGTAAATTTACGGCATCACGGTATGGCATCGCTCCTCTGCTGGGAGTGGGGCTAGCTTGGACACTGGGTCGGGTTGCTCAGGGCTGGGACCGGTCAAATGCTGGCTATCCCCGAGGAAGGAGGTTTCTCCGCTTGATATGAACGCTCTTTCTTTTCCTTTCTTTTGTTTTTTGTAACCCTCCTTTTGAAATTTGGAATGGAAAATAGAAAGATTTTAATTTTTGGTTTTGTTTCTATTTTCATCTTCCATCACAGGAGGTTTACAAAAGATTCAGATGCAAATACAATGACTTGCAAGAGGGGGTACCCTAAGCTGGAACAGAATGAAAATTGTTCCTTCCCCCACGGTGGTACAGCACGTAGAAAAAACAGTGGGTGTGTAAAATCCTCAAGGGTATAGGAAAACCAGCCCACAGGATTTTTTTAGCCAGGATTCCTGTTTCCTGGAAAGCAAAAAAAAAAAAAAGGTTTCAAGATCATCACGTTTTACCCACAAAATGAAAGACAAGGACAGCATTTCCTTTTTCCTAGTTATTCCTGCCCCGCTTACAAAGCCAGCCAAATATGGGTGGTGGTGGCGATGGCACATCCTCTTGCTCCTGGTGACTTTGCTTTTCCATCATTTGCCTCCCCATTAATCTCAGTACAAACAAAGGCTCTGAAGAGACAAGCTGAAAAGCTCCTGGGGGTACGTTTAAATCAGTCCTTTCTAATAATGTCTGTCGACCTCTCTGTGGAAGCGCTGCTCCCCAAGGAAAGGACACGGAGCCACGGCAGCGTGCTGAAATATGGTGGGGTGTAATTAATTCTGACCTCTGGCTCCCGCTCACTCACTCTCAATATTAAATTTGACTAGTGATATTGTGGTTTTTCAATTATCCTTGTTTTTTGCTCGGAGGTGGGGGGGGGGGCGGGTCGCTGCTTGAAATGCAGCTTGGTGGGAGATGTATCGGCCGGGATGCAGAACTGCCGTGCCGTGGGCTGGAAGGGATCAATCCTTGGGTCGTCTCCATTGGGATGGTGTTTGGGCTTGGACACAGTGTTGTGTGTGCCTCTCTCCCTCCCACCTGTGTCCCTTCTGCCTCCAAAACCAGATGCTCGATCAGTGCTGTGATGGGGCCAGCTCCCTGCCCAATGCTACATGCTGTTATGGAGGGAGGGGGGCACAAAAAGCAGCAGCCTTTAGGGAAGTGGAGAGGAAAAGCAGCATTTTGGTCTTGTTCTTCTGGCCTTGCCCAGGAGGTTGCTTTCTGGCTGCTCCTGAAGTCAGTAGTGGATTTTTCTCAGACTCCCCAAGGGCCTGGAGGAGACCCAGAGCCATCAGCTCCTATAGGAGCTTGTTGGTGAAAGTCTTATTGGTATGTCCTTGATCAGAAATGGAGCAACTTAAAGCAGCCTTAGAAGCCATGCACTTGCTTGACCTTTTATTTTGGTGTAGAGAAGGCCTGAGGGTTGCTAGTGTATTTTGGCAGCAGCTGTTTGCTTGGAAGGCTTCGTTTGTCTGTTTATTTAACCCTCTCATTCTAGCAGTGCCCCTGCGTGTCACGGCGTGGTCTCTGGAGGGTCCAGGGTGTGTTAAGTAACCGCTTTTGGACCTCGTCCAGGAGGCAGGGATGAAGGTGCCCTTTCCTGGGAAAGCTCGGGTGATTCACGTGTAGCAGAAGGAGGGTTAAACAGCTCAGTGCCAATGCCCTCCTCCTCTGCTGCCCCTCTTTCCTCTTTGCCACCACCTCCCCAGTGTGTCCCTCCTCACTGGTGTCCTCTGCCGTGGCACCAGGTGCCGGGAGGGGATGTGGGACCTGCTTAGGTGCCAGTGAGCATCAGGGCAGGAGCTCATCTAGGGACGCTCCTGCAGGATGCCCATGCATGCACCCTCCAATTTAGCCCTTCCAAAGCCTCTGGAGTCCCTGGACAGGGCTGTCCCCCTCCTCTGCACCCCAGTCTCCCTCCTCCATGCCCGGCTGTACCTGACAGCAGCTCTGCATTTGAAAGCAGGCTGTCCTTGTTGGCATCTACTGCTGTGACGGGCTCTCCAAGGCCGGGAGGTGTGCAGGGCTGGGATGCATGGCAGAGCAGGATGCTGGATGGGAAGGACCATTGGGTTTGGACCCTGAGAGAGCTGGGTTAGGTGAAGAAAGGTGAAAAGCAGGACTTTCAGGCTTCACCCCCCTTCCTCGCTTTCCCCAGCCTCTCGGAGAACACAGCCACCAGCCAACCGCTCAGGGGTGGGTTTGCAAAAGGCCAAGGTTGGCTTTTTGGACTCCTCGTCCCCGGTTGCCAGCAGTGGCTTGGCTGGGCCCTGGGGAGGGCTCGCACCCCGGGGCCGCAGAGACGAGCTCACATCAGCCCCTGGGATGAAATAAGCCCATCTCAGCCCGGTTGCCATGTCCCCTTGAAGCATCGGAAGACGCATTCAGGCAGCAGGAATGAGAAGGGCTTGAGCTGGGGGGAGGGAGGAGAAGGGAAATTAAAAAAAAAAAAAAAAGGGAAAACACCACTTGCTGCAAAGCGAGTGAATTCTCCAATAAACCCGAATCTGCTGAGAATACATTTTACAAACATGCAGCGAAGTTGGCTGCTTTTGTTTGGGCGTTTGTTAAGCATTAACTAAAGAATGCCATGGTCCAGCCTGCTCGGTGTGAAACCTAATTCTCCCCCTTTCTGGAGCCATGGCATGGAGTGCTCAATTTTTTTCTCTCTGTAGGACTGCAGCCTTCTGGTACTCCAGCCAAAAAACACTCATATTTTAGCAAGCTTAGCCCCGGCCCCGTTGCCAGGCAGTAAAGCGAACACTTGTCCGCCTCGGGGGGAGGGAGCCGGGAGCCGGGGAAGGGTCAGGAGAACAGCCCCAGGGAAAACATCCCTTCTCCATCCCTTCTCCGTCCCACCGGAGAGCTTGGGGGTGGCTGAAGGTGCTTTCCTCTGTCAGCCTTGGAGCCCAGAGACCCAGGGTGGGTTTGGAGGTCCCTGGGATCGCTGGTGCCGGCTTGCCCTCCGAAAAGCTCTCCCCATCCCCAGGACGTGCCAGCCTGCTCTGCGCAGCGCTGAGATGGACTCAGCCTTTTCCTAGTCGCTCCCATGGCCTCGGCACCACTCCTGCCGGGGCTGAGGATCCGCGTGGTCCCCCCGTGGCCGCGGCCGGGGGATGCCCTCGTGGGCACCGTGCACGGGGCGGGGGGGTGCATCCATGATCCTTCCTTCCTGGCAGTGGTCCGTGCCCCACGAGGGGTGACGTGAGCCCAGCAGCAGGAGGACAGCGACTCGTTCCCAAGTCATGGGTGCAGGGTTGACAGCGACTGGCATTTTTCCACTGCCAGCCCGTCGAGGACTCGGCGCTGCCATCCCCCCCCTTCTGATGAGTGACAGTGAGTGAGGAGATGACCCGGTGCCAAGACAACTCAATCCGGCGTCCTCGCTCCCCGCAGAGCCCTGCGGCTCGCTGCCGCCAGCCTCCTCCCGCGCCCCTCATGCCGCGCGTGGCCATCGGCTCATCCCCATGCCAAGGTCACGGCTCCGGAGGGGTTCACGGCTTTGCTTTCCGGAGACGTGTCAGGTGGGGATGGCTGTGAGCGTGGCCGGGCTGGAGCTCCCTGCACCTCCGATGAGTCTGTCGGGGTCTGCTCAGTCTCCTCCTGGGCCGTGGTGAGAGCGGGAGATGAGTTGGTCAGGTCTCTGCACCGAGGCGCTGGAAAACCCAGCATCCCTGCGGATACGTCTGCTGTGGGCAGGGAGGCGAGCAGGGCAGTGCTGCACTGCTTCGTAGGAACCGGTGCCAACCGTGCCCGTCCCAGCCCACGGCCACGAGCCCGCGGGGTCACTCAGGGACTGCCCCTGCCCCTCTCACCACATCCCCGGGGCAGGCTGGTGCGGGCGGGGAGGAAAGCATCCCTCCGCCTGGCAGAGCTGCCTTGCCTTACACGCACCCGAACCAAGCCTCTGCGCGGCGTTTGAGATTTGTCCGTCAGTATTTAATATCGGCGTCCCTGACCCGCCGCCCCCTCCCCGGGGAGGCTTCGAAGGGCCGTGTTTGTATGCGGCGCACGCAGACAGACAGCAGCCGGGAAGCGCCCGTCAATCACAGCCCCTTTCAGCCTGTCACCTCAAAATAAAGGGAGAAAGAGGGGGTGGGAGCTCCGATGGGAAACCCGGGCTGCCTGCGCCGCTCCCCCTCCATCAGTGCCCCAGGGATAGGACGTGCCACCCCAGCGGTGGCTTTGGCCACGTGTCGAAATTTCTAGGTTTCAGCAATGCCGCGCGGATGGGAAACCCCAAAGCAGAGGGTGTGGGATGGCTTTCTCGAGGAAGAGGATTTGTGCGGAGAAGTGGGGCTGTGTCCCAGGGGAAGGGGGGATGTCTGTAGCGCCAGCTAGCTCGCTTGGGGGTCTTCCAGCAGAAATGTTGCAGTTTGGGAAATGACAAAATATTTTGTTTCCAGATTTTTCTTGAAACCCACCACTACCACCTTTCTGTTTCAAAACTGGATTGTCGTTACAAAAGGGACCTAAACTTAAAAAAAAATATTTTAATGCAGATTAATCAATACAGGAACAGGAACGTTTTTAAGATCAGAAACAAAAGGTTGTGTGTCGTGATAAAAATTGCTTTCATCACCATATTTTTGTTCTAATTCTTCTGAAGTTGCGTGGGTTTGTTTTCATTTATAAATATTCACTGTTGATGCTTTGATGTGGCTTGTACTGAGCTGCCCGTGGCAGGCTGGGTTTCCACCGAGCATCACAGAGTCACCCTGTCCGGTGCCCTGCCCCACGCCTGCCAGCTTCATATGTGGTTAAACAAACCCAAAGGCTGCCAGCCAGGCCTGATTTGGCTTTTGAACCCCAGGCTATGGAGGGTAAAAAATGAAATCTACTGAGAACTAAAGCCCACAGCATCCCTAGGATGGCCAAAATGAAGGCACTCCCATTGCAGTTTAGGGGTTGGTAATTTGTTCTTGGTTTAAAACCCGTTGAAGTCCCTGGGCAGAGCCTGTCCTTCTTCTCTTCTGTGCAGCCTCCTGTAGAGAAATGTAATCTCGAAGTCCCCTTTGCAGCTGCAGAGAGGCACAAAGAGGCAGAGAGGGGAGAAAAGATGGCATTTGCTCTGCAGCCTGCTGCTTGCAGCAGGAGGGAGCTGGGCCCAGAGCTGGAGATCCCAGAGGTGGAGGAAAATGTCTCTGGATCCAGGCTGGTGTGTCTTACTCAGGCAAAAAATGTTATATTAATTGCTAGATATGGTGCTAGAAGAAAATTTTCCTTCAGCCCCATCTCAGGCTGACCAGGGGTGTTTCAGCTGGGTTAGCCTTGCAGGGGGTGTCCATGCTGGAGTTATCCTTTGTGGAACTACCCCTATATGGGATTATTTCTGAGTGGGATTATCCATGTGTGGGGTTATCCATGCATGGGGATATTTGTGTGAGGGGGTTATCTGTGCATGCTCTTCCTCCCCAGTCCCTGTAGAGGAGCTGGTACTGTCCAGGGCTGGTCCAGGGCTGTAGGGATCTGGGACACCAGCCATGCCCTTTGCTCTCTCCCCATTACTACCTGTGGTATGCTGCAGTTTTTATGCCTCTGACCTTTTAGTGCCTAAGATCTGGGTTTATAAGGAGCTCTTTACGGTTTTGTACTGTGGAAGAGGTTTTATGGGAATTTCTCTGCATCTCACGTTGCCCAGGGATGGGGAACTCCTGCATTGGGCAGTGAAAGATGCCTGGTCCGTCTGGCATCCGTCAGTGGGAGCTGTTGGGGACTCAGCAGTTTGGAAATAAAGTCATCTATTCAGCAACCTAAGTACAGCTTTAAGTGTCTAATATTAGGCAGCCATTTACCTAAATCTCACACCTTCCTGTTTTGCAACATGCTTTGGGCTTAGAAACATCCATCGCTCAGTTGGTGCTGCTGTGCCTAACTGACAAAGGTTTATGGCTCTCTAATCAGTGCCCTGGAAATAGATATTTTGGGCACATTCATTTGTGAAGATTACATAGCAGTAACGTAATAGCTTATCAATATTTTATTACTGAGAGCAGTTAGTAATCCCAACAGGTAGGGCTTAAACTTCATTTAAACAAAATGAGAATGTGTTACCAGATGAATACAAATTGCCTCCACTTTGTCATAAAAGAGACATAATTAAAGACAAAATGACTACAGAAATATTAACACAAGCCTGCATTTCTCAGAGCTGGAACAAGAAAAAAATGACCCTTCAGAAGGGATGCTTTCAAGGGAATATACATCCCTGTCCTCCCAGGGCAGTCATAAGGACATTGGGAATACATACATCTTAGAAGAGACAGACAGTTGTATGTAAACCTTGGAAATTAAAGTTGAATGTACAAAAATAAAAGCTACTAATGGCATTATCTGGAATTATAAACTCCCTAACCTCCACCTTTTATTTGACGATTTTCCACTTTCTGTAGTGACAATAGTGCTTTATAAAAGCTTTATAACACCCCTTTCCTACTTCTTGGGGGATGGTACAATTTGCTGAGCCCACCAAGGATTTGGCTGGCACAGGGAGAGCACTGCACCCCATCCCTGTGCTTGCTGCCACCGTTTTGGGAAAACCTGGGAGGGAGCGGGCGTAGCCCATGTGCCGACATGAAGCGTCCGTGAGAGGACCCTAAGGTGGGAGGGAGCCGACACCAATAATCAGGGTACATTTGCCGGCCCCATTCCCAACCCTTCGAGCCCTCGATACCCAGCCCCAAAGGCTGGCAAGCACCGCTGGCAGGGTGGCAGTGTGCCCTGGCGCCCTGCCAGCTGTGCGCACATCTGGCGGGCAGCTGTTTCCCTCCAGAGCTCGGCGCTCACCAGCCATGGAGCGGGGCACCGGGAGGTGATGCTCTATGGCCAACCTTGCCCGTCGGTGTGGGGAGGCAGGCGTTATCTTCTGCTCCTGCCCATATCTGCCCTCCTCGCACCGGTGGGACGTGTCGCCTTGCCAGGGCTTGCTGGCTCCACGCAGGCAAGCCCTGATCTCTGAAGAGACGGGCACAGATGTGACCAGCTGCTGCAGACTCTCCCGGGCTCGCTGCCTACGCGGCAGAGCCTGCCTGTCCCCCTCCGGCGGTTTGCACAGCTGACCGTCTTGTTTATCGGCTATTGGGCAACTAAAGCGGTGAAATGAAAAGGTGAAATGAAGCCTGGCGGGGATTTCAGAGGCTGCGCATGGGCTGCAGCAAGATGCATGCCCCTTCGCTGCTGGGGAGCTTTTGTTCAGCAGCATCTCTGGTGTTAGGGATGCCTTTGCCTTGGGAGCTACCTCTGGGGCACAGACACGCATGTGCTTTGCTCTGCCCCCCCGTCTCCTTGTTTTATGGGCTATTGAGCTCATCACAAAAACTTTTTTAAATTATCCCCATTTTCTGATGGTTTTGCTGTGAGGGTTTTGCATACGTCTGGTCCTCTCCTCGTTGGAATGGGGCTGACTCAGCACTTTTCATTCCCTATGTGTTTTCTTATAACAGCCAAAAAAAGAGAAAGGATTGAAAGCCCGCTGGTGGCTGCAGGGCTGCCCTTCTCCTCCCCAGCCAGCCAGCCCCCTGGTCCCGCAGGTCTCCCCTAGAGATGACACATGGGACAGGGACCATGGAGGTGGGAGTTATGTGGGGCCAGTGGAAGGCTGGATGCAGTGCTCCCCATGCGGGTCCCTGGGGCATCCCCAGGCTGGGACACGGGCGATGCTCGGAGATAACCTCTGCAGGATGTGTGCTGACTTCTGACTTCTCTTTCTGGGCCAAAGTCATCAAGACAGGACTAATAATGTCCAGTTCCCACAGATATTTAGAACGAGGCTGGGTAAACAGTGATTTTTTTCTTTATGGGGCTCAAGCCAAAACCACAGATATCTGGGGGTGGCAAAGAGGTTCTGGTTTGGTACCTTCAAACATCTCTACTGAGGGAAACATCTCATTCATTTAAAACATCCAGCCTAGGGTTTAGCTCCAGGTGCCTCCAAGTCCTCCCAAGCCAACACTGATGCTGTCACCCCCACTCTGCTCGCCTCAGTTTCCCCAACTGTAAATCACTGATCATACTGAGCTTCTAGGTAGGGACATTTAAATTCAGAGCAAGAAAAGCTCTGCTTCAACCTAAAGTGTTATTTCTGTCATTATTATTATTGGTTTTTAAGTATAAAGCCAGTGTGTTGAAACCTGGGAACTGTACAATTAGGGATGCCTCAAACACTGTCACATCAATGTCAAAGAACATGCTGAGCTTTTTCTTTTCCTTTTGACACATCAAGTCTTCAGTCTGTCACCAGCCTTAATCGAAAACTTGCTGCCATGGAGATTGTTATGATATATTAGACATGCCTGATGTGTTTGCAAGCAGGAACGGGGCTGTTCCGCTGACCTAGGCCAGAGGGATGGGGTGGTTTGGGGGTGACCAACTGCGCAGATGCTTTCTGCAGGTGCTTGTTGAGAGACATGGCTGAGCTTGCTGGCTCCCATTGCTGTCTCCAGCATCTCCTTACATCTGGGTGTGAGCCGGAGACAGGTGAACAATGTAGGGTTGGCCTGATAATACTCATGTAGAAGTGGGGTGTCCCATGTCTTGTGGTGGTGGTAGCTGGACTGTTGGGTTTGACACCTGTTTGCTTTTCACCGGGAGCGTCCGGACGTTGGGTCTTTGTCCTTTGGCTGCATTCATGGTAACAGGTCAACCAAAAATGCCAAAGTTGACCCAAAGGCAGCATCGGCCATTGGCAGAGGGCAAGCTTGCAGCGCGTGCCGTGTCGCTGCAGGGTGCCAGCACCCTTGCGCCCAGCCCCTCAACGCAATCAAAGCACCAACGGGGTGACACAGCGATCCTGTGCCGATGCCCATCTGCCCGCCACGGGTGCCCCATCCCTCGTCCCCAACGCCACACCACCCGCCGGGTGCAGCCGCAGTGCTGCCGGGCGTCCCAGCGGGATCTCCTCTTACTCCCCCAGGCTCTTCGCGGTGAAGTGCGCCGGGTGCCTGGAGGCCATCGCACCCAGCGAGCTGGTGATGCGTGCCCAGAAGAGCGTCTACCACCTGCGCTGCTTCTGCTGCTGCGTCTGCGAGCGGCGCCTGCAGAAGGGCGACGAGTTTGTGCTGAAGGAGGGGCAGCTCCTCTGTAAGGGCGACTACGAGAAGGAGCGGGAGCTGCTGAGCTTGGTGAGCCCGGCTCTGTCGGATTCTGGTAAGGGGCCGCCCGCGCCCGGCGTCTCCCTGGCTGGTCCCGCTCCGAGGCCCCCTTGAGCGCGGTGGGGGTCTGGAGGCGAGGTTTGGGCTCACTGCCCTGAACCTCTGCCCCGTGGTCCGAAGGGGAAAGCTCTATCAGCACTGTTGCATCCTCCAGCTGGAGTCTCTCCCACCTCGGCGGCAAGGGCGTGAGCGGGGACCTCGGCAGCGGAGGGGCTGTGGGGCTGGAGGATGCTCTGGGAACCATCCTGTCTCATTAGGCTCATTTCTGTAAGGGTTTGTGCTCCTGGCCTGTGCAGGACACCCACACCCCATCCCAAGGGGTGTACACCCTCCCGAGGCATGGAAGGGAGAGCAGCGCTGGCCGAAGGTGACATCTCCCACCTCTTCGCCCGGGGAAATGAGAGCTTTTTTCCTAAAAAAAAATGATGGTCCCAAGCATCCCACTGACTACCTTGGGCTAAGCCATCTGTGTCCCTCCCCTGTGCCTCACCATCCCCACCTGGGACTCTGGAAAGGCTGAGCGCAAGGAGTGAGCTCCTTCTGCTGTGGCCACCCTTTTTAATACTGAGGGGAAACTGAGGCACGGGGCTAAAACATGAGCTGGCAGCAGGGACCCTGCAAATCTTGTGTCCCCAGCAGCTTCCCAGGCAGTTGCTGGCTGGAGCCAGACTGCAGACCATGGTGACGCTGTGGGGACAGCGCAGAGCCGAGGGGGGGCTGCAGAAGTGATGGCACCGCGGCTGGAGGTGGGCAGGGGGCTGGCATCTTGCTCCAGCCAGGGTGTCACTGCCAGGTTAGGTTGCCCAGAGCATCAGATCAGCATTAAAATATGTATCTACAGTCAATGCAAATAAAATCTGAGTGTTTCCCAGGAAGACAAATTTAGTAAGAAAACCCAGCAATGGGGGCCGGGGGAGGGGTGGAAATGATCTGCTAGCAGAAATCCTCGTGTTAACGCCGTCCCCACAGAGCCCTGCTCCTCGTGAGGCTGCACGGCCCCACACCATGTGCCTCGGTCACTCGGCTCCTCTTAAAAACCATCATCAGGGGAAAAAACCTGCTTTGTGGAGGGAAAGATTTACCTTCGAAATGCCGGGCTCTGGAAAGGCCTGCCGGCAAGCTGGGAGGACCCTGTCTTTTCCCTGCTAGAGCAAAGCACTGGATTAAAAAAAAAATAGAAATCAGCATTACCAGCCCGTTTAGGAGGGGGTTGTTAAGGTGTGAAGCGGGGCAGGTCACGGACATGGCAAAGCCTGGCGCTTACCGCTGGGCGCAGGCGATGCTGCCGCTGGGAGAAGGTGCATGGGGGTACAGGGATGGTTTCAGTGGGAACGGAGCAAAAATTGCCCAAAGCCTGTGTTTCTCTTTAGTATCGTGCTCCTCTGCAGTGAGAGGCTGGCTGCTTTGCAGCACTGCCTGCGGCTGGCTCTGTCCGAGCTCTACAACCCCACTCACTCAAAAGAAAAAATCCTCCCCCCCAAATAATGGTGATGATATTTAAAAAAAAAAGAGTGAGGCCATGGGAGGAGGTGGCTGAAGGGAGCCGGTGAGTGATGGTCCAAAGCTGGAGGAGCTGGAGAGGCAGGAAAGTGCAGGATCCGGCACGCTGGCGCTGGCTCTTGCCTCAGCCCTGGGAAAGTCCTTAACTGATTGAAGAATTACTGTTTTTTCCTTCTGGGATGTGCAGACTCTTTCAGTTAAAATAGGAACCAATGAGGAGACGTCATGCAGGAAAATAAGTGAATTGGCCACAACGGTTTGGGTTTATTCCTAGTGGGGGAAAAGGGCAGTTTGGGAAAGGTTGGGGAGCTTTTCCTCCCCAGCGACTCATCGGCCCATGGTCCAGCCCGCTGCCAGGGGCTCTGGCCAAACCAAGAGCCTCAACTAGCAAAAACCTCCAGGGGAAATACTTCAGTGGAAACTCCAGCTGAGACTCGAGGGATGCAAAGGGACAGTGTGGGAGTCAAAAGGGCTTGGCAACCCCTTGGCTGGTCGAAAACCCAACCCGAAGCCCCCAGCAGCCCCTGGCAGCCCTTGGCCTGGGGGGGTCCCAGCCCTTCCCATCTTCCCCAGACTCCATAGCTTAGCCCTACTGCCGTCCCTGCCTGGTTTTGGTGGCCACCAACAGTTTGTCTCAGGATGTCACATGGCTTTGGGGACATCGGCACGGTGGGGGCCAGCCCAGGTGCACATCCCACATGGATGCTCAGCATGGTGCAGCTTTGCCCCCTCCCGCTGCATCTCCCCTGGGGACCCCACCACCGCTCTGGGGGATGCAGAAGGGGGTCCCTGCTCCGGCACTGCTCCTGGATGCCATTCACCAGCAGCGCATGATGTGCTTGTCCAGCCTTTCCCCTGTCCCCCCCTCGCTGCTTTGAAGCCCCCCG
>NW_010972512.1:3058838-3085027 GCF_000737465.1 Haliaeetus leucocephalus
CCCCCCGGCCGCCGCGCACCAAAGGCCACTTTATGAGAAAGCGCAGATAAAAAGCGAGCCATATGTTGTCTGTAATCTCCCAAACCCTCGCTTCAATTACTGCCTCCCCCGAGCCTCCGCCGCCCAGCCTAAGTAAACAAGCCCCTCTGAAAGAGGACCCCGCTTTCCAATTAAAAGCGTCCTAACGTTTCTCCTCTCCCTAAATCCTCCCGAGCGAGGAATGTCCTGGCCCCGGCGGCGGGATGCGGGCTCGGCGGGTCGGACCGAGGGCACGCCGCACAATATCCATCGCACCGGCCCCTTCCCAGGTGACGTCAGGGGCAGCCTCAGACACTCATTAATTTCTCCCCCCTCCTCGGTGGGGAAAGGCTTGAAAGGGAGAGTTAATTAAAAGTAATACCCCACCAAATCCGGCTTCGCTTTTCCTTCTTTCCCTTTGACACTGGGAGGGATTTGGGGAGCAGGTGTTGGGGGGGGGGGGGGCTCGGGGGGGGGCTGCTCCAAGCGGGTTTTTCCCCTTGGCATGGGTTTTGAGCATCATTTGCTTGTTGGAGTCGATGAGCCTCCGGCTCCCTGCTGCCAGGCTCTGCCCCTCCCGAACTGGAGGGGATTGGGGCACTGACCTCATGTTACGGTGCAAAGGCGTTCAGGCACCGAAATGTCTCCATTGGTTGCCATTCCTCCTCCCAATATTTGTAAAAATCACTACCCTTCCATCAAAATTAAACTCTTCAGGTTTCAGGAAAGCAGGCAGCTCAGCAGAGCAGAGACCCTGCTTGTGCTGGCACTGAGAAGGAGGCAGCGGCAGCCGCTGCTCAGCCCCATTAGCCATCAGAGACTCCACACCCTGAGGGTCCCCAGCGCTGGGGCTCTCAGACCTACTGCATTACTACATCCCTCGCGTCGGGACATGCAAGAAAACAGCAGTTTGTCATTCTCATGGCCGCTGCTGCTGTCGGCGTGCCGGGGATGTGCCATGAGCAAGTGGGGAGCTCGCAGCGGCAGCGAGGCTCTGGCTCCCAGGGGTCAGCACCCAGCTCCGGGCTGTTTGGGGACTGCCTGCCAGTGTGAAGATATCTCCCCGTCCCAGCCCTGCCAGCCCTCAACACATGGAAGGTCTCCATATCAGCTGGTGAGCCCAGGAGAGAGCCCAGCAGTGTGGAGGGAAGAGGTAACTGGTACCTGAGAGCATCCTTGCTCCTCCGCTGGGATCATTGCCTCCCCTCGCCCCAGAGATCTGCTCCTGTCTTTCCCCATTCCCAGCTGGGCTGCCGTTGGATTTACATTTTTCTGATGTGTGTGATCCATGATTAGCTCTTGCCATGGGGTTTGACCTGACCTGCTTTTGCCATGAATTGCTCTGAGCCAGACTCACAACCCCCTTGATGCATCCCCATCTCCCGGAGACACAGCAGCTTGGGCCAAGCACCGCCTTGCAACCTGCATCTGCATCAAACCAGCACCTCAGCTCCATTATCAATTCCCAAACGGATAGTGGAGGAACTTTCTGGAAAAGGCTGTAAGTGATTTACGGCTCATGAGAGGGAAGGACCTGTGCTGTCAAACCTGCATTACAGCCCTCCCACATGAGCTGAGCAAGCGAGGTCATCGAAACGGTGGCGATGCAGTAAATGAGGAGGGCTGGTAAGAGGCAGGGCAGTGCTGCCTGCTTTCCCGGAGCAGCTTCTGCCTGAAGGCCCTGTGGTCCTGAGCAGCCGAGAGCAGTAGGGAGATACGCACCAGTGCCTGGGAACGCAACAGAGCAGCACATTGCAGCAAGTACCCGAGGGGTGAAGCTTGAAGCAGCCTGGGCTTCTGTCCAGGGAGATTTAAAACTCCATGGAAGGGGGGAAATATAGGTGAAAAGGCACCCCTTGTATTTGTGATTAAATGTCTGTGCTCTAAATGGAGTTGGCCTCCATAGTAGGGCAAATCAGGAGGGGTTTGTGAGATCTTGGCTAATGCGTTGCCATCTCTAAGCATCTCTGCTCACCCTGACCTCCCCCAGCCTGGGCTGTCTGGGCAGAGGGACCAGATGCCTGGTCACCAGCTGGGCTGGGGGACAGCTCCAGGGCACAGTGGTCCTCCATGTCCCCTCACGTGGATGCGACCTGTGTGTCTCTGTCCAGATGTGTCCCCAGCTGTGGTCTGGGAGGAAATCCCTGTGGAGCAGGCAGGCATTTAGGTCTGATGGAGGGAAAATCAGATGTCCCAGGGTTTCACATTGCAGCTGCTCAGACTGTTGGGGAAAAGAAGAACCAAAAGCACATCTGCTGGCTGAGCAGCCCCAAACTATGAACCACAGCACCTCTCCCCCTCTCTGAGCTGCCACAGGGCAGCCAGCCCCAAATCTCAGCTCCTCACAGACACATTCACAAGAGGATCCCCACCAACACCAGCTTGTTTTAAGTCCCCCAGATTATTTTGGACGTGCTGGAAAACAATGTGTGCTGCCCGTTGTCTGTAAAGGACCTGTGTTTTTTTTTCACCCCCCCTTAGGCAAAAGTGATGATGAGGACAGCATCTGCAAAATGGGCCAAGCCTCAGGGAAGGGCGCTGAGGATGGGAAGGATCACAAGCGGCCCAAGAGACCCCGGACAATCCTGACCACGCAGCAGCGGAGGGCGTTCAAGGCATCGTTTGAGGTCTCCTCCAAGCCCTGCAGGAAGGTATGGGGAGAAACCCTCATGTTCAGCTGCCTCCAGCCCCTGGGGATGTCCTGGATGCTGGGCAAGGACTTGCCCTGGCTGCTCTGTCCCCTCCTAAAGTCCCCCTGAAAAGCTGAGTGGGCTGAGATGCCGCTGTCATTCCTCTCTTCGAGGTACGGGAGACGCTGGCGGCCGAGACGGGACTGAGCGTCCGCGTAGTGCAAGTCTGGTTCCAGAACCAGCGAGCAAAGGTGAGTACAAAGGGTAGCCCCCCACCAGGGGCCAGTGCTGGGGCTCCTCTCCCTCCTCGCTTTGGCCAGGGGAGGATTTCACCCCGTTTTTACCCCTTCTTCTCACCTAGATGAAGAAGCTTGCCAGGAGGCAGCAGCAGCAGCAGCAGGATCAGCAAAACACACAGCGCCTGAGCTCAGGTACCCCTCTCGCACCCCACTCTCCCTGCACTCAGGGTCTCCCTATTTCCCAGCCCTCTCCAGGCTTCCCAAGGGAGCCGGGTCCCCCAAAAAGCAGCAGCCCGACTGCGCCAACGATTTGCTCTTCTCTTCCAGCCCAGGCGAACAGCGGTGGCAGCGTGGGGCTGGAGGGGATGCTGAACCCCTACACTGCTCTGCCCCCCCCCCAGCAGCTGCTGGGCATGGAGCAAAGCGTCTACGGCTCCGACCCCTTCCGACAAGGGCTAACCCCGCCACAGATGCCCGGAGACCACATGCACCCCTACGGTAAGGCTCTGAGGTTTGCCTTTTGCCTTCTCTCCTTCAAAGAGATGCTGGGCTGTGGGGGGTGGGCTGCGTGGCGGGGGCACGCGTGGGGGATGCAGCGATTTCTGGGAAGGTGGCGGTCCCCTCACCCCTAAATCCTTACACTGCAAAAGCTGGGGGTACCAGAGACTGTCAAGGTGCCGGAGGAAAAAGCAGGCTCTGAAGCCCTTCTGCTCCTTCCCTGCTTCCCAAGGTGCCGAGCCCCTCTTCCACGACTTGGATAGCGATGATACCTCACTGAGCAACCTGGGCGACTGCTTCCTTGCCACAGCGGACGCGGGGCCACTCCAGGCCCGAGTGGGGAACCCCATCGACCACCTCTACTCCATGCAGAACTCCTACTTCACCTCCTGAGCATGGCGTGGTCCCCGGCACGGGGCAGCTGCCGCGCTGTCCCAGGAGGGGCTGCAGAGCCCCCGGGGTTGGGAGGGAGGGGGAAACGACACTGCTGGGATGCTGTCAAACAATATGTTGTAGCTTGGGATTCCCAAGGAGCGAGTTAAGTTATGGGTTGCATAGTTTCATGTTTCTCTTAGGAGCCTAGGATTAGGGACAGGAGTGGTTTTTGCAGCTGGCTGGTGGATTTTCAAATTTCAAGCAGGGAACCAAATTTCTCATTGCGGCAGGGGGAGGGGGAAACCCTTCCCGTGGGAGCATCCTGGTGCCGTATCCCCTCCGCGCCGCCTTCGGTCGGAGTGTCAGAAAGAGCAAACTGCTGATCTTCATGGGGACAGCCCACAGCATCAGCCCGGTTTTGAAATTTGAAAAGCTGACAACGCTTTGGGGAAACACGGGGAAAATTTCACTGCGGGGTTTTCCCTCTGTTCCCTTGACCAGCTTGAGTGCTTGCTGTTTAAACACAGGGACTTTTAAGATAGATGTTCCCATGCGATTATAGAAAGCTAGAAACCCCTAACATTGTCCCTGTCCCCGAGGACAGGGCTGTGTGTGTATGTGTGTGTGTGTGGGCACGCACGTGTGTGTGTGCAAAGCCGTGTGGCTGTGGGTGATGTACTACACAGCCACACCTGCCAGATTGTATCAACAAAGTTTATTTCTAAGTCTATCAGAAATTTACTGTACAGCAAAAGTAACTTTATTTTCAGCGTGAACCATATTTAAGGAAATACTCAATGCACTTAAGTTATAAGATGAAATAATTTACTTTTTATAAACGTTATGTTTAGGTTGCAAAAGCCCAGTGGCAGGGAAGGAACATCAGTTCATTTCAGGCAACACGTTTGGGTTTCGGGGTTGGTTATTTTTGGTGCTCTCAGGTTGCCCCACTGGTTTTGAGGTGTGGTTGAAACCCAAAGCAGGGGTGGCTCCAGGGACCTACTTCTCTGCCAGCAGATTGATGGGGACAGCACGGTGGCCAGGTCCTGTCCCCACTGCTGGACATGTGCAGGAGGTCAGTGCAGGGTGGACAACGCTGCTGGAGCTGGTGGACATCCCAGCCCATCAGGGCTCAGCCATGCTTCTCTGCATCACCTCTCTCCTTCCCACGGCAGGACCCAGCCTGCCTCCACCAGGGACCCCGTCCTGTGCCCTCAAATATGGGTGCTAGACCAGTGTGAACTGCTGTCCTGGCTCTGGAAAACACCGCAGCCTGTATCGCCACCCCTCGGGTGAAGGAGAAAGGAGGGAGAGCCCTGCATTTCCCACCCCATGCTCGGGTTCATCCCTGCAGAAGCCGTGGGAACCTGGGGAAAATTCTCCTTAGGGTCGAGCCTTTCGCTGACCCTCACCTCATCCCCACTCTCGTTTTCATGCGTTGTGTCCTTTTGTGCTGCTGTTCACAAATGATGTAAGTGACAACCTGTAAAGACATGCAAGTGACTGTGAGGCTCAAAACACTGGCTCATCGCCACCATACGATCTGACACTGAATGTAGCAGGGTCCGGAGATGGCTGACCCGGTGGGAGATGCTGACACACTGTCAGAAATCGCGTACCAAGATGAAATTAAAAAGACAAAAAAATCTCTGAAAAAAAAAAAAGCCTGGTCTTTTCTTGTGTGGGGTGTCCCCTTGACTCAGAGAGGGAAGGGTTTGAATCATCTCCAAAGTCAGCAAGGTGTTGGGTAGGGTATAGCGAGACTGTGGGGGAAGCTTCTGCTCCTTGGGTTTTCGATACAAAATATTCTCTGGTCTGAGACTAAACTGGCCCTTGAGAGTCCTTCATGGCCAACAGGCAGAGATGGGTGGATCTGGAAGGTGACACATCTATCTCTGGTCCCACCCGAGGTGGCAGTGAGGGGCTTGCTAGGGCTCTCCACTGAGCATAACAGGGCTGTGCAGGACTAGCTCAGCTGTGAACAACCAACTTGTAGACATCTGCAGACAGTGGAGATGACTCCCAGCCAAAATGACAAAAGAAAACGGGAGGCCAGACATCAGGCAACCTTCTTTACAACAAGGTGGGATCTTGTAGAAAGGATGGGGAAAAAGAGAAAAAGGAAACTGTTTTGCATGTTTGCCAGCTCTCTGCATGGGCTCATGTGTGTTTGTACCACCAGAAAACTCTGCTTCATATTTACATCTGCCCACAGTGTTTCTATGCTCTTAGCATTGAAGAAGAGCTGGAGAAGCCAGGACAGCCAGGTTACTAGCGAAACATTTTCCTGAATGCATGAGTTCTTGGCTTAAAATGCCCTGCAGACCTCACTCTTACCTTCACATCCCTGGTTGCCATCTCAGCTCCCTGAACAAAGCATGGCTGGGAGGCTTTTGTACTCCTCCAGGGCCGGGGGACTGCAGGAGTGGGAAAGCATTTCTGCAGGCCAGGTTACCCCGTAAGTGTTCTCACCTGGACTATCACTTCACCATGAACTCCAACCCTCCATGGCAGAGCCATGGGCAACTCCATGTTAGGACTGCCTAAAAGACATGGGTGGGTATTTCCCAATAGGAGTTGCTCTCATCACAGCTCCCTGACATGGAGAGGTTCCATGAATATGTGCTGATGCCACCAGATTGGGGATGGGGATCCACAACTCATTGTCTGAGATGTTCAAAACAAGGTGTTCTCCATCCTGCCCTTAATCGGTCACTGCTCTGCTGTTCCTGTGCTATAAAATGTTTTCCAAGTCCAACCTGCAGAAAAAAAAATTCTAAAATAGTGTGACTGGGTGAAGAAAACTTGTGATTTTTATTTTGCAAGTTGTAGTTTCCTAGGAACAGCCTGGATTTCTTGGGTTGGTTTGAGGTTTTGCTCTATTTCAGGACAGAAGAGCATGGCACCTGACCCTATGAATAGCAACTGCTGCAAAACCCCCCAGCCCAGCAGTGTCCAGTTTGTTCCAGTCACCCAATCATGTCTTGGGACGGGGTGCTGGGCAGCCAGCCCAACCCAAACTGCTTGGGACTGTGTTCTTGGTCATCCTGCAGCTGAGTGTTTCCCCTTGCTCCCCAAAATGAAGACTTATTTTTAATCACTGCACAGGCTCTATTTTCTCTGGTCAATAACATTTTGATTACAAAACATCTCTGAGCCCTGTCCGGCCTCTGTTGCCTCAAACATGAGCTGAAAAAGCACATAAAGAAGACTGGAGAAATGACTAACATGGAAAAGGCTTTCCATGGAGAATTAAATAAGCTGTACTGAGCTGCAAGGTCTTCTCTTCCAGTAGAAGTATCTCATCTGTGCCTGCTTGCTCATTTGGGATGTAATTAGTGAGTCACCAGGTGAAGGTGTTGCAGGAGGGAGGGCAAAACCCTGTAAAAGCAGGATTCACAGGTTGCCTGAGTTTGGGAGGAGGTGGCAAGATGTGCCCTAGGAAGCTGCCTGGCCTGATTTGAGATGATCTTGTGAAGGACAGCAGGGTAGGTGCTTGTGCACTAATTTTGCTGTGTTTCTAAAGCCCTCGCTCTTTCTAAAAGAGAATTATGTGTTGGGGAATGTCTTTGTACAGACTGTGGTATTTGTGTGTACTTTACTCTTGCAAAGCACAAGGGTGTTACCTGTTATAAGTGCTAGTATTTTTAATGCTGGCTAAGCATAATTTTTTATCTGGTTGTCTCCAAACCCAACTTCTGGGTGGATGCCATGAAAAGGCAAAATCCTATCTTTTAGCTTGAGATTTTGGCACAGGAGGGCTTCACAGCAGCAGGGAAAAGGGTTGGACCTGTCCTGGCATGGAAAGGTTGGGGAAGTTATGGCTTGAGATTTCTCTGTCACTGAGCTTGGTGGTCTTGGAGAAATGCTGGCTGGTGCTAGGGGAGTGGAGGGGATCTGGGCTGGGGGGAGGCTGATGGTCACTGGGGCTGGAGGTGGAAATGCCCTTTGCTTGTGGGAAGGGGGCAGGTCTGGGGGAGGTGGAGTACGTGTGGTGTGGAGGAACTGCTGTGACCCATGAAGCCAGCATGAGTCTGATTTGTAGGATCCAGCTGTAGGTAATGGCTGGGTTAACACCACTCAGGCTTGCAATAGAAAAATGGATGTTTTCATTAATGGTTATTAAAATTGCCTTAAAAATTCCCCTCACTTCGATGCTTCTTAAAGCATCATGTTTAAAGGGGTTTTTTAATCTTTTAAAGATAAAAGGTTTGTCTTCCCCACCCACAGCTATCTTCTATTTGAAAAATGTTCACCTACATCAGTCTGGCTTTCTATCAGCCTAACTATCAATTTACACTTAACCAAATTGCTTCCCCCAAAATAACACACATAAAACCCATGTCATAAAGACTAGTTGCCTACTTTTAAAATCTTGCTAAAGTGTAATGGCATGCTCTAATAACAGTATTTCAATGCGTGTGTGTGTATGTATAAAATTATTATATATAGTATGTAATTTTGGGGAAGGATCAGTATTGTGGAAGGGGTGGATCTTTGTCTAGTAAAATGAGCAGAATTCATGATCTTAAACCTGTCTTCCTGCTGCAAGTTGGCCTGTGTGCTTGACAACCTGAACAGAAGACCAGCTTGCAATTGTGCAATGCAGTAGCAAATGTGGGTCCTCCTGTCATCTGGATTTCATATTCTGTTGTGCCTTACTTCAGGGTGTGGATGGATCCTGCCAAAGCAAAACTGGCTGGGCCTTATCTTCTGCAGGTGATGGAGTTGCTGCATGGCAGATGACTTCTTGTCAGGCCAGGTGGGTCGTTGGATGTCCCTGGGTCGTGGGCTTGTTATGTTCAGGACTGGCCCCCTCCCACGGGATGTACTTTCATGGTGCTGCTTTGCCATATTGTGCTCCATGTCTGAGCCCACTTTCAGCCTGGGGAGCGACTCCCTAGGACAAATGATATCTTCTTGTCAAAACCAGGAAGAAAAGAACAAGGTCTGACATGAAAACAAACTCTACTTTGCTCTCCAAGGCAAGGGCAATGCCAGGAAAAGGTTGGGAGCTGACCTTCGTGTCTCTAGCGACTCAAAACAAAGCCCCTTCTGTTCAGGCACTGCTCGGTGGCCAAGGAAAGATCAAGTCAGAGATTACTTTTCAGTTGAGGACACTGATTAGATGATACTGATAGCCAGGAACGAGCTAGCTCTGAGTGATATTATGTTAATTAACTTGCTCTTTGTGAATGGATGGTACGGGAGCTTGTGGCAAATGCAGACTGGAGTGAAACCCAAAATGGTATTGGCTGGGCTTGCACCTGGAGATTTAAATCTTGATGGTATTTTTAGTTATTTGTGGGAGCCTTGTAGTGTGCAGATATAGGAGCTGGAGCAAGCAATCCTCCTGGAAGCATGTCACCTTGGTAGCAAATGCTGTCTAGGAAAACCACCTCCAGTTGAAGGGTTGGATCCTTGCCTTGCTCAAAATGGCCTGGCTCAGCATGTAACTGAAGTCAGTGGAGCTGTGCTGGCTCCTGCCAGCTGAGATGTGAGCACCAAGAGACCCCAGAGCGGACAGCTTCCTAGCAAAGAAGAGCTTGGTGCGGTGAGGAGGCCCATGTGTGAATCCCAGTGCGCAGCCACTTCCCCAGCCCCTTGCTGCACAGGGTGTTTGGGGGCTGCTCTCTTGTGTGATGTGGGCAGGCACCGATAGACAAAAAGCCTGCGGGAGAGTTTATGTACCCACATCAGCGGGTCATCTTTCTGCACATCTGAGGTGGAGAGGGCACGAATCCCAGGGAAACCACAGGCAGGGTCTTTCCCTGGAACTGGGCATGGGAGGTAGCAAATGCTGCTTTTCTGGTGGGAAAAGACCAAAGCTTTGGTTGTTTCTGTCACCTTTCCAGAGTGAAATCATTTGCCAGATGTCTGGTATCTACACTGATGCTGTTCTGGGCCCAAAATGTCACCCATCGTTAGAAAACGCTTGTCTTGTGACACATGATAGGGCTCAAACCACCGAGGATGAGTGCCGTGGCCTTATGGTAGGTCTGTGAGCAAGATCCCAGGTAACACCAGCTGTCCAAATCTGTGACTTGCATTTGCTAAGTCTTTTCTTCTGCTGCTCATCATCTGCATGGGAAGTTCATTTTTAAAAAAAGCTTTATGAAACAGTAAAGGCTTGCAACGGCAAGGCAGGAGAAGGTTTAGAAGTTCGTCAGGTGTAAAAATGGTGAATAATAGCTTCTTATCTTGTTGGAGATCAGACCAAATTCTTGTCTCCATTCCTCTGAGTGGCAATGTGTTGGTCATGAAAAGGTTATCTTGTCAGCTGTAGACCTCCTAGACGCTGATGTGGAGGCTGACGTGTGCTTGCTTGGTTGACGTGTATAAGTTCACAGACTGAGGACGAGCATATCCAACTGCAAACCATGTCAAAACACTCCAAGTGATCAAATACTGACAGCACTTTCGGTGAAGAACAGCAGATTCCCACCGCCTCAGGCCCTCTGAGCTGCTGCTTCAGAGGGGAGATCAGATTTCTCCTCTGATGACCCTGAGAACAGGGGGCTCATTCAGAGGGATGCTTGGTGGATTGAATCATGGTCGACAGGGCAAAGTATACCTGTGGCAGGAGGCAGGCAGGCCCTGTGGCACAGAGATGGGAGCTGAGTGGTGAACCCCAGCAAGCAGTGCCCTAGGGTCCTTACCAACCTGGTGGCTTCAAGTGGGGTGAAGAGCTAATGACCCTTTTCTGACCGTTCTTATTTAGGACTCTTAAAGAGCCTGGGCAGGATTAGTGCTCTGGCGAGCTGAGCTTTGGTATCTTGGATCAGTGCTCTGAAACTGGCTGGCCCCCAGCAGCTCTGGCTCTCCTCTTGCCTCTGTTCCTTGCGGTATGGATGCAATAATATCTGCTTTGGAGAGGAGGGGCTGTGAAGGGAGGTATCCATGGAGCCTCAGGCTTCTCTGTGCTTTCCTGAGAGCATCTGCGAGGAAACAAGTCTGTGCTCAACACAAGCTCAAAATAATATGTGAGCACGGAGGGCCCTGAGGCTGCGCACAGAAAGTGAGGAGGAGATGGGAAACAGTGAGCAACCACCCGTTTGCTGAAGGAGGAGGCAGCGACCGTATGGAAAATATAGCATGAGATCATGGAACTAGAGATGTAGTGTAACGCCTGTGCCTTGGGTGGCTGATTATGTTGTCCTGACAACCTTGAGCTGGTGTCCCAGGGTTGGAGGGTTTGGCTCTGCAGCCAAGTGAGTGCATGTAGGTATTTGGGAAGTAACTGGAGAGCCCCTGAGGAGTTTGGGAAGAGGAGACTGGTGAAACTCTTCCAAAAGGATTAGCTGGAGCCTGCCAGAAGCTATAACTGACTGTTGGCTGCTCTGTCTCCTCCTGGAGTAGGTGGAGGAGTGAGGAAGGAGCGGTGACATCCCAGTGCTGCCAGCAGAAGACCTGGGGGGCTGGGGCACGTGAAGCCTCATCCCATGGGGCAAAGACTGCCTTTGCAGGGAGCTCTTCAACAGAGGCTGGGGTGGGAGAGCTGGAGACAGGGTGAGAAGCTCAGGCAGGACACAGTGGTTAAAGGACAGTAAATGTGGCAGAGCGGATCATCTAAAAAGGGGGGATGTTAGCTGCAGGTGGGACCAGGGTGCTTGGGGAAGATGAGGCAGTCACCTCCCTGTTAAGACAAAAGGAGCAGCCCCACCATGGGTGACCAGGAGGCCTAAGGAGAGGCATTGTGAATCATCTGAAAACCTGTTTTGGTCCTCAAATTTAAGGTATGAGAAATGGGGCCAATTCTCAGCACCAGCTGGCTGAGCATGGTCAGGCTGCTGCAGCCAGTGGCAGGGAAGGAGAACAGCATGGCTGGTGTTTGACCAGTGGCTTTCCCATGTCACACTGGGTTACCTGGGAGTGTGAGATGGGGAAGGGACACTGAATCCAGAGAAAAGTATCAGTGAGTCTTTGTCAAGGAGTTAGACCCAGGAAGAAGCCCAAAGGCAGATGCTACCCTCAAAGGCACTGCAGTGTGTTGGGCAGCGGTGGTGGGACCCATAGCCCATGCCATGCCCCAGAAATGGTTGTACAAACTGAGCTGCTTTGCCTCTTTCCTGGGCTTTACAGGTCCCATCAATTAGAGGCTAATCACTTCCTTCAGAAAGCTTTTAAGTGCAAGCAAGCTTATTCAAGATGATGAAATTGCCTCCTAATTGATTATTCCTGCAGGTTAACAGCTGTTTCCCCAACTTGCTTATTTTTTCCTTTCCTCGAAATAAAAATCTGCTGTTGGTATGACCAGCTCACCTCCAGCCAGGAGCTTGTGAGGAGCTAACAAATGTTTGCAGCAGTGCTGGCTTTTGTGAAGGGATTGACAGAAGCGCCTGGTGGAGAGTGTATTAGCCAGGGCTGGAGCTGGCGGGGAAGAGCTTCCCCATGAAATATGAATAAGCAGAGAAGATGCTGCGTTTTCAGCCCCCCCTGTGATGGCCTCAAAGCTGTGGAGTGCTGGGGGAGGAGGAAGAGTCTTGTTTCATCCCACAGCCCTGGGCCACCCGAGCTTAGGTGCTGCCTGACCGCATGCA
Source organism: Haliaeetus leucocephalus (assembly GCF_000737465.1). NCBI lineage: Eukaryota > Metazoa > Chordata > Aves > Accipitriformes > Accipitridae > Haliaeetus > Haliaeetus leucocephalus. Next base: position 3,071,139 of record NW_010972512.1, read on the forward strand.
CCCAGCCAGCACACCCCCCTCACCCCCCCCCGATAGCATCAGGACGAATACAGTAGGTGCTTTGTGGCTGGGGGGGATCTGGTTACTTGGGAGCAACTCTGCGAAGATGATGACAATGTGCTTGGGGGGGGGAAGCAGGGCTTGGAAAAAAAATGATAATGCCAGTTTGTGAATTCCTCTGGGATTTTTTCAAGGTGCTTCCTAAGGAAGAAGTCAGTGGGTTCCCTGCGTCTAAGGGCTTTATAGCAGATTACCTGGTCTGCATCTACCCTTTCTTGCTGACATCCTTAATGCTGTGTTGAGTTTGCTGTGCTATACCACAGCTCCCAACTCCCCAGGACATGTACTCCGTTTTTAGCTGCTATTACAGGTCCCACTCTGCATTCCCAGCAAGGCTGGTGGTGGCTTTTCTTTCTTTCTCAGCAAATGTTTCTACCTTGCTTTTCTGCTTAGACAAGGCTTATGCAAGTGCCTGGCCTGTCACCTCCTTGCCAAAATAATTTTTGGGGCAGTTGTCTAATTTCTGCCAATTTTGATAAGCTAAAAAATAGGTTTCTGTGGGTCTTGCATAAAGGGATGCTGAAGAGATCTATGAATCTGTCCACTACTCTTCTCCTCTGTGGGGAGACTTCAGTGTGAGCACTGCCCTTGCTGGACTTCAGGAATTGCATTGGTGACCACAGCTACCCATGTCGCATCTGCAGCTGAGGTGTGAGGCAGGGGTTGTGGCTGCCCACCAAAGGGATGCACAAAGCCATGGAAGATCAGGCTTCCCAGTAGCTGGGCTGCTACAGAGTCCTTCTGGCCAACAGGTTTCTCTGCCTGAGGAACCCCGTGGGTTTTGCTCAGCTGAGCTGAGACCCATGAGTACACTTGATGTGCTAGAGTCATGGAGGGAGATGCATTACTGCTACTGGCTCATTCTTTCCCTCTGTTGGGATACCTGGCCGAAATGGGTCAGGGATATGCTGTTATTTATTGGCCCCTGATCCAGGTGGCTGGTGTCTTGGCAGGGTCATTAAGAGAAAGTCCTTTGCTCTTCTTTCTAGCGGAAGGTCTTGCCCTCCACCCCTCTTTTGGCAGCAAGGTCTAGTGAACGTGAGGCTGAAAGAGTCCTCAGGAGGCTCTCACTGAGAGTTTAATGGTGTGCAAGCTTCCTTCTGGGTAGACGTCTTGAGTCACCCTAATGATAACTGTTCCTGGTGGGGCTTTCTGTTGCATGGGATGCTTCAGTGAGGGAGCAGGACCCTTAGCTAGAAGGCAAAAGGGCTTGGGAGGTCCATGGGAAATAGAGCAGTGAAATATAGAGAAGGTGATGAAACTTTGCCATCTGCTCCAGAGCAAACCAACTGCGGGGAATATTCAGAGCAGTGCCAACACACACAAACTTGCTCCTGCAATGTGTTTGCAGTCCTGCTGGTGCAGGAACCCACTGGAGCAGCATCTCAGCTGCTGGTCCCTAATAAAACCTACAGTGCACCTGGAAGCCTCACCTTTATGTCAGAGCGCGATGGTAAGCTGTCCTTCAGTCCCAGGCAGGTTGCAGTCCTATTATTCTGATCTGTGCTTTTGGTGTGCTGCATACTGGTGGGTAACTGGTGTGCCATTCATGCAGCAGGCTGGCTGTCCTGGGAGAGACCCTCTGAGCTGCTTTTCCTGGGAGGGTGCACCTGGTTGTCCTGTCTGTTAACATCCATGGATTGGAGGACACAAAATACTGCTCTTGACACACCACCTGCATGACGCAGCCCAGACTGAGGGCTCTGTGATAACCAGCCGATAAAACCGTCCTCAAAACCGCAGTGGCGTGCGGACTTGGGCAAACTTCCCTTGCGGGGTGAAGGGATCCAGTTTCAGCGCTAATGGGTTTCCCAGGATTTGCAGATGTGAATTATTTGCATTCTTGACTCCAAGGTGAGTGCAGGTGCATCAGACGGTCCCTGTGAGCACCCCTCTGGTGTGCTGTCCCCCACCTCCCGGGGCGCGGGCGAGCGCACAGAGCCCCTATTGTGCATCGCTGCCTGTGCGCCAGCTGCCCGCAGGAGAGCCCATCGGGTGCTCAGGGTGTTGCTCGGTGCCGCCTGGGTGATGGTGCTTTCTAAAGGTGTCTTGCCTTTTTCTCTTCCAGGAGAGAAGGCTTTTAGAGAGTCAAACCCTGAGCTGGCCCTTGGGCTTTTGGTCAGAGGTCCAAGGAAAACAGCCTTTGCTTTAAACCACACTCCTTGCATTTGCTCTGCTTAAACTCCAGGACTATTTAACACGCTTCAGCTTCTTACAAAGTTTCTGTCAAGACGGATTAGCAGCAGGCTGACAGATTGCTATTACGGCCCCAGTGAACTTTTAATACCTGCCAGTAAGTTCTGTGAGTCCCTTAAATCCTCCTGTGGATGCTTGGGTTGGGGAGCAAAGGCTGCTGCTTACACGGCTGGTATTCAGGGTAGTTCTGCCTCTCTCTGAGCTGTCAGCATTAAGAAATGACCTCTAGGGATTTCTGACATTATATTCCCAAAGGCCTCAAAACTGCTTCCTTGATGCAAATTGCATCCCTTTTCCCCATGGGGTGAGGCCCTGCTGAGAGGGGGCTCAGGGCTGGAGGTCCCCCAGCAGGCTTCAGGCAGAGGAGGGGCAGCAGCAAATCTTGGCTCCTGCCTGTCCAAAGGAGGGTGTCGGGGTGCAAGCAAAAGCCAAGGTGATTTGGGGGGGACCCTCAGGGGCTGCCGCCTGTGCCGTCCGATGGCTAGGATCAGAGCATCGCTCAAGTGAGACAAGCTGTTAGCTGCCCTTCAGGCAGGCTTGGTTTGAAGCAGAGAAGTCCAGGCACCCCAGAAAGGGTCATCAGGCTGGTGGGTCTGGAGGAGGTGCGATTTTTATTTTATTTTTTTCCCTTTCTTCCTTATACTGAATTTTGCATCTTTCTTTTGAATTTGGATGCACCTTTTCCTACTACAGTCACTGAAACTGAAACATCAGTGTAGAGGTGAGCCAAGGAATAGCTGTCAAATGTCCATGTGGTGAAGTGGCTGCCATGTGAAGGGGGTGGTGCGTGGCAGTGGGTGTGCTGATGTGGGTAACTGTATGGTGGTGCAACTCGGACAGCTTCTTTCCAGGATTCCTGGGCCTCTGCTGGGTACCAGCACACCTTCCACAGCTTTTTTTCACCTTCTAAATCCCCAGCTTCTGGAAGCGTGGTATGTGCAGAAAGATATTTGCTACACTGGGTAGCTTCCAGTTGTGGAAAAAAGCTTGAAACTGCCTTCGTCAAACTCCCTAAACTCAAACCCCAGAAGTCACCTAGTACTTAATTGAAGGCCCAGGGGTTTTTGCATGCTTAGGACAAAAACTGGAAATGGCTTTTGGCCAGGGTCTTTCTGACTGTATCTGAATATGTTCTGCTCTTTAGGTTTCACATACTGGGATGCACATTCTCCCAGTAGGCAACTTTCATCCAGAGGCTTATTAGCCTTTTGAAATGCCATCTTTCTCTTGTGCAGCATTGGACAAGTTTGTGTAGCTTGGCAGAGATACAGTTGTTCAACAAGAGGCTGCAGCTGAGCAAGATGTCTTGTCTTGGCATGGCCAACACATCATGGCTGATATTTTGGCCTTCTGCCTGCAGGACGTGCCTCGAGGCACCCAGCAAGTGCTGTAGAGGTGGATGCTGTGTACCCTGCTGCCATGGGTATGCCGAGGTGGTGTTTGATATGGTTCAAGGAGGGGTTTACAGTTGCCCTAGAAACTCTAGCCAAAACTGGACCTCTGCTTGGGGCTGCGTGTGTGGCTGGCAGGAGCCAGGACACTGAGGTCACAGTAGCAAATGCATGGTGGATGCAGATACATGGGGGAGCTCTTGTCCATGGAGGAGGATTTGGGGTGCTGGGGGAGCCAGGATAGGCCTAGATTTGCTGTTGCTTGTGGAGAGCTTGAAAGGGAAGGAGAGTGAGATCTTGGTTTCCCAGTGGCTGTCCCAGCCTTGCCCTGCTCGAACTGGGTTAACTTGAGCAGCTGCTCTTTAAGCATCTTTGAGGGTTTTTTTTATTATTGTACAGCAAAATGCTTTTTGGAAAGCTGTGCTATTATCCCTCCAATAGCAAAATTCAAAACCAGAAGAGAGAAAGGGGCGAGGGGAGGGAGGGAGCGAGCACGAGAAGGGGGCCTTTGAAGTGAGCTGCCCAAATGAAACGTGTGACATCAGAGAGATGGCAGATAGCTGGCAGAACAAGGCTGCCTTTGAGCCTACCTCGGGCCTGGCCAGTGCGCACTTTACACCCCACCTCCCGAAGTCGGAGATGAAAGATGCCCCAGGCAGCCTGCCTGACCCCATTGCCTCTGCTATCTCCACTTGATTGCACAGTGTTTTGCTCCAAACAATTCTTCACTGTCTGGGCCGCACAGGTGAATCTCCCGGCTTGGCTCACGAGCGGGGATGCCGTGCATAGCAGGGCTGCTTTGTTACAGTCGCTCACCTGCTTGTGGGGTGGTTTTCTTAGGACAGGCATTGTTTGACAGCAGGGCATGGAGGAGGGGTGGAGAGGAAAGGATGGGGCAGAACTGGGCAGCCTGGGGACAGAGAAAGGTCTGGGGGGATATGGAGTCACGGAACATTCTTGGCTGGCAGATTGGTGAGCCCAGCAGCTTGTGCTGCATGCTCCAAGAAGGCATCCAGGCTGGATTTGAAAATTATCTGCTTTTCCATTTGTTACTGGATTTAACCTTCTAGTGTGTTTAAAGCACTCTGTTTTCCCCACTTGGGGTCCTTGCTTTCAAAAAGTAGTGTGGTGGAGGGAGGACATCTGCATGCATGTCTACACTAAGAAGAAAATGCATCTTTGAGAAGCTGTTCTGTCTCAAAAGACATATATTTGTGTAAAAATGAGATGTGGGAAAATGGCTGCAAATAAGGCACACACCTAACAGGCTGAGAGGGCAGTGGGGGTCTGAGAAACTAGACAGAGATTTGGGAAAGGAGATGGTGGTGGGCCATCTGTTTGGGATTGGGGCTCTTCTAATAAGTCTCCATGCTGGGCTCATGGAAAGGAGGGTTGGAGAAATACAGGTCACAAAGACTGTGTGTGGGGAGGGTGCATCAGACATCTGAGTTTGCCTCAGAGGGGCTGAGGCTATAAACTGTGTGGACCTCAGTTGTTTCTCTGTCCTCAGTTTCTCTGAAGCTGGGATATACTTACCTGGCATGAACCATGAAACCAGTCTTCATAGGCTGCTTTAACAGAATTTTACATTTGCCACTCTCTCACTGAACATCACGGGACTGTGGAGTTCTCTGCCTGGAGACAAATCAGGCTAGATCCCAAACTGGAGGTCCCAAACCATCAGCCAGGACATAACCAGTGTTGCCATAAGCAGGGCTAGAATAGATTCCTCCTCACTAGTTCATTTCTGAGCGTCTTTCAGCAGTGTAAAGGCCGGGTGAGACCTGTCTCCCATGCATCCACTAACTGATTGTTCATGACTGCTCTCATGAGACCTGTGTCCTTCCAGTTGGGTTGGGATGGTAAGGGTAGATAGTCATTCCGCTAGTCAGAGCTGGTGGTGCAGTGTAAGGGCTATTACAGCAGGAACAAATCAGAGGGCTGGCCACCATCGGCCCCCGGTTAGATCAAGATGGAAAAGGACTGAGTGCTAGAGCCAGTCTTTAGAATATCAACAGAGTGGAACTCAACCTCTACATGTGCTCTGTAAATGGACAGGCTCAGGAAAGTTTTGAGTGTTCAGGTAGCACCACAGATGTGTCCACATGACCTTCTCAGTGGGTCCTTCCTCAGCAAATGCAATCAGAGGCAATTCCTAAATTCATGAGGGGGGCAGACTTCAAAACCCTGAAGGGCATTTGAACAGTTGAGCTCCCATACAAAGATCTGAGCACCCTTTTGACCTTTACTGAAAAGATCAGAGCCAAGTTTTCCCTTGCGTTCAGTGACTTGTAAAGACTGAATGCCCCAAAATCAATGTTACTAGCGGGAACATAGAAATTAATTGTGTCAATCTATCACTCATCTTGCCCTATTACATTCAGTGATTAGAACTTGGCCTCAAATACATGAACAAAGTGTCTTCTGTGACAGGTAACTGCTGCACGGGAGATGGCGGTGCATGACTTAAAGTGGTCAAAAGCAGAGCGCAAAAGAAAAGTTTGGGTCTGGCACTGGTTTTTCTAGTCCAACGCAATGCTTTCCTTGCTTGGGTCTAGTCAGGTCGGTACGATATCTTGGGAACAAAAGGTTAAGTCTGCAGAAGTCTGAGTTTCAAAGGAAGCAAAGTCTTCAGGACACATTCCCTTACTGTCTCTGCTGATGGGCAATGAGCAACTCACAGAAATTTGCTTAGTAAGGATTTGTGAAATGGTAAAGTTAGAAAATACTAAAATAGGAAACTAGCAGTAGGGGGAAGTACATGGAGAAGGTATGCATTCTGTTGTGAACTGTCTTGGAGCAGTGCTAAGGAATAACACACCAGGTGGATTGGTCATCTGCAAGTAGACCCTGGGGCTGAGGGAGATGGCTTGTAGGACTGTGTATAGGCATTAAGCAGTGACCTCCTAAAAACTGTTTAGGGCCAGGCTGTTTGAAGGCGTGAATGACACCAGTGCCGTGGGCATCTTTGCATCTCCAGCCACGGTATCAGCCAAATTTGGCCTCCAGGCCTCCGGGAGCAAATGGTGTTGATGGTGACCTCTCTGCCTCATCTTTGTGCACAGCTGGAGGCTGGGTGATGTGGCCAGGCTGAGGTTCCTGATGTCTGGAGGGTAGATATAATTGAGCTAACTTCAAGAGAGCCTAGCTGGGTAGCAATAAACAGGTATGGCAGCACAGAGCTCAGATTTGGGCAGAAATTATTCCACCTGGCTATGGTTTTAAGTTCAATACATGTCAAGCTTAGCTTTAGACTAGCTGCTATGAAGAAATTACAGCTTTGCTGTGCACACAACGTGTCTGAACAGCTTTCATCTTGTCACAGAGCCATGCTGTTTTGTCCAAGTAAAAAACTGCTTCTCAGCCAAGATTACTGCTGAACTCCAGGCACCCCCAAGTCTCTTGGGCCTGGCATGGTGAGCTGCTGTTGGCCTTGAAGAGCTGCCTGGATGTGGCAGAGGGATGACAGCCCCCCGCCACCCTGTGCCAACCCTCCATGAGAAGGAAGTCACCTTCCCACTGCAGACCCACTGAGTGTGGCTGGCCTTATTCAACAGCAGCGGGGGTTCATCTGTCCTCACCCATGGCAATCAGAGGGTTACGGTTTTGAGGCAGTGGGTCGGCTTGGAAACTTGCTGATACCCCTAACGCAAGGCTCACTTCTCTAGTGTTTCTCAAACTACTAGTACTGGTGGGAGAAGAAAAGCCTTGCTGCCCTATTAGCAGCATCCCCACGTGCTCCCTGCTGCCTTCCAGAACAGCCTGAATCCACAAACTAAAGCCAAATTTGGGGTGGGGGTGAACCAGCTAGTCAAGGCAGAAGCAGACTTGTGGTATCTAGGTTGGTTAGGCTAAACGGGCTGATCACCAGATTGAAAACCTCATGCAAACACCTGGATGGGGACATCTAGGCAAGCCCCTGGCCTTGGTGGTACAGTCATGCTGTATCTCAGTTTTCCACCCATCACTTTTCCAAGGGATACCTTGTCAAATCAACTAGGACAAGATCTCAAGGCACATAAATCACGTAGGCTTTGAGGGTGCTGGACACCTGTAGAGCTTTGTGGCTCCACATCTGAGTTTCCTTCCTCTACAAAATGGGAAGAAGGGTGTTTTCCTCTGGTTCGTACTCCCATGGGGTAGGGCTGGCCATCAGAGGACAGAAACATTGCCCACTGTAGCTGAGCCTTTTGAAGGTTGCGGTGCCAATACTAAACATCTCTGTGCTTTTCTGCTTCACCAACATCTGTGTTCAATAAAAGCTTTGCTAGGGGCCATGCTCAGGCACAGAGATCAGCACTTCTCTGTAGCTGGTAGGAAGAGGACAGAGGGCCCAGATTAGGAGCTCTTCCCATGACAAAGAGGAGTTAATTTTGGGTGTAGAAATTTGGAGGGGGACCTCAGTAGGGAAGAAGGGGTGAAATGACAGCTAGAGCAGGCACCAAGGGCCTCTTACCCCATGCCCTGATGCAAGGCAGGGCAGGCTCTGTGCTTGCCCAGCCTGCACTGAGCATCCTCCAGCAACCAAGACTGCAATGCCCTCCTGGAGCTGCCATTTGGGAGCTTCTCCAAGCCTTTTTCTGTGCTCCCTTGCTCCTTGTAGCAAGGAAAAGGAGGCAGGGAACAAAACCAATGAAAGAGAATCTGCTCCCTGCTGAGGAGGGTGAACTGCAGAGTGGGGGTGTCCTGGCACTGTGCTCATCCCCTGCGGTTTGGGGGTCATAGGAAGACATTTCCACTTCGTTGGGGCCCAGCTGTGGGGATGACCATGGGTTTGCAGCACTGGTGAAGAACCCCGTGCTGAGCCATCCCATGGCTCTGGGCTTTTTCCAGCCTCCTGATGTCCCTTTGCCATGAGGATGGGACTGCTGCTCTCCCTCCCAGTGGGACCTGTGCCTTGGAGGTGGCTGTGGCAGCTCGGTACCCATGTGCCCCCTTCCTCCCTCTCCTTCATTAAGGCACCAATCTCTTCCCAGTAACAAGGGGGCTTCTGTTTGACAAAACCTGCCAATTAGTCATTCTGGCTGGGTATAAACGTGGCACTTGAACAGCTGAGGGGACGGCGGGCAGTCCTGCCCCTTCTCGCGGCGTTGCCAAGCTTGCCATTAACACAATGTGACAACTAATCTCTCTATAGCATCTGACTGAGCAATTTTAATTAATAGCTCTGTACGCTTGCACACACACCCCTACCCCCTCCACTTCGCACAGGTACCGCATGCCTTTAAAGCCTTGCATTGCAGCCCGGGTGGATAAAAGGAGGAAAAAAGCCTCATTCTGCCCCAATTAGTGTGGAAATGCTGCTTATTTGGGGTTCTGGCCCTTGGACTGAGCCAGGGCTTGCTGTCCCCCATTCCCCTTCCCCTCTGTGGGGTTGAGGACCTCAATAAGCATGGTGGCTCTGGGGCAGAGGTGTTTTCTCAGCTCTGCTGGTGGTTGGGGTGTCCCTGCAGTGGCTTGTGAGACGTGAGGGGCTGGCAGGGCTGAGCTGGCTTTGTGGGCTGGATGTGAGGGAATTGGAGGGCACCAAGGGGGCATTTGTGCCCCTCCTCCAAAAAAGGCTCCCTGGTTTTATCTGAGTGCACGATAAGGTCAGAAACAAAGCCCAACACTTCCACGGCCAGGTTCTCTCCTGACGTGAATGGTCACACCTTGGCAGATGGCTGCTGTTGGGGCTGCTGTGGTTTTGCTGCAGAGGTGTCCTGGTTTGCTTTAGAACAACTGGGAGGGCTCATCCTTGGTGAACTCGGATGCTGCTTTAGGCAAATGTTAGCTTGAGGATGCCTATTTTGGGGCACCACTCTCAGCTCTGTGGCCACCACTTTGGTTGCAGCAAGAGCAGGGCCAGCCCCCAGCATGGCTGGGAGGGGTGCAGGAGCCTGGAGAAGCTGTGCTGGGCTGTGCGGGTCGCTGCAGCTGGAGCAGCACGCAGATCCCCCATGGGGAGGGAGAAATCGTTGTGGTTAGAAAAAGAGCTGGACCTTTCTGGTAAAGACTGGCAGAAAAAGCTGGCCACAGGAAAAGGTGGGAAGGCAGGTGAAGTGCAAGGGTGTGGAGGGGTCCCCCCCATCCTCCTTTCAACACCTAAATTCAGTATTTTGGTGCTTCTGATCCAGGTGGTGCTGTGTAGCCAAGACCAAAGATGGTATCAGGGTGGCTGAATAACCTGAGCATGATAAAATTGCTCAGGCTTTAGGCACTTGGATAAGAGGAATACATGGGATCGTCTCTCCCCATGGTGAAGTGGTTCCACCATTACCCTCCTGCAGCTCCCTCCTGCCCAGGGGCTGCTCAGCGATCTTCCTTCAGATCACCAAAGCAAGTCCTCAATGGCCGTGAAGAAGCACCATGGGGTGCTTAGGCTTGGACACAACACCCATGCTTTTTGCAGGTTCTTGTTCCTGTGGCACATGGGCCTGGGGGTCTTGCACTGTCGCCTTGGCAGAACCGCTGCAGTGGGTTATGCTGGGGTGTCGGGACCCCATAGCCTTGAACAGTGAACCCGTAGGAAGCGGGGAGTAGAAACCACTACAACTGGCGATGATCCTGCAGGATCTGGCCTGCTGGAGATGCTAAGCAATTTGATACTTTGGTACGAAATGGGGGGAGCCCTTGCTCTCAAGAGAGGGCTATACTGTTGCAATACTGTTGGATAACACATCTCTGGCTGGGAATATCCATCCAGCCTGGCAGCCTTGCTCATTATGGACAAATGCAGGGGCTTTGTACTTTGCTTTGTTCTTGTAGAAAGCACAGGCTTGTGTCCCCAGGACATGTGTCTCTCACCCTGGAAAGATAGGAGGTGTGTGGGACACTGGGGTGCTGTGCAGAAGCCCCTTTCCTGGAGATGGGATCTAGGAGGAAAAGATCAACCAGCCTCGCATCCCTTTCCCTCTGCTTGTGCTTGTCCTTGTCCTTTCTGGCTTTGTCCTTGCTGGTGACGCCTGGCTTGCGCTTATGTTTCTCTTGGTCCCCCTCCTGACTTTGGGGTTGCCCAGGCTGTACCCCAGAGCTCTGACTGCTGTTGCTGGAGGATGTCTCTGCCTTGCTCTGGCAGGGAATGCATCCTGCAGGTGATAGGGATTGGGGCTGCCCAAGAGCACCCTCGGTCCCTAAGGTGACTTGTTGCGCTCAACGCCCTGGGCACCCAAAGTACAGCACCAGGCTGTCTCGCAGTGGGATGTCCCCTCGTCCCAGGGCATGGGCTTGGCTGCCTTATGCTGTGAAGCTGCCCAGGCGCTTCGAGCATCTTGGCCCCGCAAGGACCACCGAGGCTGTTGCATCGCACGGAGCCGCGAGAGCTTTCCTGCTTCCAGCTTGCCCTCCCGGCAGAGAGATCGCACGTCGGGACACGGTGGAATCGCCTCGGCCAGGCAGCTGGTGAGCGCAGCCACCCGTCTGCAACCTGGGAAACGTGATGTGGACCAGCCGTGTCCCCACCCAGCCCCGGGGAGAGCATCTCTGCCCTGCAGCGGGACAGCAAGGGGACGCGGCGGGGAGCAGCGAAGAAGCCGGTGCTCCCCGGCACCCCCCCGCCACGGCGGTGGCAGGCGGACGCGGGACCTGCCCCATCTGCCCGTGCAGCAGCACGGCAGGGAGCTAATGAGAAGCAAGGTGAGAGGCAGGAGACGGGCTGACAACTTACTGGCTCCGCAAGCTGCCGGTGGTGCACGGGCGGCAGAAGGACGGCATCTGCCCCCTCTTCCCCCCCGCCCAGTATCTCCAGCCTCATAATGAGGTTATTACTGGCCCGCTGCTTGACGGCCGGCACCAGCATCTCTCGCCTCTTCATCCTCCCAATTCCCACTTGTGGCTACGGGAGCGGTGAGTCGGGGAGGAAGGGATCACCCTGCCCTCACGCTTGGGTTTGGCCCAGGGCTTTGGTGGGAGGGAGGTATAGTTTTGACCTTGCTTGCGGAGGAGACGGTGCTCCCGTGCTCACCGCCTGTCCATCCCCTTTATTATCTCTTGAAGGTTTCTGGCCCGTTGCAGCCTGGTTTGACAGGGGGAGAAGTCTCAAAGATAATTAAGTTCCTACAAGTTTTGTGAAAATAGGCAGGCAAAGGAGAGGGATGTGATGAGGGCTTCTGCAGTGGGGAGGGCTCTTGATGGGGAGGCTGAGCCAGGGACCGGTGGCTGCCTTGCTTGCAGAGCTCGTGGGAAGCCCTTCCTGAGACCTGACTTGGGAAACTGGGGAGTGATGCTTAACTGGGAGTTTTCCCACTTTGAGTCAGCTGGGGGAAGGATGGGATTTCACAGGGAATGCCCAGGAGTGGTGAGATCTTAGTGTATCCCACAAAGGAACTTGCATGGGGATAAAAAAGGCAGGACTTATCCCATCAGCTCCTTAAGAATTTCTTAAGGATAAAAAGCCCTGTCTGCATGCATGCTAGTTACCAGTACAGTGCAGTGTGTGCCAGCCATCCCTCTGCCTGCAGGGCACTGGCTGAAAGGCTCCAAATACTTTTCATCATCCCACCCTATCTAACAGCAGCTGCAAATGACTTTACTGAACCAATCACCCTCAGCATGCTATTAACATTTGTATTAATCACTAATGCAGCATGAGAAACCAGTGTGTTACCAAACTCCTCTGACATCCAAAGGTTGGCAAACCAGGGTGTGGAATGGCTGCTGCTCACTCGGCTCTGGTCCTCTCCTGCTTTATTTTAGGGACCGATGGGAGGGACACGTAGGCTGCCCCTGACCACGGGGACCCAATTCCAGGCACCCACGTACCGCCGTGGCAGGAGCTGCCCACAGTTAGGGTGCTGGGCAGGGACCGGCCGGCATTTTCGCCTCTTGGAGCAGCTGGTGCGGATGTCGCAGCCGATTACGTCGGGGAAGGAGGTGAGCGGGAAAGCGGTGACACCTCGCTTATGGCGCCCTGCTGTCGAGGGGCAGATGTGGAGGCCGACACATGTTCGTTGCCGCTGCACTGCTAATTAATCACCTCCGCCACAGGGCTGTGACGACAGCCTGCCCCAGGTGAAGGGTGCAGTGGCCCCGCCAAGGTGGCAATGGGTGTTTGTCCCCACGCTGTCCCTTTAAGCCACATTGTGCCATCCATGGGATGGCAGGATGATGGGTCAGGCCACCAGCAAGCGTTAATGCCGTCGGATTTTGGGACTGCAAGGAAGAGGTTGGAAAGGCTGGGCGCTTTGTTCTTGCCCCCCTGCAAGGACATCACTACCCTATAAATCAATGGGATGCCTCCCCAGCACCACCCCAGCTTGAGCATCCACAGGGAACTGGGCACCCCGAGACCCAGGCACCTCGCCTGCACCCCGGGGGACAAGGAGACACGGTGTCTGTGCTTGCAGCTGCAAGGGGTTCAGGCAGACAGGAAAGGGGATTCCCTTCCCCCTGGGAAAACCTGCAACTTCTAAATAATACAGGGAGCAGGCCCTCTTTTTTGCAGAAAAATGTTGAGAAAAATGGGATTTTGTGGGTGTTTTTCTGTTTGCTTCGGCATGCGTGGCAGAAACCAGGCATTGCTGCTCCAATTTGGCTCACCAAAGAGGCACAGGAATAGCAAGCACCCACCCAGACTGCTTTTTCCCAATTTCCCTGCTAGCCAGCTGAAAAAAAATCCCAAGTGGGGAGTGTCACAGTTTTGCTGAAACCTCTTTTTTTTTTTTGCTGGGAATGTCTCGCTGAAATTCCTGACAATTCTCCCCCAGCCAGGAGCATCTCACAGGGGGGTTGGCCACACCAGGTTCCTTTGCCTGCCTGGCCTGTCCCTGGTCTCCCGGGGCGGGGGGACAACGGTGCTGGGGAGGGAGGAAGAAGCCCCCTCCTATCTGTTTGCTCCAGCTTTCCACAGAGTCGAACAACTAGATTTTGCAGCAAACCCCGGTGGTGGTGGCTTGGCTTGGGGGACAGAGGACAAGGATGCAGCGGTCACCTTCGGGGATGCTTTGGGTCCCAATCCATCCCCAAAGCACCGCAGTGCCCGGGTAGCCCCGGTGTGTCCCCAGGAGATGGGGGACAGTGGCTGGGGACCCCACAACTGGCTGGGGACCTCTGGGGCCTCTGCAGGGGCTGTCTCTGCTCCTCTCTGCGGGCAGAAGCCTCCATCTCGTGGCCGAGCCCCGAACGACAGACGCGTTGTAGGACAGGAGGGACAGGGCCTGGGGCCATGTCCTTGCCTTGGCAGGAGCCCCACCAACCCACAGCCCTTTGCTTCATCTCTGACCATATAATTAGGTTTTCCCCGGCTGCAAATTCGAGCCCCCCCCC
>NW_010972512.1:3085037-3231935 GCF_000737465.1 Haliaeetus leucocephalus
CCCCCCCCCAGCCCTGTTGAGCCAGTTATTTTTATTTATTGCTCTTGATCTCTTCCATGCATGCATTGTTTCAGCAGTGAAAAGTTTTCCAGAAGGTTACAAAGTCAGGGTTTTTGGGTTTTGTTCCCCCCCCCCATTTTTATTTCTGAAGCTGCGCTCAAGGTAACCAAGGAGGCAGCAGGGTAAAATTAGGCAGCGCTGCATCCCCGCTCCTCTGCCTGCTCCCGGGGTGTGTGGTCCCCAGATGAGGAACAAGAGGAAAGGGGGGACCTCCACCAGCCTGAAGCAACTTCTCCCCGTGTGGGGGTTCTTGTCCTCTTGAGCTCTGCTGGTCCTTGCTGGGGGCATCAGGAATGGGGATGTGCCTGGGCAGGATTTGCCCATCATGTTTAACAGGCAGGTCTCCTGCAGTGTTGGCATTCCTGCTCTCTTATCCCTTAAATGTGAATGCGAGCAGGGTGGGAGATACTAACCCTGGTTAGCCCAGGGTGAAGAAGGCCTGTGTGCCTCAGTTTCCCTGTTCCACACCACCTTGTTCTGCCTTTGCTTCTCCCCCAGCCTCACCCCTATTCCAACCCCTTTAATTAATATAGGGCCTAGCTCTGCCTTAGAGCATCCAGCAGGCTTTTCACCTAAAATCCTCAGCTCGCTTAACTAATGAGCACTCTAACTTTTTTTTTAAAGCAATGGGACAGTTTTTATAGGGCAGCTCATTCCCGACTTGGTCACCTTGCTGTGTGGCTCTCTTGGTGCGAATTTGTGCTTGCCTTGGGGTCCTGCAGCCTCAAGTGCCTCTCAGGAGGGGTCACACCAAGCAGGAGTGTCTGTCCAACCACACTTGCAGGGGAAGGAGACGGTGATGCTACCCACTTTCTAGCCTAATTTTCCCTTGCAATGGATTTTGCATGGATTGCCTCCAGATTTGGCAAACCTGGTTACATAGAGGACACCCCCACAGCCCCGTGGACACCCGTGAAGAGAAGAGCCTGTGCTAACGGCAGCAGTTGCCTTCTGCTTTCCCTCTTCTTTCAAGGTGGATACAGAAAATCGGGAGGGGTAACCCAGGTCTCGTGGTGCTTCCATGGCGAAGCAGCATCTCCTGGTTCTCGCTTTCCCCCATCTGTTATCAGTGGCGCAGGTATGGCATGTCTGCCTGGGTGCTTCCAGGGCATCATTTCATTTAAACAATTCCCAACTGCAGCTCATCAGTTTACTCGCTGTCATCTGGAGATGGCTGCCCGAGACAGCGTTTGGCTGAGAAGTCCGTTTTGCACAGATCAAGGACAAGGTTTGACAAAAACCTAAAGAGACAAACGGCAGTGAAAAGTGAAGCCTGCAGACCAGCGCTGGGTGGCTCTGCCACCCATCAGTTAAAACCGTGGTGTCCCAGGGGCTTGGGAATTAACGTTCCTGCAACCAGCGAGGACCGTGGGGTGACTTGCAACGGACCAAGCACCGCATTGCGATGGGAAACCTCCTGCACATGTCCTCCTGGTCCATACCCTACCCCAGAATGGAGGTCCCACCAGCCATGTCCCCACCACCACTGCAGGGCTCCATTGAGCAGTGCCTACCCCATGCCTGGAGCTCCCCCTCACCGCATCTCCCCAGGCAAGCGTGCAAACCAAAGTCGTTTCCCTCCGACTTTTTTATTTTCTTGCCTCTCAAAAATTAAGACCTTATTTCAGCATCAGGGCAGGATTTTTTTTCCCATTTCAGAAGTTCCACAGGGAATTTCAAGAAAAATGGAAACATTTGCAACACACCCCAGGACAGAGAATTGGGTTGTGAGCAGCTTTCATCTGGTGCAGCGTTTGCTTCCTGCCCTGTGGGATAAAAGTCCCAGCAGAAGTGACAAAGACTCATAAATCCTGCAGAACAATTTAGTTCTTTCTGGAAAAAATCTGGTTGTTCCCTGAAGTGGGACTGAGAGCTGGGTGTGACGTGGGGTAAAGAAAGTTTCTGCAAATGTCTGTCTCTTAATTAATATTAATACCTCTCCAGCTTTTTATCTCTGCTTTAAATAAAAGGAATCCAGCCATGGCAGAGTTCCCACCACATTAAGAAACTCGTGAAAGTGGAGTGATGGATGCTTTGGAAGATGGCTCTCATTAATGTCTAATCCTTCCCATCAGCCCCACTTGTCCCTAACACTTAGAGCTTGTTAACCATTTTTTTGCAACTGTTTTCAGGGACTTCTGAAACTGGGGGGAGATGACATTGATTCCTCCCCTTGCATTTGGGTGACAGTGCAAAGAAGAGCATGAAAAAAGTGGTTTCTGGTTCGGGTGCAACTAGCTGCCACTCTTTCCATCTGCCTGCCCCAGGCTTATTGCAAGAGGTGTCTCCCAGGCAGACCCCAAGGTTGCGAGGCCAGAGCTTGCTGGAGGTACTGAAAAATGTTTCTGTTTTTTTTTATAGGCTGTAGCCATAATTTTAAAAGCTGTGTGTACTTTACAGCAGTTGTGTCTGGGTGCGGGACCGTGTGGTGTTAGGGAGCTGAGGAACGGGGCCCCTGCTTGGACTGTAGCTGTTTTCTCCTCTTGCTGCTTTGCTGTTGTTAAGGGCAGTCAGTCTGGGGACCCTTTGAAAAGCTCCTGGGTTCATGTGAATAAGTAACTTTTCTTTTTTTTTTAAATAAAATCACTTTAACGCATGTGGAAAATACAATAGGTTTTGAGGCTGGAAGGGAACAATAAATGATTTTGGTCTCCATGGGGTTACACCTAGAAAATCCAGTGGAGAGGCCTCTCCCCTGGGCACAGATATGCCACCGAAGCACTTTGCTAGCAGATGAAAGCTGGCTGTGCTCACCCCTTATGTTTTTGTCAGCTCTTTGCAACTGTGCGCTTTTGCAGTAAGAGAGTGCTTATTGCAACGGTGATACTGAAGGCTCTTCCACCGAGCACTGTTTTTCCTAATTTATATCCAGGTTGCAATGCTAATTGAGAATGTGTCTCAGTGGCTGGTGATGGCACAGCATGCTTGGAGAAAGGTGTCTGTCCTTCTGCACCCAGCCTTGCTGGGTGTCCTTACAGGGATGTCACAGAGCCCTGCCAGACCTCAAGGGCCTGAGTCACCCATGCCACGTACTGGGAAAACGGGCCTCTGCTCCTGCTTGTGGTCTTGCAAAAACCCCTGGCCACTCTGCTGAGGGGATGCCCCAGATGCTGGGGCTGTCAGGAGCAGCTCACTGAGGTCTTAAACAACGTGGGATAAGCACGTCCTGGCCTTTCTGGAAGAGAAAGGCCACCCAAAATCAGGACAAGTGCTAGACTTAGTCACCTACATCTACGTTTGGGCTGAGAGCGACAGGTTGAAGTGTTTCTTGCAGCTAAATATTGCAGTAAGACTTCCAAGTAGGTGGATGCAAAGCCACTTGGAGTAAATCAAGCCCTTGATGTGGAAGTTGTGCGGCCGAGGGTGGCCGCTTCTGTCTGCTTTCCACTAGAGGTAGCTGGAGCCACGCACAACCCGCCCAACGACAGCCCTGGGATTTCCACAGCCCCAGCCCTAAATCAGCCTCGATATAAGTGATCAGCCTTGCCGTTGAAGGCATATATCCCAACACAGGAGGTTGGTCATCCACAGCTCTCCCTTCCCTGCGTGGCTCCTCTCCCCAGCCCGCATCCCCTGCACTACGAGAGCTGTGGTGGCGAAGGCTGCGTCAGCGCTTTCTTGGTGTAAACCCTGTAGTTTGGGGGCTTTTTAAAAGCAGAGGCAAAAAAATCCCCTCCGCTGCTGGAATTCATCATGCAGCTTCTCAGCCCTGGGGACAGATGTCTGTGACACTGGAGAAGAGAAGAGTAAACCGCTTTTAGCTGTTTATCCTGCAGAGGAGGAATAGGATAGAAATTTGGTGGTTTAAGGTGATTTTTTTTTTTCCCCCTTATTCTTTTTCCCCCCTCTTTTGCCCTTCTAGCAAGTTTAAGATGCATATTGTCAGCTGACTCTGTAGCTGCTGTTTATGGAGGGGTGAGGAATAAGCACCCTGGCTGGCTGGGTGATGGAGCGCTTGCGGGGGCAGTTGGCTCTGGCTGTAGGGACCCCTCTAGCTGAAAGGCTCCTGTGGGGTGCAAATGTCTTTTTTTTTTTTTCCTTTTTTTTTTTTTTTTTTTTTTTCTGAGGGGAAGGAGTGTATCATATAGAGCAGCTACTGCTGGGGAGTTGCAATAACCTTGCAAAGTGAGGAGGGAAAGAAGGTCAAGAGGAGCGGGGATTATCTGCCTTCCCCACTCCCAAAGGGATTTTAGCCCTGACTTTTAATAACAGCCAGGAAAGAGGTAGACTTCATGCTTACCCAGAGGAAAAGGCCCTAATAGCATAAAGGATCAACTAGAAAAAACCCTTTTTATCTCGCTTTGCCATCCCCATGGAGACTGCTGTGCCAGGGATGGCAGCCCCTGCCTGGAGCCTGCCTTGGAGCTTCTGCAGTGGGTTGGGGTCCCAGCTGGCACAGGGGATGCTCGTGCCACTGGTCTGGCTGTGATTTGCTGATGGTAATGGTTTGACTTCCCTGGACAAGGTCACTGGCACAACTCTGTGCAACATGAGGGGCTCATGCATGAGATGGAGGGAGAGCCCTTGGGCCCCTCTCTGTGGCCACCACGTTGCCCAGCCCTTGCACAGGCTTAGCAAGTGTGTCTCAGAACAAGCGAGGTCTCATGGAGCTGAAGGTATTGGGGAAGAATAAATTGGAGTTCCATGGCTGGGGCCATCTGCAGCTCCTCAAAGGTCTCCCAAGCCTGCAGCATGCCACATCAAGAAGGGTTCCTTGTCTTTTCCTGATGCCAGTTGAGGTATGGCTGCAGGTCCCCAGCTGCGTCATCCTCTTTAGTCAGATCTTCTGGCCATCAAGTATCAGTCTTGTTTGGTCTGGCCAAAGCCAGCAGCCACCTTGGTGCTTCCTTGGTCCATCAGGCAGGAGGAAGCTAACGAGTCAAGAGAAATGAGCGTTTCTGAATGGAGGGGCTGGCACCTTGTGTTTCGGTCTAATCCCTAAAGCAGTGCTGGAAGATGAGCTCAAAACCATCCTTGGCTTCTTCTCCAGAGGGTTTGCCGAGGGCTGGTGGGTGGCATTTGGGGACAGTGAAGCACTCGCCCAGCCCCACAGGATGAGGACAGGCACACGCTGGTGAGCTTTGACGGATGAAGACTGTTAATATTGAACATATAATTATGCTGGTCAAGGCCGAGAGTCCTTCAGCGGCGATGTGTATGGAGGGCATCAATATTAAGGCGAGTTACTAAATGTATCTCAGAGGTGAACTGAAAGGCATTTTGGAGGTCCGGGGCTGAGTTTCAGGACTCTGCTGTGCCACGGCCAGCACCGAGAAGGTTCTTGCTGGCAGCGCAGCAGAGAAGGGAGCTGCTTTCCCTGAGCCTCTTGAGATGTGTCCGTGTTTGACACTTAAAAGAGGAGACAGGCACGGCCACCCCGTGCCGCCGAACTCAGCCTTTCTGAAATCAGGGGAGTGGCTTAAAATGCTTATTTTTAAAGACTGCATGCTGTAAATGAATCAACCTAATTAAAATAACTCCTCCCAGGGCTGGGGTTTTTAGGGTGCTTGGCTTTCATCTTCCACCAGACAGCTGGAAACTTTGTCGTGGTTGATTTCCAATGCAAGTTACTCTCACCTAAGCCCTCAGTTCCCAGAACCAAGGCTTTAAAAGGCACTTTGGGTGCCATGGGGTGAAGCTGGGGGACCTGGAAATTGTGCTGGGAGCTCCCAGCTCCCTAGTGAGAACTTTTTTTTATATTTGTGGAGGAAAAGGAATAATTTCTCTCCATCAAAAATGAATGAAAACTTGAAAAATCTCTACCGGGTTTATTTATTGCCTCATCTATTAAAATAGCCACACATCTATTCAAGTGTGGGGGCTGTGCCTTATCTTACCTTTTCCATGAGCCACAGAATACATTTTTTTTCAGAGAAAAGTTATTGCTGAGTTTCTCACAAGGGAAGAATGTGCTGGAGGTTGTTGAGGCCATGACTTGTCATCGCAGAAGCCGGGCAGCACCACCGTCCTCTTGCCGCTGCCGTCCCACAGCCCTGCAAACGCCTCAGTGGCCAATGCCAGCCTGACAACCCATTCCCATCCCCGCTGGTGAGCCAAATCCGGGGTTTTCCCCACCTCTACACCAGGAGCCATCCACTGCTGGTGAGTGCTGGTTGGCTTAAAGAAAGCAGAGGTGCTCTGGGATCCCTGAGACACCAGCAGACCTACCTGCACCAAACCTCTCAAGGGACTGACGGGCTGTTTCTAGCAGGTTCAGGCATTTGTGCCTCTGTTTCTGAGCTGTGGCATGAAGGAGCCACACGCATACTTGCACTTACAACCTCCTGTACCTTTCTTGCTTTGCATTCGGTGAAACTGCTCACATTAAGCATAAGCTCTGAGGTTTCTGCTAAGCCAGTCCTATGCAGGAGCTGATCTATTTGTGCTGGAAGGGACACACTTTGCTGTTGAAACACCAGATGCCCCAAAATATGCTAATTCAAACCCCAGAACAGAAACCCCCTCCTTTTTTTTTCTCACTTTGTCTCACACTGAATCGCAAACTCACAGCAGGGCAAGAAATTACACCTGCTTCCCAAAATTGCACCCCTGTGCGTGACTACCTAGGACTTAGCCGCACACCTTTGCTGCAGCCTGGGCTTTCCCTCTGTCCCCAGGAGCCATCGCACCGAACAGATGCCGCAGGCTTGCAGGTACCTGCTGAAAAAATAACTGGCATGGGAGCTGTTGTCAAACCAGAAAACCAATGGTGGTGGTTAACATGGTGGGGACAAGGAGGGGCAGCCCCCAGGACTCCCGCCGTGGGGACCCCACTGGGATGCTCTGCCCAGGGCTCGCCTTTCCATGCCTCACCACAAACAGGCAGGGACACCTTGGTGAGGGGGACCAGCAGATTGACTGGTGAATAAACTTTATTTAGAAGTTATCCATAATACCACAAATACTATTTGCTGGGCTCGATATTATTCACGGTCTTTTCTGTGTACAGTAAGTGCTAGTTTTGCTAGACCCGTGAGGGCCCTGTGAAAGCGTGGGGAGCCAGGACCTTTTTCCATAACATGGGACTGTCTTTAACTTTCCGCAGTATTTTTTCTCAGTGTGAATCAAGCTGAGGACAGCTTCGGCCGTGGGCGTGGCTCGGGACCGCTGGGGCCAGTGAGTAAGTGGGGCTCTGCCGGGGCTGCAGGAAAGCCAGGGTCCCGCTGACGGAGACCATTCCGCAGGGAACGGCAGGAGGGGAGATGTGGGGGCGAAAGTCATTAGTATTTTTTTAAGCGCATCAACCTGGGGCCAGCGAAGGGCCTGGCTCGGCAGGACGGGTGGTGTTTTCTCCTGCTGTGATTATTTTCCCATGGGAGCCCCACACCAGTCCCATGAGCTCTCGCTCCCCCCACACCCTTCCTGCCCATTCCCTGCCACGGCTCAGAAAAAAGCTTTATTTATACTCATTTAGCTGCTTGCCTTCTCCCTAATTGAAATCATTAACCTTCTCGCTTAATAAAGAAGAGGACTGGGGGGAGGGCAGGGGGTGCTGGGGCTGGCAGTCCCCCTCCCGGGCTGCTCTGCTGAGTCCCTCGACTGGCTGAAAACGTGATTTTGAATTTGACCACTGGGAGCTAAAAAAAAAAAAACAACCAACAAAAAACAACCCGAACAACTGCGTCTTGGTTGGGGGGCTGGCGGGGTACGGTTCCCCGTGCCCCCCGGGGCCGCGGCAGGGCTGACGCTGGCATTTCATCTCGGCGGAGAAGTCATCGGCTCTGACCACGGGGAGGGCTTTGCCCGCCAGGTCCCACTTTGCTCCCCTATATTTAGCCCATTATGAATATGGAAAAGCGTTGAAAATGATTCGCCCAGACATCCCTCTGTCCAGCCGAATAACGTCAAAGGCGGGAGCGGGGACGGCAGCCGCTCGCCCTGATGGGGGCCCTGGCCCCCGCCTGGCCTCGTGGGTCGCAGAGTGGGGTCCCTGCAGCCGCATGGGGGGAAAAAAGTCACGGTCGTGGCTTTAGGGACCCCCATCATGGGTGATTGGGGGGGTGCTTTGGGTGGGTGCCATGGGACACTGGCTGGGGGAGCGCTCCCCCCGCCGTGGCGTGCCAAGCAGGCGCCCGGGGTCTCAGCTGGCTTTGGAAGGGGCCGCGGCAGGGACGCCGCGCGGTGCCCAGCTGCGTGCCATGCTCTCCAAGGGCACAGCGGCCCCGTCCCTCCCTCCCACTGCCCGACACCCCCCGGCTGGCTGGGCACGGCCCCGACGAAGGGCCATGCAGCCTGGGAAACGCTGGCGCTTGCTGCTTCCCATCGAAGCATGTTTTGTGCATTTTTTTTCCCCCCTTCGCAAAACTCCCTCCGAAGTAACACCCCCCTCTGCGTGAGCCGGTGGAACCCGGGGGTGCTGTGGATCTGAAGCTGGCAGAGGGCAAGAGGTGTGCTGCGATCCTGGCTGGGTTTGCCGATGCCTCGACGTCCCCACTCAGCTGCGCTCAGGCTCTGGCATCAACCATGTGCTGAACATCCCAGGCTTACGACCCGACAGCATGTGGCTGCTCCTCCGCTGCACTTTGCTGGGCTGCCCCGAGCATTAAATACCTTTTCCCAAGGTGAGCTGCTCTCCCTCCCTTTTAGGAGCCCAAATCTGCCCCGCAAGCATTTGGGCATCCTCCTGCCCTGCTCTGGGGCATGGATACCCCTCCTTGTGCGTCTGCCCCTCTTCAGCCACTATTTTCCTCCCCTTTGCAAGAAGCATCGCTCTGTCCCAAAAGCCACGTGCTGATGAGGAGACGATGCAGGGGGCAAACCCTCTCCCAGAAAAGCCCCCCCTGCCCAGCTCGGTTGGGTTGGTTTGGGGTTTGAAGAGCACTTTGTGCGAAAGATTACCATCGCTTTTGGGCATAGCGGAAAAGAGGGAAAACAGCTTTATTCAAGCCGTTAATGAAATGTCATTTGCAATTCACTTCCACGGCCATCACGTGGCGGATCCGCAGCACCCCCGGGTTGCACCGGCTCACTCAGAGGGGGGTGTTACTTCGGAGGGAGTTTTGCGAAAATGCACAAAAGCATCAAAACACGACCGCCCCATCCGCAGAGTTTGGGGGCTGTGTTTGCCCTGGGTGCTATAGCCCAGTGAGGTGGCTCAGGGGACAAGGCAGGGATCAGCAGAGACCTGGCAGAGCAGCACACCTTTTCTGTGGGGTCTGGCCCCAGAAATATCTCTAGATTTTATTTTTCCCCTCCTCTCATCACGTATCTATATCCCTGATGTTGCACATGGGCAGCCGGAGGAGTCCTGCTGCTTTTCCCTGCCCTGCAAAGCTCAGCGACATGCTTTGAAGCCCCTTTTCCATCCTCCCCCAGTTACCTGCTCCCTTTCACCTCCTCCACCCTTTCCTAATTTCTGAGTGATCCTCCTCAGCCGTGAGCAGGTTTAACTAATCTTTCTGTCAGTAGGGTACTTTATGGAAATTGAAAACTAATTAACGTTCATCTCAGCAGCTAATCGCATAAAAAACCCACTGCCTTGGCCTCCCTGGTCTTAAAATAATGACATCACGTGAGCAGGAGCGGGGAAGATCTTGATCAAGCCCACCAGGATGGCATGGTCCCTGAGACAGAGCCGGGATGTCCCCGAAGCCCCGTGCCTGGGGATGGATCACCCTGTGCTGATGCCGGACCTGGCTCCTGACCCACTGAATCCATCTTGCCCATCCTACAGACTTTTCCTCTGGCTGCCTCAACCCAGGAGGTGGGGAAAAGGCATTTTGGGGCAGTCTGGGGAGACAGGGTGGTGTGAGGCTGGGAAGATGGTGGAGATGTGCGGTCAAAGATGCTCTTGCCTGCAGTGACTCATTCGGCTTTAATTGCTCCCCAAAGTCGCCGGCTGCTGGCGGCACTGCATCAGAGATGTCACGTTATACTCATGCGTGAAGAGCTAATGGTCAAGGGTGACACCACCAACAAAACATCCTCGGGGAAGCTGTCAGCAGCGGGGCGATCAAAGGGCAGGGAGAGGGGCCGTCCCACTGCCAAGGGTCTGGGCTGCTGCTGGAGATGCAGGTGCCCAGCGTAGGGGTGGTGGCAGTGCTCATGGGGCTTTGTGGCCAGAAAATCATCCTGCCACATCAGGATCGGTGCAGACAGTGCTGCAGCTGACAGCGTTGGCTCTTCCCAGGACCCCTGGAGAAGATTTCCTTTGGCATTGAAGCTTCATGCTGGCATGGGTTGGGAGGGCTCATGCTGATGGCACCGTTGGACCAGTGTTAGCTGGTCTCTGCTCTCCCCCGTGCCAAAGGGAGGTAGCCCACGTGTGATAAACCAGGACGTGAAGGTGAGCCTCGGATGCACAGCTCCTGTGACAGCCATGGTGACACCAACCCGTCCCTTTGGGCATCCGTACCCTCCTGCGCCCTGGCCAGGATGCTGCTGTGCTTGGGCCGGTTGGCACCAACCAAGAGTTGAAGGGGAGACCTGGATGAAACCCCACCTCGCCGATGCAAGAGGTTGCACAGGTTGGCAGGCTGTGCTGCAATGAGAGTGGCGCAGTGCAAGGTGCCCTTTCCTGATGCCCTCGTCCCCAGAGGCCACAGCAGGACACAGGCTGCTTCTCCACTTCGCAGCAGCACCAGCGTGGTCCCGGTTTGCATTTGGCTCGGTGCTCCCATTTCCAGCTGCTTCCCGCTGCTCTGCTGCTGGGTGCAGCATCTCTCCCCCCCCACTGCCGCTCTGGCAGGATGGGGCAGAACCTCCCTGCCCTCCATCAGCAGGAATGGCTTAGAGAAAGCCAGGCGAGACGGCCACGCTGCTGGGACACCCGGATCAGCCTGCCAGAGAAGCAGCCCTGGCCGCAGCCATCCCGCCGAGAAGCGCAGCGAGGGAGGAAGAGTTATTGCTGCAGTCACACACCAGCTATTACCTCCCAACAAAAGGCAGCGTCTGCACAGCCGAGAGAGAGCCCGAGGACAGGGACAGCCCCGATGACCTTCAGAGGACGCGCGGCAAACAGGCCGAAGCCCTGATCGCCCGAGACAGGTACACCCGTGGGCACCCCTCCACCTGGCCTGGCGCAGCGGGAGCCTCCCAGGATGCTCCCCACAAGCCTTCAGCCGTGATCAGCTTCAAAACCTCCTCACCAGCCCCTGGCCAGGGTGTTTTGTTTGGTTTTGGTTTTTTTTTTTCCCTTCCAGCGGACGTCAAGCTTTCAGGTGTCTGAAAGGAGGCAGGGGCGATGTTGTTGTCAGCGCTTAGCCGCTGTGAGGTGCCGGTACCCGGTCTAATATCAGAGTTCGGATACATCCCTGCAAAGCATCATTTTCCAGCCCCTGCCTGGCAGCCGGAGCTTAGCAAGAAACTTGCTTATAACTAGGGATCAAGGCTAAGGTGACAGCACCAAAAACCTGGGGGAGTGAGCCAAGGCTCGCTCTCACCCTGAGGCCATGGGTCAGGATCTGCCGGCTGTATCCTCAGATCCTGAAACACCAGTGCGGTCAGAGCACGGCTCTGGGACACCCAGCCGCAAGGGTGATGTCCTTGTGCTGCCTCTCACCCCAGGAGTGAAGGTACTCGAGGGCACCCTCATGCCATGGTGAAAACCCACCTGTAGACAAGCAGAAATGAGTGCCTGGCTGGGTTTTTCATCTCTGCCTTTAAACTGGCCCAAGTTCACTTTGGTGAGGTGTTGGGGGGGTGTGTGCAAGAGCAGGGGAAGCACCATCATCATCCTCACAATCAGCTCCCCACGGAGAGCTGGACAGGAGCAAGGGGCCAGGGCTAAATGAAGGGAGGGAGTGGGCTGTCAGCAAATGTCAGAAAGCAAAAAAAAAAACCAACCAGACTTCAGAGCCAGTTAAGTTTGTGTAATGTGAGGGAAATGCTGGTTAAAGACATGGTAGCAGCTGAACTGTATATCCATTTATTTAAATGTAGTTTTCCATGGGAGTGGAATACATGGATATCATTAGTGCCAAATATCTCTCATAAGGCTGCCTCCACTAATATACCAAAAAGAGCTTAATTAACTTTGCTTCACAGTGAACCAGGGAGGTTCCTCAAACACCTTTTCCTCTGATAGGGACCAAAGCGGGTCTTGAGCGACAGGTACAAATGTGGGTGGGTGGGTGGGTAGGGCTAGCATGGCTGGATCACCCCACGCAGGGAAGTGCTGCCAAACGGTGGGCAACCCCAGAGGGGTCACTCGGCTGATGGGGAAGAGCTTCAAAAACACGTTGTGTGCTCAAGCTCCATATGAGGGTCCAAGGAGCATCGTGGCTATCCAGAGATGACGGCCGCGTCCTTGGGACACACGGGGCCATCTCCTCTCAGTGCACTGCAGCGAGCACAAAGACCCGGCATCCCGCAAACTCCTCGGCCACTGCCGCTGCCTGTAATCAGAGGGATGGAGGAACTAGCCCGAGGTTTACGTGGCTCAGAATTGTGCCTGTCCCTCTCCATTTCCTCCGGTGTGTGAGTAAAAATGCTCAGCCGCAGCCTTTCCGAGCCCACCATGTCCCCTCCATCAAATCCCTCATCTGGCAGCAGCAGCAAGGCTCGTCCCCGTGCTCCTCCGCACCAGGTTGCACCACCAGCAACGTCGCAGAGCACCGATGCTATCGTGACATGCACCGCGCAGGGAGGAGCCTGGCCTCTGAGGGGTGACACTGCTGGCAGCAGGGTGCCCCATGGCATGTCATCAACCCCCCAGCACCGATGGCACCGGCCACGGTGGCTGTCGAACGTGCTGCAGGACGGCTCTGCGCTCAGAGGAGCTCTGTGGTGGTGGCACCTTCATTTGCACGACTGTCCCCTCCTGGTTTTGCCCAGCGTGAAATGCATTGCTTGGGCTCACCGGGATTACAAATCCCAGGGGGTTTGTAAGTTGTCCGAGCTAGCACACTGCCAAGACACTTCTACCTATATACATACACCCACATATATGTGTGTAAATACATTATATGGATGATTATATTTATGTCTTCTATTTCATCCGGAGGTCACAGCTGTGTAGCTGCCAGCCTTTTTGCACAGCAGACTTTTCCACAAGCCCAGCCACGCTGGAAGCGGAGGTGATTTATTGGAGACCCCTGCTCGGCACCGGGCAGCTGGCAGCGGCGGCGAGCCCTCCGTCCCAGCGCCAGCCCCGTGCTGGCCGGGCTCCAGGCAGCGCTCCCCGCTTCCCTCGCAAACCTCTTAGTCCCGGGTTAATTAATCGTCAGCAAATAACCTGCGTGGTCGCAGCTGGGATGGCAGCTTCACCTTCGCTCCTGCTCGCACCTGCGATGCTGGGCTCTGTCCTGGTGGTGTTGCTGCTTTTCATGGGGCTGCTGGGGTGTGAGGGACCAGCACCCGGGGTGGGGGGTCTGCTGCCGAAATGCAGCCCCTGGAGAGGGGGTCTTGCTGCGGGGGTGTGTGTCTCATTAGAAGGGGGCTTGATAGGAGAGGGGGTCTTGATAGGAGAGGGGACTCGATAGGAGCAGGATCTCGCTAGCATGCCCCTTTTTGTTCAGCTGGGAAAGACATTACGTGCAATGGCTGCACATGGCCCACAGGACAAGTTTTGAGGCAGCTCGATGGGATTTCTCCACTTAATGCCCCCGTCAGGCTCCGGAAACGCTGCAAACCACGGACACAGATTTTTTCAGGAGCTGAAATTCCCTGTATTTTGCAGCATCTTCCCATCACCCTGTGGGCTTGCAATAGCTGTGCACTGGTGGGGAGCCTCCATAGGGCGTCCCTTATAGCGGCATCGTCTCACTGCCCGGCGGCTGCCTGGGAGATGCTGGCGGGCAGGATTGGTGCCGTACCGCCCGCACCTGCCTGCGCCGGGCCAGCCTGAACAGATGCTTCTGCATCGTAATAAAAGGTTAAATATTTTAATAAGCATCAGCCACATGTTGAAGGTAAAACGAGCTGCTTGCTTTCACTCTCTCTATTTTTTTTTGTATGCAAATGAACTGGAAGTTTATTAACAAGATGAGAGGCTGGAGCCTAATTAGCAGCAGGATGAGGGAGCCGCGCTGGAGCTGAGTCAGCGAGTGGGAGAATCGCTGGCGCAGCCCTCGGCAAACGCTGCAGCAGTCCCTGCCATCACCGCCCACCGCTTCCAAATCACCCCAAAACCCAGGAGAATTGGGCAAAACCTGCACGTTTCTGGAAGGAACAGGGGGACCCGCTTCGCTCAGGGTCTTGCTGTGGACATAGCCTGCGTGGGTCACCCCAAAGCCACCGGCCTTAGTTTCTTCTCTGTGCTGGTTGCATTGCAGCTTGGATTTTATGGGTCGAGCTAGGGCAGTGTTTCCAAGCATATATTGAATATTTAGGGGCCAATGCCACCAAGCCATGCAGTGATAGATGGAGCAGTTATTTCTGGTCTGGGCTCAAGCATGGCTGGTGCTGCTGGCGGCGGGGGGGACTGGGCTACTTTAGTCCCTATGTAATTTGCTTTAGTATTTGCCTCTGATTATGTTTCTTTTCTCTTTTCATTTTGCAGAATTGTTTTCCCACAAAGAGCTGGGAAGAAAACAAAGAAGAAAAAAAAACAAACGAAAAATCAGGGAAACTTTTTTTTTTTTTTAATCATCTTTATTTTCTCCTGGCCTTTCTTCTACCACCTTTTCCCTGCTGCTCTGGAGGTTGCTTCAAGCAGAGGAAAGACAAAAACCTCTTCCAGCTGCCGGGCGGCTGCAGCGGTGCAGGCAGGGGCTGCCTGTCCTGCGAGGCCGGTGGCCGCGGGGCGATGGGGACTCGCCGCTGAATGAGAAGCTGCCAATAAACCCCTCTTGTAATTTGCACCTTCGCAAGGCGACAGCAGCCCTGCGGCCCCATCGTTCATTTCCATTTTTAATTAGCTGGGCTCTCCCAGCGCCTCTCAGCTGCCCTGCCCTGGGGCCAGCGACGGCTGCAGGCAAACGGGGTTGATTTTGGAGGTGAACGAAGCATTTTGGTGGCCCACGGAATGGGAGACCTGGCAAGGTGGTGATGACATTCCTCTTTTTTTCCTTTTTTTTTTTTTTGATATATATTTCTTCCACTTGGTCTCGGTCCAGCCCTGCCATCATCACCCGCGGCCATGCCGAGCCAGTGCCCATCCATCTGCCCCCTCCTCTGGGCTCCTTCCTCTCCATCCTCTTCCTCTCCCAGCACCAAGCACCCCGCACCACCGTCCCCAGGTTCCCCCTTCCCACGCAGCCCCCAGAGCAGCACTGCCGCACCGGCACCTTGAACAGCCAGCGCGCAGAAGGATGCTGCAATTCCACTATAAAGCTATTAAAACTCTACCTCATTAGCAATAATTAAAAGGCGTAGCACACATTCCCAATAGCTCATGCCCGTGGGCACAGTAATTTTTATTTTTTATTTTATTTTCTTATTTTATTTTCTAGGCTCCTACACTCACCATGCCCAAAGGATGGGCAGCATCACCCCTCCACACTATCTCCATCGTGCAAGCAGAGGGGGGACCCAGGGACGGGCAGCACCCCCCTGCCCACCCGGTGGGGAGATGGGGGGGCTTGCCTGCATCCAAGGCACAGTAAAATATTTTACTACAAAGCAGAATTACTCCAAAGACTGATGGGCTGACTTGTGAGACCCACTCACATTTATGGAGGTCGTAAGTTATAGACTCCCGGTGAACTGGAGAAAAACATAACCCTCGCCTTTTATAGGCGAAACTTCCTGCCATATATTAAACTCTCCAGCAAACGGACGGGGGCTTTACTGCAAACTATAACTTTAATGCCTCCCAACCCCTCGGTTAGTTTGGAAGGATTATTATTAACTGGGGTGTGCTTCGCCAGCCCTCGCATGCCAGCGGTTTGCCTGGGTGATGGTGGTGGCTCTTGGCTGGAGCTCCCGGAATGGGGATGGGTGGGAGCGGGCAGGGAGGGTGGGGGGGGACCCCAGTCCGGCAGGCAGGGCTTGGGGAGATGCTGGCAGCTGCCTATGGGGAGAAAAAGCTGCAAGAGGCATTGCATGGGTCAGGCCATGCCGCGGGGGAAGGACCTGGCACATCCCAGGGCATCCGAATGTCACCAAGCCGTGGGGTTCCGCTCGCTGAAAGCCTTTTGCAGCTTCTGCCGTGGGCATCCGCGGGGCCTGGTGCACACCGTGTCTTTTTTTCCACTTCTTGGCCTAAAGTGTTATAGTATGAAATGGAAAAAAGTGCAGGACCCTGCACTCAGTCTGCTCTTGCCCAGGGCTGAACTTTGTTGCCCAAATGGGGGAAACGGGGGGGAAAAAAAAAAAAAAAAAAAAATCCCATTGATAGTAACTGAGTGGAAGGGGGAAAAGGATGGGCAGCACCAGTAGAAGGAAAAGGTGTGGATGCGGAGATGGGGAAGGAGATGAAAGCAAGGAAAATGCAAACAATCCAGTTTGGTTTGAGTGGATTTGGTTTCTCTTTTGGCCACCAGCAGCCAACGAGGGAGGGACGCTGCTGCACCCAGCACGGCTCCTCCACCAGCCCCCAACTGCTCTGGGAGGCTGCATGTGCCCTTTTCCCACCTTAGAATTGTCTTTTTTTGGGGGGGAGAGGGCAGGAGAAGACTTGAGCTGGGAGAGGTGCCCAGCCCAGCACCCAAAGGATGCGTCCCAGGAACCCCCCCAGCCCGGAGAGCATCACATCACCTCCTCCCAGCATCACCTCCTGCCACCTGCCTTTCTGGGGCGATTTGCTCATCGGGGCCCGGTGAGACTTAGCATTTCTCTGTTTGGAGCCAGGATGAACATTTATTAGAATTAAACAGCTGGGAGCAAGATGATATTTAAACTGGTATTAGGAAAGCACCGGCGGAGGGAGATAATTCCTGGGGCAATCTGGCAGCGCGGCGGCCGGGGGGCTCCTCGGGTCTCCTGCCGGAGAGCGATACAGTTAATTTGCAGCCGGAGCTGGAGGCTGGCCTGCGCTGATATTGCCGTGTTATTTAGAAGAGAAAGGTCAGGCTGGAGATTGAATAATCATTGACAAGAAATCCATGGGGGAGCGGGGCGGCAGCTCCAGGCAAGCTCCAGCATCCCTGTGCTGCCTCCCCGGGGGTTTCTTTCCCTCCGCTTTGGTCCCTGTGGGGTGTCAGAGGAGTTTGTGCAGGGATCCTGCCCGCCTTTCTCCAGCTCCAGAATCGCAGCCACTCTCCAGCTGCCCCCTTTTTCATCTAATACCTCCATCTCTGGGGATGTGACAGAGCTGTCCTGGTTTTCATCCCACGCACAGGCTCTTTTTTAAATTGCAAATTATTTTTAAATTTAAAATTACTTTTTGCTCAGAAACATTTTCCAAAAAAAAAGATTTTTTTTTACACTAAAATCCCCAGGAAAACACAAGAAACCACCAACCCTTCCCCTGCTCCCCAGCCCTGCCCCATCCTGGGTGTGATAAAAGAAAAATCCCCATTCTAGCTTTTTTGGAAAGAAGTGCACTAAAAAGTGCAAAAAAGCAGCAAACAAGCAATGAAAAGGAAAGATTGAAAATGTTTTTCGCATGGACAAATCCGTGTGTGCAGGGAAACTGAGGCATGGGGATGGGCGCCGGGAGCCGTGGGGATGCTGCGCATCAGGCATCACCCCCGCATCACATCCCTCCGGCTCCCAAGCTCACACCACCAGGAGCAGGACCGAGCATCAGGCTATTGCCTTCACTCACCCCCCCCACTGCACCCCAAACCCTTCTTGCCCCCTGCATCCTCATGGGGGAAACGCCCAGGGTATCTCGTTTTCCTCTTTTTCCTCCCAAAAAATACGCCAGGTTTGGTTTCAGGTTTTTTTTTGTTTTTTTTTTTTTGCAACAAAAGAAACTATTTATTTGGAATATGCATTACCAGTACAAATCAGGAAACTGTAAAACCTACACCTTGTTAGTATCGTCATAGAACATAAAAGTCTCAATTGGGATCAGAAAGACAGAGGCCTTTTTTTTCTTTACAGAAGCAGAAAAGCTTAAAGTTTCAAAACCAGGTCGGAACAGAGAGTCTTTTTTTTTTTAGAGTTTTTCTTTTTTTTTTTTTATATTTGGAATCCATTAGGAAGAGAAAAAAAAGATGGGGGGGAATAGAAAAGAAAAAGCAACTCAGAACAACTGGATCATCTTTACAAGGGATAGTCAGGGCTTTGCAAGAACAAAAAAAGCAAACCGACAGAACCACCCCCCCCAGGCAATGTCTGATTTACATAATCTTAATAATAATAATAATAATAATAAAGGTGTACGAAAACAAAAGGACTCCAGGAAACCTTGGGATTAAAAATAACACCCCAAACCCTAACCCGTTCAGTGATGTGAAAAGCTCAGTTTTTTAGGAGGTGGTGGGGAGCAGGGAAACAGTTTTAAGAGCAATGCCAGCGAGCGTCTTCCTCAGCGCTTCTCATTGAACCCCACCCTGGAGCCCCAAAATCTGTCCCAACACGGCTGGGGAGTTGCTACATCTCATCCTTTGACCCTCATCCTTCCCCCATGCCGCTGTGCAGCCAGGGCTCAGGGCCAGGCTGGGAGACCCCATCCTCAACAAGGTCCATGGTCCACGGTCGAAATAAGGTTGGTACCTTCTTTGCTCCGAACCCCTCGTTTTTGGGCCAAGAGCTGCGGTTGGGCTGCTCGGTGCCTCCAAGCCAGGGCTCTTGCAGCAAACCCTCGGGGCAAGGGTGCCGCTGGGATTCAGGGCAGAGCATAAGGGCATTGAAACCCACCACCGCCTACCCATTTGGGGGAGGATTCATGCCCTTTCATCACTTCCATGCAGCTCAGCATCGCCCCCAAGCACGGAGACCTGCAGGGGCTCAGCACCGGACTCCCCGTCCGCCCTCGGCATCTCCTCCCCAAAAACCCCTCGCGATTACGTCCCTCTTCGGAGACGTAATCCCCCCGCTCAGCCGCAGAGCAGCCACCTGAGGATCTTCTGGGGTTGGGTGTCAAACGGCATGGGGGCCCCCCCCCCCCCAGAAGAGACACCCCCCTCAGCCCCCCCCAAAAAAACCCCAAAACCCACCACCATCACTTTTCACATCACTTGGGTCACAGCTCAAAAGCGCAGGGGAAGCGGCAAGGCCGTCGTCTCAGACAGGTCAAAATAAACTCAGCATCATCATCAAAGCCCCCCCCCTCCCCTCCCAAATAATGCCAAAAAATAAAATAAAAGGTAATTTCTGGGTCTCAACGTTAAGAAACATAAAGTGTTAGACTGTACCTATTAATGCTCACTATTCCAACCATTTTTTTTTCTTTTTAAAGTTTTACAAAATGAATTACCGTCACTTTTTAAACATTGTGTAAGAAGAAATGAGTGTGCACAACTCTACACTTTTCTAGCATTCTTGAACTAATTCACAAATGCGAGAAAACGGAAAAAAAAACAAACCATGGGAAAAACAAACAAACAAAAAAAAAAGATGAATGTAGGTAGTTTGATGTTATAAACTATACAGGAATGAAGCGCTTGTTGCCACAGAAAGAACAGGGATGGAACCTTCCCCCTGTTCAATTTTGCGTGCTAAGAGGGTCATTTTTTATTCTTTTATTATAAACACTATTAAATTCCGACTGCGTTTTTGGTTTTTTTTTTTTTCTCCTTTATCTGAATATACAAGAACATTCATTATCAAATGTTCGTTATCATCAATACTACAAAGAACGAGACACAAATCGCAAGAAACAATGGAAAATGTTAATAAAGCTGAAAGAATCATCGAGTTTTTTTTGTGGTTTTTTTTGTTTTTATTTTTTTTGAGTTTCTGCAGGTTTTTTTTGTTTGTTTTTTGTTTTTTTGTTTTGTTTTGTTTTTTTGGTATCGAAGTCAGGTTTTTCTGGGCAGAAAAAAAATTAAAAAAAAGAAGAAGAAGAAAAAAACCCACAACACTCGGGGTTGGGGGCAGGGGGGGAAGGGGAGGAGAAACAAAACCCAAAAATAAAAAAAAAGCAAAGAAAAAGGCAAGCAAGCGGCTACGCCAACGCGAACCAGAGGGACCAACCAGGGAACCCAGGAGGCGATTTGCAAAGTACCGTGGAGTGGTGAGTGCCCTGCCCGGGCAGGCGGTGTCACGGGCAGGAGGTGCAGGCAGGTCGGGCAACGGTTGCAGGGCAGGGGAAGGCAGCCCCGGCACGGGCCGGCTCCGGTCAGCAGGTGGTTTCGGCTCATTTCTGGTTGGTTTCCAAGAGGTACTGTGGCATTCCCGCAGGCATGGCACTGCTGCCGCTCCGGAGAACAGACCTGACTCAGCCCCGTGGCCCTGAAACGCTTTGCCAGAACGGTTTCATGTAAAATAAGCTGGAAACGGTTAAAAGGCTGCACTGGGGGAGGCCATGGGAGGAGGAGGAGAGTGGGAAGGTGCGTGGCTCGGGAAGATGGGCAGCACCTCCTAACCATCCTCATGGGGAAATGACCTTCTCGTTGCTCTTAACGTACTCCCAGCCGGGAGGCAGCCCTAGACCTCACATGTCGCATTACGCTCTGCAACACGGTCCACATCTCCGGGCATGGATGCGAAAGGAGGAGCAGAAAGCGTCTCACCGCTGGAGACATAAAAACCAAGCAAGGAGCAGCTTGTGCTGTTTCTCATCCACCTTTTGCATCCTACTCTGATCCCACCAGCTCAGAAATAGACAATCCACTGAACTGGGACTTTTTGTATTTGGGGGAAGGTCACAAATTTCAGAGTGGATGTTTTAGAGCCTTCTGGGCTTGCTCCCCAGGGAAAGGCAGGCTTCACCTCCACTTCAGGCGAGTCATGCTGCTGGCTGCACGCTGCAAGGTGACAGCATGTTGGAGCCGTGGGCACACCACTGCTGCGGCCTGCAGGCCAACCACCATTGTTTTTTTCCAGCAGAAGGGTGGAAATTTTTCTGGCAAAGCTTTAATATTAAATGGTTCCTGCTTAATGTTGCTCTGCGCTGGCAGTTCCCATCTCGAGATGGCTGGCATCAGCACGGGCAGGGTGGGCATGGACGTGCAAGAGCAGGAGATGTGGCCAAGAGGTATTAGGGTCCATCACAAGGTGCCAGACGTGCTGCACCCACACCAGTCCCCAGGACACCCAGGGTCTTGTCGCGGGTCAGCTCAGCCTCCTTGTGCCTGCTGGAAGAACCAGTGGCAAAAAGTACTGCCCCAGCACGAAGCTCAGCCCCTCGCCCAGGGCTCTCCTCACCCTGCTCTTCAACGAAAGCCATGTCGTCCCGGCATCAGCTGCCTGAAGGGGTGTTTCAGCAGGATGAAGCCTTGCTTACCACCCAGCACCGGTTGTCCAAAGAGCGGACCAGAAAAGCTGGGGAGAAAATCCCATGAGTTCTCCCATGGCTTGGGATGCCACTGCACAGAGTAACTCCCGGGATAAAACCAGCAGCTTCAGCAGAAAGACAGCCCCCAAGCAGGGCACCCACCTGTCCTACAGAGCTTCACCCTCAAGCAAACCTGTTGTATTAACCGTTACCAAAAGCACCCGACGCGCTCACCCCACCACATCCAGCCTCCGGGATCCCGCTGCCTGTCCCTCGCTGCCTGGCTGGCAGGGCTTTGGGAATGCAGTGGGTGCCACCAACCTCTGTGGGTCCTGCCTGCACTGGGGAACCCACCTCCTCCTCTTCTGCAGCACGGCACACTCCCGAAAACACAAGCCAACACTCCACAATGCTTTCCTTGCCAGGAAAAACTCCACTGCTGGCCTCCCTAGGTGCTGTGAGAAAACTGCTAGGGTCCCATCAATCATCAACGCCTGATCCCGTACAACACTGCAGAGGTGCTCAGCGCCTTCGTTATCAGCGACGGCCATTTCTCGCCTGCCTCTGCCTCGTCTCCTTCCCTCCTCTCCTTCCTTCCAACAGCAGGCAGGGAGGATGGTGGGATTTCATGGCTCATCCAGGCTTTGGGATGTATGGTGGAGCATGGCAGCGACTGGGAAGTGCTGGCAGTTTTCCCAGGGCTGGGAATGGGCCAGTACCTTTTGGAAGCGAAGGGGAGCATGCCGGTTCCTTCTCTTACGTGCACAGGGGGGCTGTGTTCACCCACCCTGTCAATGGCAGTGCCCGAGGGACAGCTCACCGAGGCAGGGCTGGGTGCAGAGAGGCGATGCGCTGGCTGCAGCCGGGGCCGGTGGAGACGAGGCGGCAGTGGGGCTGTGGTGGCGTTTCCCTACGGAGAGGTAGCGTGAGAGACGGGGGGTGGCGAAGGGGGCTGCCTGCTAGTAAAGGAGCGAGACGTGACTGAGGTACATTTGTGGCTCCTCAGAAAGATGCCCAGTGCGAGGCCATACACTGCTTTGGGGTTGTTTGTGTGGCGGCGGTTGATTTTTGCTTTTCCTCCTTAAAATCCTTCTACCTGTTGACATATCCTTCGGTGGGAAGGGGTGAGGGGAAGGGAGTGGTGTTGTGGCAGTGGCAGGGAGGGGGAGAGCGGCTTCTACCCAGAAAAGAAAGGGAAGAGAGTATAAAGAAGTGTCCAGATTGGCTGAAAAAAGCATCCCGACGAAGAGAAGAGAAGAGAAGGAGTCTTCTTGTGTGTGCTGATTGGGTTCACCTCCAGTCTGACTGCTGCGGTGTTAGGAGAGGCCCCCTCCCCTCCTGCCCCCGCCGGGGCCGGCTCAGCCAGGGATGCAATTTGCTGGGAGATCAGTTGGAGGTATCAGAGTGAACGCTGCCAGGGCCTTCTGTGGGGGAGGTCACCGACGACGGGGTAGTAGCGTCTTGCCAACCTCCATTAGCCTGCAGGAAGGGAGACAGGGAGATGTCAGCCACCCAACAGCACGCCCGGCCCTACCCAAGCCACCCACCCACCTCAGACCCCTCTACTTCTCCCTTGGCAAGGGCTGATGTAGGAGCCAAAGATGTCCCCTCTGGCCCCCCATCCCACCACAGACCATGGGGTTCCATCAGTGGGACCCTGTCAAAACCAGGGGTTTTGATAAATTGTAAGTGCTCATGGAAATTCTGTCCCTTAAAAAACAGGTATTTCTGCAGAAACCCAAGTTCTGGTTGTTTGGGGTTTTTTAAAGCCCAAATAGGACCCTTCCCCATATGGAAGGAGGCAAATAGCAAACACCTCACTCCAGACACCCCAGCCTGAGACGTTATCTGGATGCAGGTGCCATGAACACGCAGAACAAGCAAGGGGTCCCAAGGGACTGCTGAGCCATGCCATGTCCCCCAGCATCGCTCCACATCCCCCCACACTGCCTTTCAGGGCACCCCTCCTGCTGTGTGGTCCCTGTGCAGAGGGAAGCCATCAGCACCAAGCCTTGTCAACATGCTGCCTACACAACTCTCTTGCCAACTTGAAGGCCACCCACGTTTGGGAATTTGGGCCACCTCTCTGCTGCCAACGCAGAGCCTTCCCCTCCTTGCTTTGCAGTAAAACCACAAAAAAAAATCTCTGCCACTCTGGGGTGGGTCCTCCACGCTCCCCGTCACCCTTCCTCGAGGGACCCCACGCCACAGTGTAAAGGAGGTGCCACCACCATATCCCATCTGAGGGTTTGTACAGCAAAGCATGGCGGACAACTTGTTTCTTCTCCTAAAAAAAGATGCACGGCCAAGTTCTCCAGCTTCTCGACAGCAGAGCTACCGAAGGGCCCCCAGATATCGCAGACAGGAGCCGGCAGTGCACAGAAACTGCTCCTCCGCAACTGCCATCCCCTTCGAAGAGGAGCAGATGTCGCACCCAACCTCCCCTGCTCACTCTGACATTGATTCAGTGCTTGGCTAATTATTCCTTCCCAACCACTGCCCAAGCTCGAGTTGGTAGCAGCCGCCATCCTGTTTCAGACATGCCCAGGCTGCTTTGCCCTCTCTGGCTGCCTGTCCCACTGCCTCCAGCGCAGGGCATCCATCACTGGCTCCAACAGCTGGGACCCTGCGGACCCCCAAAGTGGGGTAAGGGTAGGAAAAGCTTCATCGCACCGAGCAGCTGTCCAGGACTTGCCACTGGGTTGTCCACGCTGCCGACCAGCTCCTGCCTGCCCAACAGACAGCCGAGATGGGAGCAAAGAGCTGACCACGGGCAAGCCGTGGGAACCCACGTTCTGAGGGATGAAACCACCTTGCAGCAGGACATGCACAAAGCAAAACCAACAGAGGCATGCACACACAGAACGGGCGTGTGTGTTCTTCCATGCGCACGTGGGTGTGTGCAAACACGTTCCCTTGCAAAGGGGTTCAGGCAAGAGTAAGGAAGGCAGGAATCGCGACCTGAGCTTGCTAGCAGGTTAGCAAACCCTGCTCCACTTCATCTTGGGTGCAAGCATGAAACCAGACTATGCATGAACATTACCGGCCCCGTGTGCCCCCCGCTGCCTGCAGAGACCCTGGGCTTGCCGTGCCCACCAGCTTCCATCCACAGCCAGGCCCCGACCCACCATCCCTGAGCTCCCTGAGATGCAATATCCACCCGTACACGTCTTGGACCGCTGCAAGAGGCAGCAATTACTGTAGATTATCAGCCCGACAATGACAGGCCGCGTAAAGAGAGACACAGAGCCAACTCCACCGCCCCAAGACTGGCATATTCAAGTACACTTAGGACATTAATAGCAATTTACGTGCCATCAGTGAGAGAGAACCACAATAGCTGTGCTGGCAGCCTCTTATTACCAAGCCTGTTATTTGTTGGAGTTACAAGCTATAATCACAACAGAAACTTTCAAAACCCTTATCTTCCGTGACGCACCAAATCTATTTCAGAGCTGTAATTGCTATGTCACCGGAGAGTTTGCTGCTTAATGCACTCAGATGCCATTTAGTGTTTGCAGGGTCATTACGGCGAGCAGGAGGAGGGAGAGCGGAGGGGGCCGTGCAGAGCAGGGCTCCGTCCCTATTGTGCTCAACTATTTTTAGCGAGGCTTTTGCGTGCCAGCTGCAGTTGGAAGGAGCAAGAGGGAGAGCATCTTGCAGACAGTGACTGCGGTTCCTCGATGTTTAGCACCCTGCCCCCCAAAATGCTGGGGAGCCCCATGGTACTCCAGATTGGGAATCAGTCTTCATGCGCTGCAGGAATTTGTGCTGCCGATGACCACCTCTGTCACATCCAGTGGGAAGCCAAGAGGATGTTGGGGAGAGGCTGACTAGGATCGGGGCACCCTCCAGAGACCTCGCACCTTCCTGCTCTCCCAGCCTGGGAAGGCCCCAAGTTATGGGTCGAGTGATGGAAAGGAGGCCCCAAGGTTGGCCGTGACTTTATCATCTTGATGCCATCCTTTGGTACAGACAAGCCCTCTGTGAGGAGGCCAGATCCCTCCCCAGGCAGAGGGCACGTAGGAAGCATCTACTCTCATCCCTCCTTTCCTGGAGTTCACCCCGTTGCTGCATGTACCGAAGCCATGTGCAGGATGCATCCGATTCCATTTAGCCAGCTCTGCCTCTTTCTGAAGCAAGGAGATCTGTTGGGATCTGACTGTATTAAGTCGCTTGGGATCTCCCTCAAAGATGAAGGAGTCTTCTGAGAAGGCTGCTGCTCCTCGCAGACCCTCTGAGAAGCTCCTGCACACAGCTGTGACTTCTTCTGGAGGGGCAGAAGCCGAAGACAGAGCAATTGTCTCCAGGACACCTCTTCAAATGTCACCTTCTGGTGCCAAAGCACAGGCAAGGCCTTGGTGGCTGTCCAAGTTGTGGAACCCTGGTGATGGACTGCTGAAGCAACTGGGTTTGGTGCCCATTTCTGCAGGTCCCTCAGCATTTTTGTCACCTCCAGCAAATCTGGTTGGCTCTCCACCCGGGCCTCCTATGTGGGGCTGGGAGATGACTTTCTGCCAATTTTTAACAGAGCCTTCTGCTTCGCACGGAGGCTGTCTCGACATCCCACCTTCTGTGTCCAAATCATTGTCCCACCAGACAGGGCAGGGTGTCAGGTCAGCCTCCAAACACACCAGATCCTGGCAAGTGTGACAGACTGGGAGTATCCTCAAAGAGGTTTCAGACCTCTGAGCTTTTAAGACCTTGTATCAGGGTCTCCTTATGAGGTGCACCGAAGCTCTTATTACACACCAGAGAATCCAGCCTTGTCTGGCCATCGCTTTGCAAGGGTCACAGCGGCAGTCTTTAGGACACACCAAGACATCTCTGATGGATGGGGCTTGGGCACTGAAGCCCTGCCAGACCAGCTTCCATAGCCCAGCTCATGATCATGATGGTGAACCGTAGCTTGCTGAAGAGCAGAGGAACAACTTTCTTTTCAAGGCCCAAATTCTTGGAGAAAGGGGTCTTAGCACAAGCAAGGAGGTCTCACCTCCTACAGGTACCAGTGCCTGGTGGTCCTTGCTGACAAGAGTGGATGTAAAACTCAACGGCACAACCTGCTACTGACCACTGTCATCACGGCGACACACACTGCTCCGTAAATAGGCACAGCTCTGTACAACAGTGCTTTTAGATCAAAAACCTTGCACTCTGATGAATTTTAAAAACAGCCCCTCATTTTAGACCTTTAAATGATCTACAAATTAAATTAAATAAAGGTCCAAAACGAAACTTCTGAAAGGTTTTTTCTTTGAGACGACCATAGCTCATTCATTAATTAGCAGACGGAGGACCTAAAACACTTTGTGGATTTAGGGCCACGGGGCACCAGCAGGAAGGGCGATGTTTTGGGCTGGGACCTTCCAAAGGATTATGGCAATAAGGATCCAACTTCTACTGGAATCCACCAGAACCTAGACATCTAAATGCTTCAAAACCCCCAGCCTCAGGGACCTCTGGCTGGGTACACACACGGACCCCCCCAGAGGGACCAGACACCTCTTGCTTAATGGTGCAAAACCCCTGACCTCAAAGCTTGCAAAAAGGGCTGGATCAGGCCCCAAACATCCCCTCCTTTCAGATGGGGGGCTCCCTCCTTCCTCTCAGTGCTACCCAAGGCAGGCTACCCTCAAGACGACTCCTGCCTCTACCACTCCTCCATCACCAAGAGCATCCCCATCCCTTGCCAGGACCGGCACTGCCTGACGCTGTTTCCACCTGTGGAGGAGAAGGCGGTTGTTCGTGCTCTGCCTCAGCCATCACTGCGGGTCACGGAGATCGCGATGGCTGGGACATCGCCCATTATCCTGCTAATGACGCAGAACCGACTCCAGCTCTTTTTGTCCCGCGGAGTGGTCTGTCAGCCGTCGAGCAGCAGAGCCACAGAAGGGAACAGGGCTTTGGGTAGATTCCTGTTCTCAGCTGTCATGACTTACACACATTTAAAAATTCATCCTCCATCAAGGAAGGCAAACCCCGAGCGTCGTCTCCCCTGCCAAGGTTTGCAGCGGTGGAGCTGGGCAACCTGCCGCTGACTTCCCAGGCCTGACGGGCTCCGGGGATGACTCAACCTCAGCCCCGTGCAGACATTGTTGTGACAGGGCTCTTGACTAGGTTTCGGCTCATCTCCTTCCAGCAGCTCACAGGGATGCTCGGGTGATGCGGGGACGGCAGCTTTCTGTGTCACTAGTAGCTTTCCTCTGCATCCCGCTGCCCTTCCTTGGCATTACAGGCTTCAGGGGAGAGGCAGAGAAGCCCTGACTGCTACGAGACAGCCACCCTGCCTGCACTGAGCAGCTCTCCAGAATCTTGCCCAGGACCAAGGCTTCCTGGAGGGCAGCCACACTTCAGGGTGGACAAACTGAAGTCCGTCAAGGGACCTAGCTGGACGGGAAGACATTAAGTGACAATAAAAGCTACAGGCAGGAGCATGCTGCCTGGGATACAGAGGAAGCAAAACATTTCGGGACAGAGAGACAACCCAGAAGATGCTTCCTAAACTATCTGCTCAGCTCTGGATTCCCTGCCTTGCTCCCCATGCCTACCACAGCTTTATGGGGTAACAAGGAGTCACGCCCAAACCCGTGTGGTCCCTTTGCCCACTTGCCACCTTGCCCCTCTACGAACAACATCCGATTTGGGCCAATACGGGCTCCTGTCCTCCCTGAAAACCAGCCTGAGGAGCCATCAGATGCCACCATGCCGGATCCCCGTTTGGGAAGCGCAGGGGGGACCGCTGAGCCCCTGCTGCTCTCAGCTCACCAATTCCCAGTGCTGCTCGTGGTAACACTGGTTCTCCCATTACCACAGTCAGAAACACCAGCCCAGCTCTCCTTGTCCTATTCAGCTTTTGAGTTTCCACTGCCTCTTTCTTCTCCTCTCCCCGACAGCCCCCTCCCTGCCTCGTAATCCCCGGCAGCAACCCTCCCCCCCAAATTTTGGCTTAACCCAGCCCACTGTTATTTTCCAAGCCAACTGCAACCGTAATCAGCTCAGCCTCTTTCCTTGGGGGTATTTTAATTTATACAAAAGTATCATCTCTTATCATGATCAGCCTGCGATTCATTTACTCTCCAAGTATTAAAAAGCCAGAAAGGGAATAAATTCAGCGCATGGAGAAATTAATGTGGAACGATAGGCTCTTTCATGTGGCATTTCCAAGCGCCGTTTTTGCAACGGGCTTATGTAATGAGACATAATTATCTGCACATGTTCAATTACATT
This sequence comes from Haliaeetus leucocephalus, assembly GCF_000737465.1. NCBI lineage: Eukaryota > Metazoa > Chordata > Aves > Accipitriformes > Accipitridae > Haliaeetus > Haliaeetus leucocephalus. The sequence continues at coordinate 3,113,476 of NW_010972512.1, forward strand.
ACTTCACAAATCCTCCCTGCCTCTGCCTCCTGACGTCAAGCCGCCCGCTAAGCCCCAGCACCCAGAGGAGAGGGGAGCGCAGCCCTCCGTCCCGCTGCACCCCTCTCCCTGTGCCTGCGGTGGCTGCTCGCACGCTGATGGCCCAAAGACGGTCACACGCAAGGTGACAAATGGCACAAGCCTTGGCTGGGAGGGTGATAGGACTGGACAGTGCACTCTGCTGAGGTGCTCGGCCACAGGACCACCGTCTCCCCCTGAGGACCACCACCTTCCTGCCCAGCCTGCGACCGCCCCACCTCAGCCTTCAGCCTCCTTGATGGGGACCGCGGCAGCCAGGCACGTCCAGGGCCAGCTGCCCCCTCCTCCGTGCCACCCCGGACACCATCGCCACCATCCACTCGGTGCTCACAACCTCCTTTTCCAGGCTGCCCTCTTCTCCCAGCTTGCTGTCACCACTGCTGAGATGGCGGACGATTGATCTGAGAAATGAAGTTGGATTGCTGTCCCGAATCTACACTGGGTTCTCCTTGTGTGTGTCTGATCGATTTCCCCCTGTGCGACACAGCTTGTCGCTACGAATTTTCATGCTAGTCAGAACCCGCCAGCGCACCCAAGAACAAGAAGATGCTCTGGAGACCGCCCTCCCCCTCGCACCCTCCCCCAGTCTGGTTGGGCGAGGTTTTCTTGGGTTGATGTTGGTTGGCTTTGTTTTATTTTTTTCTCCTTTTATTTGCAATCCTTATTGCCGCCAACCCCATCGGTGCCGTGCTTTCGGATGCCGGCCAGGGATGGGTTATTTTTAGATGGTCGCTCCGGGATGGTGCCATTGGTCTCTGCGTGGAGCCATCTCTGGACCGGGGCGTTTGCGGTGACATTCCCCACCGCGGTTACGCGAGGTGTCACCTGTTTAGCAGCTCCTCTCGGCCGAGCGCGTGTGGCCGCAGGTGCCAGGCGAACGCTGATCAGCTCTGACAGTCCTAGACGCCAGCTGCCTGCACAAAGCCTGCCCGGTCGCCACTTTTTTTGTGGGCAAAGCTCTGCCGTTGGCGTGACCGATACAGAAGCAATAAACTAGGTGACCGTAAAAGCAAAGACAAGTCCTACTAAGTGGCATTCTGAGCCCTATGGCTTTGAAATAATTGGTAGTGAGAGAACAAAAATGAAAAAAAAATAAAGAACCCGAGCCTATTTTTTTTTTTCTTACACTGATGCCCTGCGGACTATACATCTGACTTGCTGCGAGTCCGTCACTGTATCCTCCTGTCTGGCTGATAACATGGCGAAGGGTATCCACCTAAACAGACCAACGACAACAAAGACACAAATTAGAGTGAGTGAAAGGTTAGTGGGCAAAGCTGCTTTGGTTCATCTTTGGCAAGATAAAAACAAACAGTCATAATAATAATAATAATGAAAATAAAGTTATATATTTAAAGAGGGATAAAAGAGAACCGCAGTTGGTCTTGTGGCAAGAGCTGAGCCAGAGGACCGCTCCTGCCTCCCTCACCACCCCCCGCCTGCCCCGGCGGCCCCATCACGCTCTCCTTGGTCCCAAGTCTTTCGACAAAAAGAGCAGAGAGGGAGAACAGTGTGGCAAGCGTGGGGTGGGACCTCCTGGAGCACATCGCTGTGGCCGGCTCCACCATCACACTTGACGACCCACGTTCCTACCCCTACCCCCTTCCACCCTTTGGCCCCAAGCACTGTGAAGCTCACGGCAGTGGAAGGAGATCCTCGGAGTCGGCCGAGCACCTTCATTTCGGAGGGCCCAGAAAGAGAATATACCTACCATGGCAAAGGCACCGGCAGCTCTCCTCCAGACGCCCCGTTCCTCTCCCTCCACTCCCCCAGCCTAGCCCCAGCAGTGGTACATGTGGCGAGCACATCTCGTCGCCCATGGACGGCACGCTTGCTCTGCATCCAGCACCGCGAGGGGAGCAACCTCGGCTTTAGAGAGCTCTCCTTGCCCAATGCAGAAGTGTCAGAGTGGCTGTCATCTCTCAACACAGTACAGAGCGTTAAACGCCAGAGTGGACTCATGGCACATCTGGACATCGGATGGGAGGTGGGAGATCTGAGTGAGTTCCTGGCTATTTTAAATTCTTTCTTTTTGCCCAAAGCATGGGCTGACGTTTCAGTAATGCTGCTCAAAGCTCCCTCACTCTGTCTTGCTGGTGTGTACATGGGTGGTGTGAGTGCCTGTGCTTCGGGGAGGTGGGGAGACGGTGAAGGGTGGCTTTTAATTAAAAAAAATAAAAAAGTAAAAAAAATCTAGCTGTGTATTTGAATATTTCTTGCCTTTCAGCAGACACCTGGTTCGGCATCAAAGGAGTAAGTGGAAGCCTTGTAAAACGAGACACCAGTCCAAACATCTGGCCCCTTCCCTTGGAAGAATAAAGCAAGCAGAACCTAAACCTCAGCTGCTTTTGTTTGAGTTCATGCCTGTTCTCCTAAACCTCCTCTCCTCCTAGTACGACTATCAAGCCAGAGCCAAATGCATTCACAAAGTGTGGGCAAGTCTCCTCAAGACCATGGTTGTTGGTTTGGTTGGGTGTTTGGTTTTGGTTTCTTTTGAATTTTTTTTTTTTTGGTGGTTGTTGCTGTTGCTTTTTTTGGTTGGTTGGTTGGTTGGTTTTTCGGTTTGGTTTGCCTTTTTTAAGTGTTGGTTCATTTGTGCTGGTTGAGATTTGCTCTTTTCGGACGGGAGGGAGAAGTGCCAATACAATCAAAGGCTCCTCCAACACTAATGCATTCACTGGCAGTACATCGGATGGGTCCCTACCTGTGACTGCACGTTGGCTCCAACCTGGGCCCCTTGGTAAGAATCCCCATTGAGAGACTGCACGCTCATGAACAAATCTCCAGAGTTTGACATGTTAAAAGAACTGGAAGAACCTGGAAAGGAAAGAGTGAGGCACCTGAATCACAGAAAGGAAAAAGATCCACCCCATGACTCTCAGCCAAGAGGAAGGAACAACATGCAAAGCAACCACAAAAACAAAACACACAGTCAGGTTAGTAGTATGAAGAACAGAGCAAGCAAAAAAAAGGATGCACTCCTGAGGTTATTCAAAGCCACATGTTGTTACAGCTCAATGCCAAGAACATTCTTCAACAGCTCCTCAGCTGGAGGAAGGATTCTTCATGCTTTCGACCGAGACAAACAAAACCCAGCCTGCAGGACTCGGACAGCCCTTTCCCTTCATTTCAGGGCATCAAAATCCTTCAGGCAGCTTTGAAAATCTCGGTTGTTGGAGGTGTCCACCCGGCAGACTGCACTGGAGAACAGAATTACCCAAACAAGCCTTGCTGCTGAGAGCAGAAGTCTTTTCAGCAGGGCGAACCAGGCCCACGCTATTGCTGTTTCTGAGAAGCTCAGATCAGGGTGGGTAAGTCCACACCGCACTGCTCTCTGCAGGGTGAGCACATCCAGACACCATCCAGGTCCAAGGCCGGAGCTCCCGCTGAGCCATGGGGAGCTCTGTGAGGGAGCGATGCGTGGGGTTTGCCTTCAGGACATCAGGAACCCATCACTGGTGGGAACTGCAGCACACCAGGAGCGAAGGCTCGCAAAAACGTGAAGGCACCTGGGCTAGACTCCCAGTACCCATCACGTTGGCAAGTGTCTTTCGTCGTGATGGGCCATGAGAGAACACAAGGGTATCACAGCCCTCCTGGGCCAGCTGCCCCAGAAGAACGAGCTCTGTAAACAAATTCCCCACTGCATGCACCAGTCGCCAACGTTACGCTAAAAAATGATAACGGTGAAGACAACTGGGTGGGATCAGAATCAAAAAAACCCCACAAATGAAAAGAGAAAAAAAAAAAAAATCCCGCCTTTGCAGAAACAAGGTTTTCTGCTTCCAGCTTCGAGATATCTGAGCACCTCCTCAACTACTGAACGGGAGAAACAAACCCATCGTGTAACTGGAAGGCGGGGAAGGAGGGAAGGGGGTTAAAAATAAATAAAAAGGTTTTATGGGATTATTTCAGAACTTATCGTGCAGATCAGCGCGTTAAGTGTGAGACAGCTCAACGTGCAAAGTTTGGTTATATACATGACGTTAGCCTTGGAAAGGAGAGACTTCAGGGGCCCAGGTCAGCTACGCTTTCAGCTCCAACCCCAAATACACTCATCATCTCCACTGCCACTTCCAACTTGGAAGACTGGCAACCACAGTCCTGGTGGAATTGCCCAACTATGGCTCATGCGTACGCTCTGAGAAACGCCTGGCAATCCCCCTCCCTTTGCCGGAGAGGGAAGAAACACTCTGGACAGACCCCAGCTCTGCACTGGAGGTGGACTAGGAAGGCTCCTCCGAAGGAAGCCACCTCCAAGAAAGGTCAGGAAGCAGGTGGGAGCTCTATGCTGGCGACTTCATGTTCACTAAACTCTCTGCTGCTCTCTTTGCAACTGACTCTTTTATAGGAGCTGGCAATTCTCAGAATCGAAGGAAAGCAGAAACATCGCTGCTAGATACAACGCCCAAGACACTCAAGAGAAAGACTCATCTTGAGCACAGTGAGTCTTGGATCAGGACCCTCCCACTGGTGCCTGAAAAGAGCAGAGCCAGGAACAACTCATTGTCTGTGCTCACTGTCAACCCTGCCCAACCTGTTCCAGAGAGCAATCCCACAGCGCTGCGTAAAATAACTGGGACTAGTCAGAAGGCAGCTGTAACCATCACCTCCTCTGCTCAGCTGGCAAAGGGCTCCTGTCACTTCCCAACCTCTCAGGTTACTTGCTATTTTAAAGGCAAAAAACCTAGGGAAATGAGCTGGCAGGCTGAGGATAGCCACCCTGACACTGCTCAGCTTTAAGCGTGAAGATGGGCACTTTTCACATACACAAAGATGCTTCCTACCCAGTTTTCTGAATGATCGCTTTGACTACCCGCATAAAAGCACAGGGCAGTAATGTGGCTTCATACTCCCGCAGTGACTGAGAACAAAAGGACTCTGCAGCTACCGCTCACAAGAAGCAGAGAATATTCTCCTGTTCGCTTAAGGTGAGCAGAAACCTTTGAGATCACACAAATAATCAGTGGCAGACCTGGGAAGAGGACTCGGGAATCCCTGAGCACCTGAGAGGTTATCGCTGTCGCTCTGCCCCCAGCAGAGCAACATTTCATCCCACCTTCCCCTACCAAAAGAAAATTATAACAATAATAACACATAAAAATGCCATAAACTTAACTGATATTTTATTGAAACTTAACAAACCTGGCTGTAAAATTGAGACTGGGAGGGAGGAAATAAAAATAAACAAACAGCCACAAACTCTAGTTCTGAAGAGCGCCAGTGTCTTGGAAATCATGAGGAGTGCTGGAGATGTCACTTACAAGATATACACTGCTATTGGCACAGGGTATTTTTACAATATATGTGCATATCTAAACGGTAAATATGTCTTGCCGCTGATGTGGATGCAAAGATAAATATGCGCATACCAATAGCTCCACATGTATGGATGCATTTGTATCAGAGCCATAATTGCAGAGCGCCCTTTGCGCTGCTGCTCTGCTGCTTCAGCACTCCACTGTCTATGTACTAGCTACGTATGGAAAATTATGATGACCCAAAGTCTCAGAGACACGGCTAAGAGGGGTTGATGCACCGGCGTGGGAGAGGCGGCAGGAATGTGAAGAGCTCTGAAAATTAAGACTCTGGTATCCTCCACGAAGATCCGGGAATACAAGTCAAATCCTTCCACTAGAGGAGGCTCCATCGTAAGTCTAATCTGACCCTCTGAAGGCTCCACTGTGAACACACCAAAAGTCTTCAGTGGTCATAATTTGACCTGGGGCTCCTCAAGAACTGAGAGGTAACAAACATCTTTGAGCTTGTGAACCCAGGAGGAAAGGGCTCCGACCTTAGCATGGAAGTCCCTTGATGCTATCATGTGTAGACAAAAAAAGACCACGAGACAAAACAACACTTTTCATGACTTGTAGCAGTGTAGAACAGTGGTTCATCTTCAGCATCCAGACATCTTATCAAACCCAGGACCTATCACCACTATTCCTTAGTGCTGAATTTAGATAATCAGGTCATCACCAGCTTCAGAAAGAGTGCTGGAAATGTTTAAACAAGCTATGGCAGTCAGATCTTGCCACTGGGTGAAAGCCTGTATCAAAACAACGCCTGCAAAGAGATCTCTTCCGGCCCTAACATTTCCGATGAGCAAAACCCACTTCAAGTTTGTCTCCAACTCAAAAATCTTCACAAGCTTGACTGCTGGTATTTCTCACACCACTTCTCCAGCTCTTCAGAGAGCTTCTTCAATGGTTTCTCTAATGTCTTCTCTAATGTTTTGACAGCTTCAACTTCCACCTCAAATTTTCCAGGACCTCTAACAAGTCCTTTTCTCTACAGTATCCAACAATTCAAACAGCATCAAGAATAAACAGACATGGTAATGGTGTTCATTGGAGCTGAAATCAAGCCATCCTCATCTGCTGCCTCATATCACCTACCACCAATGAGACAGAGATCCAGCACACTGAGCCACTGAAGTTGACTTTGGTCATGTGTACAAGACTCGTAGCTGAAGTCAATGGCAACGACATATACGCATTGAGAGCACAGAATTTACTCCCCTGTAACTTTTCCTTGAGTGTCCACCACGGCCAAAGATGAGGGAAGAACTGGATGGACATGTGGCTCCTCAGCTGGACAAAGCCACTGAGTTTGATAGCAGGTCTAAGAGCCTGGGATGACCCAGCAGGACATTTTTCCTTTTTCACTTGCCAACCAACACGTAAGACAGTGAGACCATCACCGGAACAGCCTCTCTGCTGCAGTGCAGTGCTCTGGACAAGTGATTGCCACAAATGACAGAAGGCAGAGAAAATACAGCAATTAGGCCTGTGCCTGATGAAGTGCATTTCCAGATAGCATGATCCCCTCCATCAGCAGCTTTGGAAGATTTTTACAAAACAAAAGGGTGAGCAGGAAAAAAACAGTTCAGGACAATTTTGGCTGCTCTGCATGGAAGATTTCACTGGATGTCATCACCTGTGTGTGGCCCTTGAGGACTCTGGTTGGCAAAAGGGTCTGCCCACATAAAATAGCTTTCATTTGCCATGTGGTTTTTGTGCTGAGATTGTCCAGGCAATCAAAGTGAGGATGGGGAGTTGTTAGCCCAAATGAGTCAGACAACTCAGCTTATTTGAACATCTGGCTGATAAAGCCCAACTGTGCGTATTCAGGATGAAAAGGTGTTTGACATTCAGGCCTGGGTGACTGAGGATGGGGGACCCTGCTTTGAACGTGCCAGATGGCTAGACAGATGCAATCCTTGCCCTTGTCAATGTGTGGCCAATCTCTTTGACTGACTGTAGCCATTCACCAATCTCCGGTAACATGGGCATCAATGCAGAGAACAGATGGGCCTGCGTAGCCACAGCAGAAATGAATTTAGCTCCTGTCCCAGGTCCCATCACATCCAGTTCCACCTCCTCTTCCAACATCATGGCCCTCCAGGGACTACATTGCTGGTTGCTTCTTTCTCATGACCTGTCCTCTGCCTACTCTCTTTCTTTCCACATGACCTACAATGTATTTAAACTAGAAGGTCTTACAAATTCCCAGCAAATCCTATCTTTATTCCGGCTCCTTCCTCACCAAAGTCTCAGCCAATGATCTGAAAACAGAAAGAAGTCCATGGTGTAAGAGGAGAGGCATCATCCGTCTTAGTCCTACACCTATTCATTCACTTCCACGTTCCTCCCAGGGCAATTCAGCACATCTGGATGGCTCATGGTCCTTCACACCATCCTCCAAATCTCTCACAGACAGGTATTTTAGACCTAGTGTGTACAGGTGTGCTTCTTGCTGCTAGCACCTACAGGACAACCTGAAGCAGGGGAGGTCACACAACTCCAGATGTCCTCAGGACATGTCTTTGCCCCACAGCATGACAATGCAGGGATGCTTGACTGAGCTGTTACATCCGCATGGTTCAGCTGGAGAGATCTCAACCTGGGATTGCACTGTTGGAGATCCTGAGGCCCTTCCAGCTGTCTTCTCAGGAGAGGACTTACAAGGACATCCAAACCCACCATCTCTGCAGGCTGACCCGGAGACTACTGCAGTGCTGACAGTGGGCCTCCCCACTGCTCTGCCACTGCTGCAGCATACAGGGAGGGTAGTGGGATCTGGGTCAGGTTAGAAACACTTTGCTTCTAGCAGAAGAAGGATCTCCACGGCCCACAAGCTCCCCTCGCACTGATGTGCTGCTTTAGCACTGCTGCCAAATTAGGCACATGAAAAGAGGTCAATGTTTCTGGAGTGCAGACAAGTGAGCCAGAAAGAGGACCCAGGAGCTCAAGTCGTACCCGTTAATAACAAGACTGTTTGTCCTTCCTTGAAAGTGTAGTATTATCCAGGGATTATCTTAGCTGTTTACTGCAGGGTACCGGCCAATTTATCTTTGAAACGGCCGTGTTACTGCCTGTGGGGAAGGCGAAGAAACAGCCTCGCACCAGAGCACTATTTAACTGGGCAGGCACTGGGGAAATGCCTATTCCACTACATGCAGGCCAGATCCAAATCCACTTAAGCAATCTGAAGCTCTTCCCTTGCTATTCCAGACCTTTAGATCTGACTTCAGTTGAAGACAGAAGAAAAGAAAGCAAGTTGTGTCTCTTTGGTCCAAGCTGACGTGGACTGTAGGACAGCATCACAGGCAGTAGGCATCTCCCTCAACACACATAGTTCTGCTCTCCACCCTCCAGCCTTTTCTACAGGGGGGTGTTAATATCAAGACACCCCACTTGACCAGGTATTTTGAGTGAGCTGTTTGAAAAGGATGACATTTTTAAAACGGCAGCTAAATCTTCAGCAGTTCAAACAATGGAAGGAAGAGGGGAAAAAACCCTGACAAACCAAGAAGAAAAAAATCAAACAAAATTTCTGCAAACTACCTGTCCCTGCAAAACTCTGCCGTGTCCACCTGAGCCCTCTGAGCACCTCAGCCGAGCCAGAGCAGGCGGCACAGCTCGCTCACAGGTAGCCCTGGGTGAGGAGGAGGTGGGACAGATACCTCCCACCAGTATTTCTGACCTGCAACCAAAAGCTGCAACATCTCTGCTCTAGGTGGCTCTGGGACAGACCCCCCTAGCAAGTAACAAGTCCCCTGGAAATTAAGGGGTTGTGTGTAGGGCCTTCTCTCCACTGACCAACTGAATCAGCCTTCTACCACTTGCTTCTGTGCAAGCCATCCACATGAGTCCTGAAAGGTATGGACGAGTTCCCTAGCACTGAGTGATCAATCACCGCTCACCACGTTAGCTTGTGGGTAACAGACTGCCTTTGCCTTCCCGTTGAGGGGGGGTCTGGTTTGGGAGATCAGCCAGAGACCCGTGCCACTGGTTTCTCCCCTTGTTTGACCCCTAGGTCTCCACTTTCCATTCAAATCCTCCAGATCTGGGGGTGCTTCTGGGGTGCGATTCCTCTGATACCTGTCAACGCAGGGTTGCGCTCAATATAGAAGCACGTCCTAATAGCAATCAGCATTTGCATGCTGTACCACTGGTGGTCTACTTAACATCCAGCTTCTCCTGCTGCCCACCATCCTCCTTGCTCCCCCACCTCTTCCTCCCTCTTAGTAGCCTACCTGATAACAGCAAACATCACACCCCAGTGAAAGGGTACCATGAGCAGACACTGAGCTCACAGGCACAAAAGTGGCACACTCCCACTCTCCCTCCCACCCCTGAAAAGAAAACAGGCACACAGATATTTGCATGGATAACAATGTACATGGCACTCATGAAGTTCACTTTTCCCCCTCCTTTTAAACAAATCCCAATTCTCCATCGCTCTTGGGAGCGCACAACCAGCCGACTGCAGCCTGAGATCATTTTTGGGTCGGCTATCCTCGTGGCAGGCACCACACATGAACTAAGCATCGTTCTCTAGCGGAGGAGTTGAAATTTGGGCAAAGTGCTCTGTGCCTTTGACCCTCAAAACAAACAAATGGAAACCAGAGCAAATGGGCAGGAAAGGGGGAAAGGGAAGGGAACGACCCACGGAGTTCCCTGGATCGCGCTGACACAAAGATAAAATAAAATTAACACAGAGCACACTCTTGCAGGTGATCCAGACACTGTCATGTAAGCAATCAAAGGTAACCACAACAAAGAAAATCAAAGGATAAAAATCTACTGAAAACAACACTCAAAATGGCATGAGTTAGGACATCCCAGAAATGCTGGGTTTTATCCATTAGGGCCACTCATGCTTTCAGCCCCAGTGAAATAAAATCAATATGCAACAACTTTTAAATTATTTTTTTTCTCCCCCCCCGCAAAGTGCAAGCAATGCCAGCAACTTTTTTCAGATCATTTTTCTGGTTTTGTGTTTACCATCCATGCATATAACCCCCAATGCGGCACCGTCAGTCACAAGGTCTGATCACATCGTTTTTCCAACGAAAACCAGAACAGGGAAGGGGAAAAGAAAAAAAAAAGATAAAATAAAAAAGAGGGAAAGAAAGGCAAAGAAAATAAAGTACCCCCCCCCCCAAAAAAACCCCAAAAGCCAAACCCATCTCTCTTTTTTTTTAAGAGACCACAAAAATGAGCCAACCAAAACCAGAGAATAAAAATTGAAATAACCAAAAGGAGAAAACAAGAGAGAGATTAGAGGGAGGGGGGGGAACGAACAAAAAAACGAACACTAATGACCCAAAATAAAAAAAAACCAAAAACTAACCAGCTGAATTGGGAGTTGAGGGTGAGTTAGCCTGGCTTCCATGGGCTGACACATTGGTAGCCGTGACAGCCGTTTTGGCAGCATAAATATTGGCTTCCTCTTGAAATTTACCTATGTTCTTCTTGTACCGGATTCTCTTATTTCCAAACCAGTTTGATACCTAGAGCGAGTTTAAGAGAAGACAAAGATGTTAATGGTTCGGCTCCGGTGAGTGCAGCTCAGTGAGGAAGGTGGCTTAGTTCAGGTTAAGCAATGCATATTCTTTCCCCCCACTCCCCGTTTTCCTAGCTGTGGAAGGAAGCACCTTCTACCCACACGTGCCACACCAAGCCCACGAAAGGTGGCAGGACCCCCTTGGGAGCGCTGGGTTTGTGTGGATATATCTGGTTCCTCTATGGATGGGACTTCCACTATGGAGATGCTCCACAGGAACCGCTAGACCTACCCCATGGAAATATCAGATGGGTTTAAAAAAACCCGAGAAAGTCAAATGACCCTGAAATTGCACAATGTGAAAACAGGCATGTGTCATTTTGGACCTTTTTCTTTGCCTCCTCCATGGTATCCCTTTGAGAGGAACAGATGCCCTAATTCCCAGATGCCCATTCTCTTCCCTTTGGAGAAGCCAGTGTGGCTTTCAGGGAGAACACCCAACGAATTTACTGGGGCCTGGCTGACACACAGAATTGCCTTGATATCCCTGAAGCTCTGCTTTTGATCTGAGCGAAATCAGTGCAAAAGGCCCAGAGTGGGTCTTCTTCATCCAGCTGAAGTTGGCTTGATACGGTTTACCATGAGCCACTACATAAACAGGGAGCTCCAGAGGAAGGCTGGAGAGGGAGCACAGGGCTTGTTGTAAGATCTAACTTTGGTCCCAGGGAATAAGTGTGTCCCTCAGGAAGGGGCAGGAGATGTTTCCATTGTGTTTGCCCAGAGACCAGTACAGGCCTGATGTGTCTAAGTGCCTAGAAATGTGCTGAATAGGGCTAATGGATTTATTTAAAAAAAAAAAAAAAAAAAAGAAGCAGGATGAACTTCTTCACAAGTGATAGGGGTGGCTGAAAATGATGGGCCAGATCTGAAGGCAGAATGAAGTGGTGCAGCTCTGCTCATGCCAGTCCTGATGGAAGCTGTTTCCCTGTGCCTGCAGCAGTGCAATGCGGGAACCTCAGAAAGTCCCAAGGAGAGGTCCAAGCAGTGATCCTTGCGGACTGTCAGGGTGATATCCTGGGATCAGTAGTATGAATGCTTGACAGAAAGGTCACTTGGACAACCTGCCAGGTGTCTGGATAAATACCCCAAAATTTGCATGTCAGAGGTTCAGCACAGTGATAGCTTAACTCTGAAGTCTGTGAAACCAGGCTGTGGTATCTGGCCAGAACTGCTTCCCAGGGAAAAAAACGTCAGGGTACCTTCCAAACCACCATGAACTCAGCGTTCCCAAAATCCCGCTCAGTACACTGCTGATGATAATGCTGTTCACTTGGGGATGCTATGTCGCACTGAACAATTTCAGAGAAGACATGGGAAATATTCAACCTACAGTTTGGGAAGCAGCTTTCAGCTTCTTCTCTGACAACACTGAACATAGAGCATCAGGGGAATGTCTTCCTCCATGCAGATCTCTAAGCAGAAGACAATTTCCAGCTGCTACTGACCTTGTTTGAGAAAGCCCATCAGGATGAAGAGAATGGGCAAATGCCAGAGGATGCTGCAACTCTCCCAGAAGAGCTCCAACACTCCTAGGATTGCTCGGAGCTGCAATCTTGAGCTAGCAGATCAACCTCTGTGGTGGGACTCCAAGGACGTTCTCCCTTTGCTTGCTGGTGAGCAAGTACATCAGTGCTCGCCCTTCTAAATGGACTGTCCAAGCACCGAGACACGGAAGACAATACTGGATGTTCATCCTGGGAAGCTTATGATTTTTTTCTCATCTTAGGGAAATTGTTTTGGCTTGGGTGTTGATAACTGAAACCCATATGCTTTTATTCCTATGATGCTTTCTATCTGCAGTGCTCCTAGAGGATTCAGCAGCTTCTACATGGAAGTGGCTTCATCCACCAATTTACCTGCTACTGAACTGCAGGTATCCAATCCTGCGCTGCTGCAGAGCGGGAAAAAGAAAGTCTCTGCAGAGACTCCTGGGAGGCAAAAGATGGTAAGTAACTCAGAGCAGCACCCAACCCAGATCTGGGAGTGAACATTTCAATGGCACCAGGAGCAGGTGCTGTTGGCGAGGAGCTCCAGTCCACTTCTTGGTCCAGCTTTCTCATGAATGACAATGTGCTCCTTTGTGACCTTCCCACTTGGCCATCTCTCTACAACAGCTCTTCTGGCTTCAAATGCTGTAGCCAGTGGGTGAACTCTGAGCACCACAGGGAAGGAAGTCGGGATAAAACGGCCACCACAATCGATCATCTTAAAACTTGTGAAGCAAAGAACCTGCCTACCCCCATCAGCCTCTGAGTTCAGATCAACTCTGCTCCTGACTTGCACAGATTCGTGCTGTCCCATGTTCCCACTTAGCCTCAGCAAAAACAGGGACCTGGATGTGTGTTTGTTTCTACCTTCTTCGGACAAAGAAGGGAGGGAGATCCTGGAGACAGGCACAAAGCAGCCTTGATACAGCACGGTCAAAAAATATCCTAAGTGCAGCATTTCTCCTGGGCATTTTTTCTTTGTGAGGGAAAAGTTGTAAGTGTGAACAGATGAATTAAAAGTGAGAGGGGAAGCGTCAGGACAGCTGTAGTTTTACCTAAGCCAATATGTGCTGTCTCTCGTAGGTAACTCTGGGCAGAATCGATGTTTGGGTCTTCTGACCCAGGGGATGCAATCGGAGTCACTCAGCAGGCATTCAACACAGTGATGACACCTACCCTTGCATGCTGTTGCTCCTTCTGAAGGCAGACATGCTCTCACAAGGACACCAGATGCTACTGCTGTCTTCAGTTTACTCAAGCGACGAACAGGCATGTGCCTGGGGCTGGGAAGCAGCCCAAGATGGGGAACACAATGGGAGCCTAGAGGGAGCGCTAAGCTCACATGAGGACAAGACTACCAGAGGCCATATAGATTGGCTTTCCATCACACAGCTTGCTCCAGCAAAAGAGGAAATAAAGAAGGGCAGGCCTGAGCAATGTACAGCTGAACACTTCCAAGGACTGACTGTACTCCTCACAAATCCCAGCAGCTCCCAGGTCAAAGCTACAGACTGCAGGAACTACATGGCTGCCTTGAATGTATGGAAATAATTCAGTTTGTCTTTATTGACCACCCTTCTTTGAGGGATAAGTAAGTCAGGGAGATGTCATGTTCCACAGCACAAGAGTAATGACAGAGGGAAACAACCATGACAAAGCCCACCCTCCTTGAGCACAAACTATAACCATTAGCCTGTCTGACCCAAACCCTTCCCACCAGGACCTTGTCCATTCTACCTTATCGAGCAAAATCTGCACAACTCTTCCTACTGCCTTCGAATCCCTTGGCTTGAAGAACGGACTTTCAGCTCGAACGAGCTATTCTTGCAAGCCAGCTCAGCACTAAGTCCTTGAGAAGACTTTGCCTCTGTGGGTCAAGCCACATCATTTCTGTGCTTTTAATTCATTGGCTGCACACACAGCCATCGGTCTATGAAGTCTTTATCCCTTCTAGATCCTCTCCCAAACTCTCCTTTTCCATCCATGGCTTCAATCTGCAAGTCTGCTGTCAGCTCCCCCATCCACTTACGCTAACTTGTGCTAAACTCATTTAGCAATTAAATGCTCAACACTGGGACATGACTGAGGTCTGGAGTGCCCTTCACCTTGCTAAGGTTTCCCGCTAGCAGTAGCCGTCTTTGCTGTATTTCTGAGCTCTCTCACCTGTGAGACTGTGATGCCGCATTTCTTGGCTAGCTCTTCTTTGGCTTCCTCACTGGGGTAAGGGTTGCTGAGATGGGAATAGAAATACTCATTCAGGATTTCCGTAGCCTGCTTGTTGAAGTTTCGTCTCTTCCGCCTTAGCGTGAAGAAAGAGGGGGAAATAGAAGGAAAAGGAAAGGGAATCAGTGCCAGGAATCCAGAAATAGGAATGCAATTTTAGATACTCTTGACTTTCCCTGCTTCCCTCCCTGCTTCCCCTGCTGCTGGGAGCATAGAGTACAACAGACTCATGGCCAGGAAGCTTCTCATCTGCACCTTGCTGGTGACTCCTCTCTCAGCACCTTCCAAAGCAAGTAAGTCTCCATCTCAAATTATCACTGTAGCCTCCAGCTCACAGAAGAGTCTTAAAACTGGCACTGAGCTCCTCCACCTGGGAAGGTGACTCCCAACACCTGGCTGCCCTGGCCAAAGACATCACTGTTACTCTGCAAAGCTCCATGCTGAGAAAGCAGCTCTGGATATATCCTTGGGGAAGTCTGTTCAATTTACAGCTGGGCATTATCTGTCTGCTACCTCTTCCCTCATACCCGCAGGGTAGCCGTCTCTCCTCCCCATCCCAAGCTGCAGCCCAAGCCACAGCCTGCATGTAACCAGCTTGGGGAGTGAAGTAAGTCTACAGCAAATCAAAAATCTGGGACAATGGAAACAGAAGGAAAAGAATAGGAACTTAGAGGGGACGGGAAGGGCTGGAGGATTAGCTTTCATCCCTAACTGAAGTGCACATTTTCACCACAGAGGTTTGTTGCAATATGCCACAGACTTTCCTTCTGCCACAGCAAACCCAGGATGTGCAATTCTCAAAGTACAGCTGGGATCCTCCCTGAGACAGAGGCTGGATGTCTTGAAATGCTGCCCCCTCCCTTGCTGAGCCACAGACAACTAGAGGATAAGGAAGGTAAATAGCCTCTGTGGCTCAAGGCCAAGAGACATGGCCCTTCAGATGGACCTGAATTCACTCCAGAACCTCAAAACACCTCTCCCAGGGCTAAACAATACAGCACAGTGGGTGGGGAGAAAGGTTTGGTGGGGTGAACTCACCGTGCGTCCAGAAATCGGGAGCGCAAGATCATGACGGCTTCACACGTGCTTTGCTTCAACTGCATCTGGATGGAGCTGAACTTGCGGTGGATGATGCTCACCATCCGCTCTATCTCCTTTGGCGAGATAGGTCGGGTTCGGCTCTGCTCACGCAGCAGGTTCATCACATGGGTGGTGAATTCGTTGCATGCCTGGGATGGCAAGAAAAGCAAAAGAAACCCCAGGATCGGAAGGTCATTTGACAGCGTCAAGGATGGTACAGAGGCAACACTGCTAAGGAAGGAGACACAAATGGAGGCCTCAATGGCTGGGGCTTTTTAGGGCAGAACAAGAACAAGAGTGTGCCGGCGCTCAGGGGAGAGAAATTTTTCAGGTCTGCTAAGCAGAGGGCATGAGTGACTGCCAACAAACATGTTGAGAGAGGCAGGAGCCAATTTCTTTGCTCTCAGGGATCATGGATGGAGCTGGGGCAGGTGAAGCCCTAGGGCTCATGTAAAGCATGAAGAAGTCCCAGCCACTGTTTTTCTGGATGGGACCGGAGGAGCTATAGCTGTATCTGAGGAGGACCCTGAACCTTTTGATGCGCTGTCCCTCCTCCCACTGCCCCAGCTGGACCCCAGCACCATGTGTCCTGCAGAGCCCCTTGTGCTTCACAGGAGCAGCTTCCAGAGAAACATGGCCCTGCTCTGTGCTCTTAGTGTATGAGGTAAGAAGTAAATAATGATAATAATTAAACCCTGAGTGAGGCAGGAGTCCTGACAAGTAAAGGCAAGCAGGTAATAATCCCAATTAGTTTGCTGCTGGGACAGCACTCTCTGGCTGCTCCTGCTGTCCCCATGCTGTGCTGTGAGGACAGAGCAGCGAGAGGAGTCGGGGGTACAAGGGAAGGATTTTGAGGCCACATAAAGGCCACTTCATTGCCCTCTCCTCCATCCCCATGAGCACCTTATGGGCATGACAGGATGCTCCGATTCCCAGAACCAAGCCCCGAGAAACAGGTTGAGAGCAGCACTCGGACACTGAAGGCTTGAGAAGCCGTTGGTGCTCCCAGGACACGGGCAGCTGCTCTCGGGACAGCGTCCCCAGTTTTCCCAGCCCCTGATGGGGAAAAGGGGACTAGCAGGGGAAAGAGACACTGATTTTGTGGACTGGTGACATGGGCTTGACTTACTCTCTCCCATCCCACGCTTCCAAGCTGAATCCCCACCCATGGCTCAGACCCAACAAGGAGACATCCCTGAGGCCAGCAGAGCCCCTCCAATTGCCCATCACCAGCTTCAGCTGACAGTTCCCATCTCCCGGGGTGAGCGCCGGCTACAAAAGCTCTCAGCCGGGTGCCTCTCTGCTCCCAGACACCCGAGCAATTTCAGCTCGTCTCCTCTTGGTGTGAAATAAAGAGCATTAAAGGCAAAATCGCCAGCAAGCGCCGTGCTGTCACAGCAGCAGCCAGATGCCATGAGAAGCCAGGCGCTGAGCTCCCCCAGCCACCAACAGTTGGACTGGAGAGAGGGGGATGGAGGCTAAGAAACCCTGAACCCTGGTTTTGCAGGACTGCGGGTGGTGATACTGGAGATGTGGACAGGCACAGCCATTTGCAAAGCAACTCGGTGGCAAAACCAACCCCAACAGTGGGTTGTGAGAAGGAAAGGTGTGGCCCATCTCACCCCATGGGGCTGGGGGAAAGGCTTCTCTCACCTGGGTGTCCCTTTGGGGAGCAAAAATGATGCAGAAACAAAATCAGAAAAGCAAACAAAACTCCTGCCCAAGGTAGGGAAGGAGCAGAAGGTCATTCCCTGAAGCCTGTCCCTGGCTGTGCCAAGGGTCTCTTCTTGGGTTTGGGTGGCAGAGGACATGGGGTCTCTCCCCCTCTTCAGCCTGGGGGCTGAAAGATGAGCCCCGATGTGCTCTCCACTCCTACCCATGTGGGATGGCCGAGGCTCCCTCATGCTTCACCACCAACTCTCTGTGCCTTGAGGGAATGACAGCAAGGGCTGAGGACAGCCACCAAAGGTCATCCTTCCAACCTGCCCCCTGCCTGCTCCCTGGGCCCTGCCACCCCCTCCTCCTCTAATGCTCTGCCAAAATGCCTTTCATGGCGTGACCATGCTCGGCTTCTCCAACACCAGAGACCTGCCTGGCCACCCTGACTCCAGCTCCAGCTCAGGGGCACCCATCTACAGTAGCTCCACACCACCCCCGGGTGTAGGTCCGAAGATGCCAACCAGCAGCCTCAGCTTGGCCAATGTGGCACCTGAAGGGGTGAGACATCCCCCAGCCCCACCACACACCCAGTTAGCCAGGTAAAATGGGGGCTGGGCTGGCTTGCCCCTACAGACCCCGGCACCGGCGGTCGCATCGGCAGAGATGGCATTAAACCAGAGACCTGAAACCCCGCCTGGCCCCTGGCCGCGGAGCCCATCTTGCACCCAAAAAGGAGGGATGCTTTCTTGCTCGCACTCCATAAACCACAACCTCTGAGTAGAAACCACATTCATCACAAGGGCAAGCTGTGCAGCAGTGAAGAGAGGTCTGCAAAACATCTGGAAATGTTTGAAAGAAAGCGGTTTTGAGCGTTGGCTTGCAAAGCTTTTCATGCAATTGTCAGTGTTACCAATAGCTGCATTCATGACCCAAATAGTTTGGTTTTTTTGCTTTTTTTTTTAAGAATCATTTTCCACAAGAAAAAAGACAGGTTTTTTTTCTGGAAAAAGAGCTTTTCAAGCAGAAAGAATATTCAAGGAAGATTTTGATTCAAGCCTTGCTTGGAAAACTGCCTGCACCAAGGCCAGCACCTCGAAGAGGACTCCCCCTTCATAGGGCAAATTTTTGGCAAGACATTAGGAGAGCAGTGAAAAGCGAAAATCAAAGGGGCAAGCCGTGCTGAGCCCATTCTCCTGCCACCTCCCAGCGCAAAACTCCAACCCTCCCAAACCTAAAAAAGCACATTTTCATTCCCATCCCAAGCAAGAGTTTGCATTTGCCCGTACGCTCCTAACAATAGATGTCAGTAGCGATCCAGGCTGTGCACATCCATGCCATGGTGCGGGACAGCAGCTCTCCCAGCCGCTCCGGTTCCTGCTCCCACCGTCCCACGACCACCACCCCTGCGCAGCCCTGCTCTCCGCCGCGAAGGAGCCTGTTACCTGCTCGTACTTCTCCAGCTCTGTGTGGTAGATCTGCCGGATCTGGGAGAGTTTGGCTCTGTAGTCAGAGTGCTCCACCGAGTTGTCGGAGCCGGCTCCTCCTGATGCGGCAGCGGCGGCGGCAGCGGCGGCCGAGCCGCCTCCTTTTTCGGGGCCCGCTACCCCCTCGGCCAGGAGCATGTTGTCTAACCGCATCAGCTGGGGGTCCGTGGGCTCCTCTTCCTGCGCTCCCCGAATGCTCAGCACTGCAGGAGACACAAAGAAGAGAGAAAAGCTTGAGTCGTGCCCAGGGCTTATCTTGGGGAAGGTGACGCTCATCTGCAAGGGGATGCGCATCCCAGGTTGGACCAGAGGGGTTCAGTCCCCATCAATGGGGCTTTTCTTCTTTTCCCAAGAAGACCCCGACAGGCAGTCGGCATCCTGATGGTCCAAGTGCTAGTCACCAAGCGCAGCTCCTCGGCTCTCCAGCCCAGCAGCAGCGACGGGGGCATTCCAGCTCCCCGCTCCCTTCCCTGCCTCTTCCCCTCCTTCCCACAGGGAAGAAGTAGGGCAGAACTAGCAGAGAACTCACCGCAGAGGTAACCCAGAAAGCCGTGCTTTGTGTTCAAATATGCAGCGCAACTGCTAGCAACACCAACCAAAAAACCAATACATGTACCCATTCTTCCTGCCAGAAATGACAGGGACCATAACCCTACTCAAGCATGGGATGGGGAGTTGGGAGTCTCTAGCCCAGACTTCAGCTCGCCCAGGCATCCTCTCATGTCACCTAACATGTCTTTTACGGCCTGATCCTGCACTGTCTGCATCAGCCATCGACCCCAGATGGCAGAGGAAGATGCACAGAGCCCAGGGCTGACCGTGCCTCAGTTTCCCCATCTTTAAATACAGACGGAGAGGGCCTGCAAGGCGATGCGTTTAGCCATGCAGTGGAAAAACAAGCAAAAAAATGTACGAAATAAATTTTATTCTTTGGAAAATGCCCCCTTTTTTAGAATCAAGTTGTTCCAGTGAAGTCGAAACCATGCTAAGAAAAGGAGCAACAACAAATTAATCCTCCCAAATCGACGTTCCAAGGAGAGAATTTTCCTCCCTTCTTTGTACTCCCTGCCTCAATTATTGCTTTGAATAAAAGTCCTTCTCCTGTGAGGGCTTTCCTGGAAAAAACACATAGGAACATCCTGACTGCTCGGGATGTCCCAGGTTTGAAGGATGGCAGTGCCCTACGTGCTCCCCGTGTGTCCCCCCATGATCTGTGTTTGAAGACAGAAGGTAACCTGAGATTTCCACATGCACCTATGCACAGGTGTGTGCAGCTGCAAAATAAAGTAAGTAAAATAAATCCTTGATAAGCGAACAAAAAGGGCCTTTCCTAAGAGAAATGAATCATATTTCCCCATCTCACCTGGCACAGGAGCTCAAAGCACTTTGTAAACACACACACACACCCCCCCCTCCGAGCACACACTCGTGCACATCCAGAGCTGGGTAACGTTGCATGGATTTTAATAAAGCCGTGCCCGCTTACACCCGAGACGAATTTGACCCCCTGAATCCGCAGCACAAACAAGAGCGTGATTTTCCCCATAATTTAAAAAAAATAAAGTCTAAAATCAGTTGGCAATAAGAAGTAAAACCAGAGCAGCTAAAAAACCCAGGCAAACACCAGGTATGGTCTTCCTCACCCTGAAATAAGTTAAAGATATAGCTACTATCAGTATAATATGGAAGTAAAAGACCCTCTTGAGAGGTTTGGTTAACACTAAACCCAGCTTTTTTTTAAAACCTCAAACTGTACTGAAATCATTCTTTTCAGGACTCTAGCATTTATTGGCATTTTTGTGATTAAAACATTCACTGTCAACAAAGGTGGGAAGGTCACGGGGAAAGAAAAGATAGAAAAAAGCCCAACAACAGTAAATTTGCCACTAAGATAAGCTAATAATAAATAATTCCGTGCTAGGCAGGATTGTTTCTATACGGAGCAAAGGGGGCATAGTGCCAAATTTGGAGCCGGGTGCCAGTTGCCAAGCCCCGAGGAGACAGAACTGGCATCTCCCCCCACCACAGGAGGCTTCTCATGGCACAGCCGGCACCCAGCCACACGCTTCGCCGATGAATAAATCTGAGGGGGGAGGTCAGATTTCATCAAGAAAATGGTTTGGGGTCTGCAGTCCATAAACTGACATAAGAGGTAAAGGTAGCCAAAATCCTTAAAAAGAAGAGGAAAGTGGGGAGGTGACAGACTACGGGTAAGACACAAACTTGCTATGAAAAAAAGAGATCAAATTCCTATTCTTCCAGGACAAAAAAAAAAAAATCACTAAATTAAAGCACATCAAAAGTCCAAATACAAATGGAAAGCAACACAGGTAAAAAAAAAAAAAACCAAACAAATCAAAAGAAGAGTTGCCAAAACAGGTGCATCTGGATTTCAAAAGGGAAATATTTTCAGATTAAAAATCTCAGGAATCATCGACCTGACAGGTAGGCACGAGTGATTAATTAGTTTATGTTTAGAGAGCTGCTTCCTGATGAAAAGCGCTGTATAACCCCTGAGCTTTATTACCGTGCAACACACACAGACCAGCATCCATCCACTGGGTGTGTGCATCCCGAGCATCCGACGGACAGACACACGTCCCCGCAGCACAGACCCGAACCCAGCCGGGGACTGTGCAGAGACGGCCTGGGCTCGGCTGCCCGCTAGGAATAAGGCTAGGGAGTAAATAAATAGAAAGGCCAATGTGTCTGAGCAGAACTGATGCTGCCTATTTATCCCTAGAAGGCTGTGCTCAGCCGAGGAGAAGACAAAATGATTGTTTAAAAGCTCCTTTTTTATCTTCCCGGCACTTTCCCTGGCTCCAGCGCACCTCCTGCCAAGATGCCGTGCTCCTCGTCGGCTCCGACCCTCCAAAAAACCCCTGTGACGGGATGCGGCCCCCGTTCTGCCGGCCGGGGGGCTCGGGGTGAGCTGGTACAGGCGGCACCTGACCCGCAGTGCCTGGGCAGCCGACCGCGAAAGGCCCCCACTCTCCCCCGGCTGCTGGCTTTCCCACCAAATTAAAATAAAATAAATTAAGCAGAATGATCCTCGGCGGTCCAGCAGCAAGCTGGAGCCGAGGGGCTGCAGGCGTGCTCCCACCCGTGCCCTGGCATCCCCAGAACCCGCCATTTGCTGCTCCTGATTAAAGAGGGGAAAAAAAAAAAAAAAGAAGAACAAAAAGAAAGATAGCGACTGGCAGCCGGGGGGAGGAAAATTCATGCAAGACTTTCTGTCCTTGGCCGCTTTCCTGCTGGCTCGGCAGCCCCGGGAGCCGTGGCAAATGCCGCTAGAGGGTGCTCGGCCCTCGCCGAGGTCCCCCGCTGCCTCAAAATGCATTTTTTAATATAAATATAGATATATGCACACATGCGAATATATATATATGTGTATATATATTTTTTTTGGGGGGGGGGATGTATTTTAAAAGCAAAGCCAAGCCACGCACCTTGGCCCCACTTGCACCGCTGCGAAACGCTGCCTGGCTGGACCGCAGAGGGGAACTGAGGAGCGCGGCCGTAGCAGGGTCACCGTCACCGACGCCAGCAGCGGGAGCAGCTGGGGACCGCCGAGCCACCAGCCTGCGGTCCGGTCACAGAAGCCACCAGGGTCACGGAGACCCATTCCAGCAGCTGGGAAATGGCTCCCAGCTCACACGCTCGCTCCTTCTCCCTCTTGAGAAAGGTATCACAGCCACGGTGCGCAGAGGACGTCGTCCGAGTCCCAATCCTGGGCTTGGCTTGGTGGCATGGCTGTGGTGCAGGACATGGGGAGGTGGTGGCAGGACTGGCCTCGGAGACAAAGCCGAAAATAGCTTCCCAGCTCCTCGCCTGCCCTGCGATCCAGGGACGCAGGATGGAAACTGCATCGAGTCGCCAAAGCTTTCAGATGCTCCATGGTGTTTCCCACCAAGCTGGGCATCTCCGAGGAGCACCCGCAGAGCAGCCAGCTAAATGCTCACAAGATGGGCAGCCAGCACCCCACACGTGTCTGTGCCCCCACACCACGGTACCTGTGCCTGGTGTCCCCACGTGCTGGGGCAGCCACACCGCCTGATATACAGGCAAGGCGGGGGGCACGGGGCAGGAGAAACAGTCCTTGCCAGACATGGTGCTGGCATATGCCTTCAAAACGGACTGCACCCTGGAGATGGCCTGGGGCTGTGAAGACACCTGAGAAATCCACAAAGGTGGGTTACCATGCTACTCCTGGTCCTCCATGCCACCACCGCCCCTCCCTTATTTGCTCCGTTCTCCTGGGAGCATTCTTCCAAAGCGACCTGAGGAGTCAGCTCAGCACAGGAGCTGAGCACGCAGCCACCCCTCTTCTCCGAGGCCACTCCAAAATGCTTCAGCTTAGCAATTCTTTGCTCTCTACCCCTTCCAAACGCTCCAGATCAGAGGCGTGTGGGCAACACAGGCAGAAGGCAATCAAACATGATGGGGGTGATGGCAGCAGCTTAGCAGGAGACTGTGGCTCAGCAGTGACAACAGAAAAGGATGTTCAAACCTCCAAGCTCTACCTTTCTTCTGGAAAGGGCAATTTATCCTACTGTGGTCAGTGTCGTCAAGCTGAGGAGACATGGGACGAAGGGGCCTGTCCTGGCCAGACTCCCAGCATGGGATATATCCATTCACAAGATGTGGGCTGTGGTGGTACAGCATTCCCCACCGTTTCTCATCCTCATGTCTCCCCTTGGGTGCCGCTGCATGTGTGTGTGCTCATCCCCAGTTAGATGCCAGCCAGGTGGAAGCCAAAGACCAAGCAGAAGACACCAGAGGAGGCTAAGGCAAGGTGGAGCAGTGGGAACAGCCTCTTCAGGGATGCAGTAGGGACATCTTGGAAGAAGAAGACACAGCGAATGACGTGAAGCCAACCCAGGTTGCGATGATGAAAGAAGAGGTCCCCCAGAGCCGGCATGGCTGTTGGTTCCTCAATTCTCTGCTGACTTCAGCAGCCAAAAGCATGGTCCCATAAAATTTGCTGTGACTGCCTGGTTAAGATCCCCTCCAACTACATGAGCTGGCAGTTCCTCTACAGCTCCATTTGCTGACACCACCAGCCAAGGACTGGTCCCAGCAGCTGGATGTTTAAACAAACCCACCCTAAAAAGAAACCTGCTGTGTGGTTTTAATGAGTACGTGAGGAGTGCTCTCCCTCCCGCCCGAGCTGGGCTGCTTCTGGACGGGTTTTCTCATGGTTGTTTCTGCCCATTCCCAACTTGCTGAATTGCCTTTCCAGAGGGACATTTTAAAGGAGAAGGAGATTTCAAGTAAATGATTGCAACTTATCGAAAATAATGTGCTACTTAGCATCGGAGACAAGCATCCTGGCAGGCAGAAATGGGAAGCAGTGCCGGAGCAGATGGGAGTAATTAGGTTGTGATTTTCAGAAGGGTTTTCTTTCCTGCCTCTACTGTGCCTAAGATGTACTGAGGGGGGGAACAACCCACCCAACAACAGAGTTTCAAGAGAGGTGGACAATTCCGCCGCTGGGCTGCGAGATGGCCTTTGGTGTGACTTTCCCATGGGGAAACCAGAGATGCCCGGTGTGGCAGGGCCACTGGTGGAGCACTGCTGGCTCTTCTTGCTGTCTTCTCGCACAGCCACAAGCAAGGCGAGACGCCTCCTTCCCCACCGAGGCACTCATCTGCCACCAAAGCATGGACACCTCACCCGTGCATCAGATGAACAAGGTCTAATCCAAATACTTTCCTGGACCGGTGGGTGCCCCTGTGGGGTGGTACGGACAAGGAAAGCACGGCAGCTCCTCCCCAGGAACCCCAAAACTCCTGCACACACCCATGCGGCGTACAGCCAGGCTTTGACACACACGTTGAGCTTTGGTCCTCTTCCGACCTTTTGCGATTTAACCATCTGCAATATTTGCTTGGGCTCATGGAGACGCAGCTTCAGGAGTCACGCGAGCTCACTGGTTTTCTTTAAACATTTGTTTTTACACCTCCAGGTCTAAACCAACAGCCAGCAAACAGAGGGACAGCTGTGATGCCAGCAAATGCCCCTGCTAACAAAACCGGCAACTAATCACCTCATTTTAAGCTGATCTCAATATTCCCTGAGCCTGAGTCTACGTTTGTGAACGCTGAAGATCAACAGCACTAAACTTGGTACAAAAATACTCCCATCTGCCTCATATTTGAGGACAGTTACACATAAAGTGGCTTGCGGCTGTCTGTCTGCATCCTCCTCGTACTCATACGTGTAGTCACAACAAAGTCAGGAGAGCGGGTTTGCTTCCTTGGCTGATCCATGATGTCATGGGCTTGAACTGCTCTTCCCAAACTTTCTTTGTGCAGAAGAGCCCCCCAGACCCCATGCACCTACCTAAACTCCTGGGTTCTTTTCCTATGCAAGTGTATTTGCAGCCTACTTTCTTCTGCAACAGCAAACTCCAGACACAAAGGAAAATCCAGTGTCTTGGATCTTGTCTTTAAACACAAAGTCACCTTCAAGACCCTGTGCTTAGAGGAATAAATAAACTCTCAGAGCTTCGGGGAGGACGCTAAAGCACCTCCAGCTGGGTCTTCACACTGCCAGTTCAAGGGTCCACGTGACAGACAGCAACGTAAATGTCTTCTCAGCAAAGCATACGGTGTCCACCTTAAATGGGTATCAACAATCTCGGTAACCAAGGTGGAGCACTTCAATGTTAAGTAATCACAGGGAGTTTTAAACATTGCTTGGATATATTCACAATGTTTACATAAAGCCACTGAGCAAAATCAACATCAAAACACAAATACCTATTTCCAACATAAACGGAAGCTGGAATTTCCAAATACACCAACACACACCCTTCCAGGAAGCACGAGTTCAGAGAGATTGGATCTTTTTTTTCTTACAACTGACAGAGAAGTTCCCCTCCTCACTCCAACCTTTCCAAAACTTACAAATGGATGAACAGATTTTTGCTCAGATTTTCCAAAACAGGCTGCCGTGAGATGAGGCATGGAAAATTTCAGCTGGCAAAATGGCTTTTTGTGCATCTACTTATTTATTTATTTCCCAGAAAAAGGAGGAACATTGTGAAACTGATGGGCCGTTTCTGTCACCAGTTTTCAGTCTAAAGCCATAAAACAAACCAAAAACCCCAGCAACAAATTGAGAGAGAGAGACTTGTACCCACAAACACTGCAAAGCTACCCTGGACCTTTGCAAACCCACCTCCTCTCCCAACGCAGGAGTGTCCATTGGGCCTGTCTGGAAACAAAGCACTTAAACTATTTTGTGAGAGATGCTTTTAAAGGTGGAGAAGTGTTCCTTCAGTCCATAAAGCACACAAAATTGTGATAAGATACGTACTCCCACAGAGATGGGAGCAATTCACATCAGTTCAGAGTAATGGTCCATCTAGCCCCAGAGGCCAACTCCAGCCGTGGCCAACAAGCCCTACTGGGGACCCAGCCAAGGCCATCACCAACAGCAGAAGCATCAGGTGCTCAGGGCAGTGCCACTTCCCCCAGTACCCTCCTACCCACCACCAGTTTTGGGAACTTGCATCACAACCCAAATGCAGATCAATCAAAATGTTTCCTGGATCAAAAATGAAATCTTCTCCTCCCATTTCATGTTATCATTTTCCCCCCTCCCTCTTTTTTTTAATAAAAGTTTGGGTCAATTTCAAAACAGCCAAACTGCTTTAAAAAACAGTAACTTCCCATCATTCTGGTGTGGAAGAGTCCAAATTATTTACTGAATCCAACCCAAATTAAAAAAAATAAATCTGAATTGCCCTCAAACTGTAATTTTGGGGTGTGGGAAATGGGAGAAGGGAATTTATCACATGCCAAAAAGTTTCTCAGCTCCCAGCAGCAGCTCTCCATCACTTCAGGAGGATGCAGCTTGCATGTGCCACAGAAGCTGCAGAAGAGAGACATGTTATTTCATAGCGCTGGCAAAGAGTCTGCACCAGTTTTCTCCTAACCCCATCCCAAATGCCAAATGGGTTGCCATAGCGAGCGAGGATCTGGCAGCAAAATGATCAAAAGGTCTGGAAAATTATCACTAACACATTGGGGTGGAAAAAAAATCCCCCCCCAACTGGAAAATGATCTAAAATAGCCACAAAAATAAGGCACAATGTTGCAGTGATTACTGAAAACCAGATTTCCCCAAGAAATGTGACTCCCCGGGAAGCTGAATGAACACAGATGAGCTTGTCTTTCCAGTCCTTCTCTGCATCCTGATCCTGCTGACTGGTTTAGCTCATGGCTAGCAACCAAGCTGGGTACGGAAACTTTTGACCCTGTCCCCACATGCCCAGTTATTGCTATGCTATGGTTGAACGAAGCATTGCGGATCAAATTTAAATATTTTCTATTTTTCTCTTTACGGTCCTGATGCCACAAGCTGTATCTACTCATGGATGCTTCACTGCAGGCTAGTGGTCAACTCCCATCGGCTTCAACAGTGAAACTCCCAGCTGTAATTTTCACATCTGAAATTTGGGGGCAGGTAGCACTCAGATGCCAGAGCTGATTGAACCTCTTGCGCCATAAGCAGAACCACTGAACAGAGGCAGTTTGGCAGCAGAAAGCAGGCTGGAAGTGCTTGTAAACATTATAAACAACCAACAAAAGCCAACCGCCCCACCAGTGGACAAGCCACCTCCCAATTACACCAGCTTCAAGCCCACCTTTGCACGTCTCACGAGCAGCAACCCGCCACAACTCTACCTAATTAAGCAAATCAACTTCACCTCCCCTCATAACGCTCTGCAAAACAACCCATCACCTCAGAGCAGAGGTCAAGCCTGTCTTACTGGCGCTCTTCCCTTGGAAGAGCACAGATAAAGTTTGGCCACACACAGGTCCCCTCCCCATCCCTCTGAGCCCCCCGCACGTCCCCAGGCCAGGCTCATGGTCTGGCCACAAAGCAGGCTGATGTCAGGGAGAGATGCTGAAGCGCGCTGGAGCAATCCCGCACTCGGCTTATCTCGCAAAGCAGTTTTCCCCTTCCTAAGCAGGGCAGGATTAGCAGGCTCCAGTTACAGCTGTGAACCGTAATCAATCCCTTATCTGCATAGGCAAAGCCAGCATGTCTCAAATTCTCCAGCTGCACCGACCACGCTGTGAGGGAGAGATTGTCTGTGGCCACCCAGCCTCCTCCATCTCACCCTCCTCCACCTCACCCCAGCTCCTGCCACGGGCAGGGGACGGGGCCCGGGACCAACCTCTAGTGCTCGGAGCAGCAGCCGCAGGAGATAAAGGAAAGCAGGGTGAGATTCAGCACTGCTCTGCTGCTGGGCCAGATTTGAGCGGAAGATGTAACTCAGCTAATTGACCACAGGCTGGCCTGGCTCAGGAGAACAGCGTCTACCACGGAGAAAAGCCGGTGGCTGGAATGGTGAATTGGCATTACAGACAGCAGAGGGGAGGAGGATAACACAAACGTGTGCATGTGCCCCTATTCTCACACCTCTTGGAATGCATGTGGGATTTTCTTCCAACCCTAGATTGTGATATGGGGCAAAAGAATCAGATTTTGCTATTGCGATGAGACGAACAGGCGGTTAAACACAGGGCTCTGCCTCAGTCCCTCCAAGGGCAGCACCTGCTGCGCCAGGACCTCACCTTCTCCTGGTGGAGTTTGGGTGATGGACCAGAGTCCCCTCCGCAGCACCAGGAGAGCAAATTGTCACTGAAGGACAGAGTAAGCCGTCGTCCCCACCCCAGGAGATGGATCGGACATGGCCTTGGTCACGCCTGGAGACACGTCCCAGCCGGGAGCATGGAGTGGACGTGGGGCTCCCTAAGCCCTGCAGGAACAAATCAGCGAACAAAAGACGGGATTGCTCCCAGGACAGGTCCAGCTATAAACCGACCCCCCCCCTCTGAACGCCAGTTGGGCTGGGATCTGCGCGGTGCTTTGCATATGAATTCTTCTTGCTGAAAAGAAATGGGTCCTTTGAATGAGCTGAATCTGCTAATGAGAAGCCGGGGCCTCCAGAGCCCCTCTGAGGACAAGGGTCCCATTTCGACCGCCCCAGGCCAAGCCCTGAAACCTGAGAACAAACAAAGAGAGGTTTTCCCCCAGAAGGAAGCTGCCTTTCCAGCCTGCTCCCCTCTCGGAAAGGTCATCTCCCCTGGACACGCAGTGCCTGCAAACTGCTGCTCAATGCACAAAGCGGCCGGGGCAAGAAAGTCATAGGTGAAAAGACTGGCAAGAGCCCAGGCTGAAAAGCTGCATTTCAGATTCCCTTCTCCTGCCATCCTTCAAAAAAGATGACCCGTTAGACTCCAGCCAAGGAAAGCTAGCTTGGAGCTCGTTACATGGCAATGTCCCACTCAAGTCTCAGGTTTGCTAAATAATTTGAAGGTACCCGCTGCCCATCACATGGTCGAGAGCGCTGCCACTCTGTTGCCAAGTTGATGGCCTTGCCGTGGGCTAGATTCGAGATTTTGTGTAATATAGGAAAGATTTTCCACATCTCAGAGCTGAGCCATGGCAGGAAATACACTGTTTTTTCCCTCCCTTTCTCTCTCACAAAGCAGGCAGTGCAGAACCACCACAGACATCCTTACCAAAGGCTGGGGACAGACATGTAACAGCCTCCCGCTGCAGAGCACACCGGGGCCATGTCCTCTCCCTCCACTGCCAAGGGACCTCCCTGCCTCCTGCTTACTGGCACGCTCTCTGCCCAGAACCACATTCCCATTTCCAGCAGCAACCTTCTCATGCAACCCACGAGCTGAACATTGCCCTTATCACTCTTTCGCTTACTTGAAGGCAGCCTCGTTCCCTGGTGCTTGGAGAAGGTGGCTGCAGGAACAGCATATCCTTTTTTTGGTGCACGCAGACAAGAGGGAAGCAAAAGAGAAAGAATAAGCAACTATTAAGCAACTATTAAGCAAGGACCGTCCACCCAGGGTGAAACCCCAGGGATGGGTTTTGCAGTAGGAAACCTACCGCCCTGGCAAAGGGGAGGTTGCAGCCAGTGCCGAGTACGAGCAGATTAGAAGTTCCTACCATCAGTGATCATGTTCTCTGAGGTCAGCCATGGCCCAGGGTCTCTCCTCGTGGAGGCTGGACGCTGCTCTTCCCTGAGAGACAGGCTCTCCCATTCCAGATGCATTAGAAACCATCCCTCCCCACGTCCAACTCTCTGGCAGCCATGGTACCAGGCAATTCAAAGCCCTCTCCATGAAAAATTCGAAAGTAAGTTATATGCCTATGAGGATACGTCAAGTCCAAAGCACAAATAGCAACCAAAGGTATTGGAAATCCCACCCCAACTCCTGTAGTGTAGCCACCATTTAGATGCAACACACCAGCCACTGGACAACTTCAGGCACCTACTCTTGGTAGTGGCCTGTACTGGGACAATATCAGGCCACTTCACAGTGTTAGAGATGTCACCTAGAGGACAGGACCAGAGCCAGCCTCCCTGGAGCCCATATGCATGTAACCCCTGTGTGTGTTTGAAGTACCACAGCCCTCCAGGACTAAATGTTTCTCTAACTCCTTGCAGACGTCCCTCACACACAAGGTCTTTCTCTCTATGCTATACACAGATCACATCAAAGCCTACCTGAATGCTCCTCTTCCATTTGCTTCGTTTCCAAGCTTGGTCCACTCACAGCACCACAGAAAGCTCAGTTTGCCCAAGCCTACACAGTCCATCAAGCTCCCATGGCTAAGACATGCTATTTTGAACCCAACTTTGCTGGGATTCAATGATTTCGGGCAAATAAAGGAACACATTTTTCGCACGATGCTCAATCCCTCGCGCCACCATGCCGACCTGCTGAGCCTGGCGTCAAACCCGGTCCTCGAGCGCGCCAGACAAAGCCCGACTCTTTGAAAGGCAACAGCCGGTCGGCAGCATTTTAAGGCCAGAAAACAGCTCCGAACGTTCAGTTCCTTCTTTAAATAGAGGCCCCTTCTGTAAACGATCTGTTTGGACAGGAGGGAGAGTGCTGCAAGAGTCCAAGCGCTTGTGAAATAGGATCGGCTGCCTTCGCTCCCGCTCCATTCAAAACATGTGGGGGGAAGAAAGAAACCCAAAACTGGCAGGCAAGGGGGGGAGGAGAGAGCCCCTGCACCTCCGCGCTGCTGGAAAGGTGCGAGACACCAGAGAAAATGGGAAAAATAATTAAAAAGGATCAATTAGTGGCATTTCTGTTCCGAAGTGCCTGCGTGTGTTTAATTATATTCCATGCAAGAGGTTGTTGAGGCAGATTTCTGTGCTGCGGGGCGGTGGTGTAACGGGATCTGGCTCTACCTTCTACCCCAGACAACCCCGCTCCGGGCTTTACCACCAAGCTCACCCATCTGCATGGTTTGGCAGCACCCTCAGGCAGAGGGGTGCTGACACCCAGCCCCACAGCGCACTGGCCAGACAGACGGACACACAGCTCCCCCCTGCTCCTTCAAGAGAGGCCCCTGCCATAAACAGAGAGAAGATTAAAAAGGGAGCAAAAAAAAAATTCTTTGCCCGACTCCGGCTGCGTCCCAGATCAAAGATCATCTCCAGCGAGGCCATCTGGTCCTTGTAAATGTAAAACCAAATTGAAAGCCCTGCCCTCACCTCCTCTGACTCCCTCGGCAATATTGCTTTTACCGGCCGGTGACGGAGAAGGAGCTCGCAAAAGGCATCTGTATGTAATATAGAGCCCCCGTGCAGCTGGGCTATAGGTTTGCGACCCCCCTTTTTATTAATCACAAAGCAGAGGTAAATGTTTTCTTTGGATCTCCAGGGGCCCTATTATTCCCAGGGGCTTTGGGAAGAGCCCACGGCAGCAATCCTGGGATGGAGGAGGGCTGCTCTGCATCCCCATCACTTCTCTCCAGCTGAGGACCTGGTTGTCGTTCCTGTCCCTGTTTAGAAAGGGACACACCGGGAGGGGAAGATGTCCCCACCACCCCAGCAGTGTCCCCCACCATCACAAAAGCCATGCAGCGCCATCCTTCCCCAGCCCAAGCAGGTTTCTCCTACCACCGCTCCCAGCCTGGGATGCAAAAGGGGATGCAGAGGCCAGCAAATAAACAGAGAGAAAGAAGAGGACTGAACTGAGCACTTCCAAAAAGGGGATACAATACATCTGAGCCAAAAATGACTTGTGAGAAACCCCGCCATTGCCAACCCAAATACTCCAGGCTCGACTTGAAAGGCAAGTGGGATCCGCTATAGAGAGGAGAAAGCTACACGGGAGACGTCGCAGGCAAAGAGGAGGCAGCTTGAGGAATTCCTACCCATCAAGCTTTATTGTGTTATTCCAACTAAGCAGAGACAAAAAGACAAATCTCAGCTCCCTACTTTCATTTATAATTGAACCCAGTCCAGAAGGATGGAGCAAGTACCATCTGTAATGCAGAGTGCATTAGCAGCCGGCAGAATGAAATATTCAAATTACTGTAGGCTACCTCGCATTTTAATGACAGGGTTACAAAAACCTGACTTGTAAGTGGAGATTGGACTGGAAGAACAGAAAGTTTGTTTTTCCAGTGCATGAATTAACCTAACAAAATGTTACTTTCAGGAAAAAAAAAGCATTTGCGTGGTTAATTCTGCAACATATCCCAACAGGCTCACGAGAAGAAAAAATATTATTCCATTTAGCTATCCTAATTGATATATTGTCTGGGGAGATGAAAAAACTCGGGGAAAAAAGGGCAAGGCTTTTTCCTTTTGGCTGAAGATACTAAATAAATAGACGTAGGCATGCACAAACCTTACCAACACGCACAGGTCCCGTACACGGGGATGTGCAGCAGCACATATGTGCATCCATGGGGTGTGTCAGTGCAATACGTGCACGAGCCGTAGCCTTTCGATGCCGTGCACAATTTGAATATGCAAATCACCCCTTGATTTTCACGCTTGTGCCTGTGCCGGGATCCATTCGTTTTGATATCGTTAATCAGGGCTGCCGAAAAGCCTGACACAGTAAGTGGCTGTAGCCCCTAGCAGTAGTCAAGATAGAGTGACAGGCTCCATTTAAGATGTCACAGCATATAATAAAGTGTAAAACTATACTTAAAATAAACGAGATAGAAACAATAAACTTGACTCTGGGTTTGAACTTTCTGGGAGAGTGGCAGAGAGACGCGAGCACACGCGTGTGCAAGCGGGCACGGGGCTGGGGTGCCGGGAGAGGATGGTCCCCCACCAGCCTGCCACCCAGGTGAGAGTGAGGAGGGCTGCCTTCCGCATCCTCCAAAGGAGTCGAGCTTCTCAGCAACCCTACAAAAACAACCGGTCTGCATGTGGGACATCTCTGGAGCTCCTGGAGGTGGATGTTAAGGAGAAGGAGGAAGACAAGGAGACGTAACTGGGATCTGCTAGGGACCGAGGGGACGGCCAGGCCACGACAGGCATTGAGATTCAGGCAAGGAGCCCACTGAAGGGGCTGAGCTTTGCTTCCAATACCTCAGCAGCACCACAGGTGTCGCCTCCAGGCACATGAATGGAGGTTGAAACAACCTAGTCCAAACCACCCTTCCCTCCCGGGCACCCAGGGAGCACCACCAGCTCCTGGCCACACTCCCGGGGTGTCCCTTCCCCTCCATTCCCAAATGGTAGCACCAGGATGGGATGGAGAGGCAGCGATGTCCTCAGCATCTCCACCCTGGGCTTGGCCACATGCTCCAGGACCAGGAGCCACAGCAGATGCTGGAGCCCTTCCCTTGCAGGATCAGGATCAGGCCCATGCGGGGGAGGGCCCCCCATTCGAACACATCCAAAAGCCCCATTTCACTCCCCAAATCACCCCTCCACACCCCAAAACCTCCTGTGTGCCTGACAGCTCTCTGTGCTGAGAGAAACCAGTCGCTCTCCCTCCTGCTAAGCAGTTAAATTAGAGAGTATTCAATTAATAACAGCTGAATATTCTGTCACATTTAGGAAGATGTATGGTAAGACAAGCGAGTTGTGATGTCTGTGACAGAAATGATAAAAGTTCTCCCGACACAGCCTGGCAGATACTTGGCTGGAGGAACCGCTTGCTCTCATGGACTCCAACGTCAGCACAGACACCAGGCCCAGCGCCGCCTTCAAAGGAGAGACACTCCAAATTGCACGGGAGTTGCCAAAATCATTTGCAGGCAGCTCCCTCCCACCCTCCTTCTGGGATCCATCTGAGATGCAGGGATGAGACCCTGGAGAAGACCTTGGCCAAGAGAGGTCTGAAACAGCGCCTGCCAGCCACCACATGGCAAGCATCACTCAGCAGAAGCTCAAACCCTCCCATGTCACCTAAAGGCCATTCGATTACGCTCTCCCCCCCCCGCCCCAGGCTGCCTCAGTTTACCCAAAGGGACAGTGATCATATCCCAAGCAATGCACCCCAGGGGGGACTGGGGCAGCGCCTGCATGGCACCATGACCATCGGCAAGCACCTGCCATCCGGTAAGACGTTCTCCATCTAATTTACAGATGCGGCATGGCCAGGGGACACACGAGAGCGGTGCTCTCGAGGCCACCTCCTCTTCTTCTGGGGAGTTGTTTTTCACTGGTGTTGTTTGCGAACACAGTTTTGTTGCTAAGAAACTACCTTCATATTGCTCGGAGAGCAAAGACAAAGCAACCGTCAAAATAACACCGTATTTTGACAGTAGCCAGATCGTAACCATAAATGATCCATTTTCCCTGCTCTCCTGTATGCTCGTTAACATGGTCTAAATACCATACTCCCATATATAACCTGCACCCTATACGTACGCACGTGTAGCACACACAGGCACCAGGGACCTGTGCCCCGTGTTGGGGGGGGGGCTCCATCGCATCTGTTCAACCCCAAGCGAAAGCTGAAGGAATCAGACCGGGGAAGAAGAGGGGGCTCTCCAGGGAGACCCCACGGCTCCCTTCTAGGCAGCAAGATGGCACAAGGTCTTTAAGCAAGAGATACGTGAGAAATAACAGGGAGAAAGCAAGACCTCTGCCTGTGTCTCCACAGCAGCTAGCTCTGTGCATTGGCCCTTCTTTGGGGAGAAATGTAATTATCTGTTGGCTTAGGGTTTGTTGGGTCGGTTGGGGTTGCTCGTTGTGTTTTGGTTTTTTTTTTAAGTCCCAGGGCAGAAAAATGGAAAAAATAAAACCCATTCACTGCTCAGTTTCCAAAGTGTTCTGTGCCTCTTGCTGCTTTCACGATGGGGAGATCCTGCCACACAGGGAAGATCAGAGCACCCCCTCACCACCACCCTGACACAGATACGTTGCCAAGCCAAGTCCCCCGGATCCTGAAAACCAGTTTGCCAACGCATGCACCTCCTAGGGCAGGAGGACATCTCTACCGGTCCTGCCAGAGCATCTCTGGCCCCTCTTTGTTGGTCCCACTGCAACTGGGAGGATCTGGATGGGTCCCAGAAAAGATGTTAAAAGCAATGCATCTGCCCCCCCGCCCCCAAAAGGCAGGAAAGGAGCAAAAGCACCTCCAGGGCAGCAGCAGCTGCAGGACGATGCTTCTTGTGCTGATCCAGGACCATCCAGGATGATGCCTGAAGCTAAAAGGCTTGGTGGACGCAGCGGTGCAGTGAGGTCGGCATTGCCCTAGTCGCGCCAAAAAGCTAGAGGAAAGCAAATGGCCTGTTTACAAACATCCCATGTGCTCGGAGGGCAGTAGGTAAAGGCAGGAGGAGAAAAGACACCTGGGCTGTGCCCCCTAACAACTGGGAATGAAACTCACTTCGCTGGAAAGCCTCGGCATCACAGGAATCACCCTGGGCACAGGCAGGGCGCTGCAGTCAGGTGCCAGTGAGACAAGTGGAGCAGCAGGCAACTGCCACGCAGGCAGGGACGCGGGTAACCGCCGGGCAGGCAGGGTCACGGACCTCGGCACCTTGTACCCACCCTGCTGCAAAAACCCCCGGGGCCACGGCCCTGCTGCCGCTGATTTACAGGCAGAGGGAAAGGCAGGTAAAAGGCAAGGCTGAAACTGCAACCTGTCAC
Organism: Haliaeetus leucocephalus; assembly: GCF_000737465.1. Classification (NCBI taxonomy): domain Eukaryota; kingdom Metazoa; phylum Chordata; class Aves; order Accipitriformes; family Accipitridae; genus Haliaeetus; species Haliaeetus leucocephalus. The sequence goes on from NW_010972512.1 coordinate 3,149,250, forward strand.
GCCAAGGCAACCCAAAGGGCCCTCTGTTTTTGCAAACCCCTGGTGCAAGAAAGGATGCCCAGAGTCACAGCACAACTGCGGTGGCTTCCACCACCCCGGCCACACAGCAAACACGGACCTGCCGTCCTTGACCGTGATGCACCCGCGTCAATCACTGGCTCGAGAGCTGACCGAGAGCACGAGCTCACCACCAGCGAGGGATTGCATCAGTCTGCTCTACAGCCCTCAGTGTGCACTTGTGCAAACAGCAATGCCTGCAGGCAGGGACCAAGGGGCTTGGGAAAGCAGTACCCCGCCTTGGATGCTTTTTAAGGCAAATAAGGAAGCAAATTGAAGCCCTGGGATGTGATCCTGCAGTATCTGGGTTGTTTGACTCTTCCCCTGGGCCAGTTGGAGCGTGGCTCTGGCTGATCCCTTGCTCAAGCGCAAGACGCTTCTGCATGTACCCGAAACCCCAGCCCAGCACTGAACGGCTCGTCTCCCATAGAGCAGCAGCTTGCCACGTGTGCTTTCCCTGCCAAAACCCCCAAGCTCCATCCCACAGTAGGAGAAAAAGGGAAGGGCGAGAAGAGCTCTGTCAAAACCCACCAAACCCCAAACAACATTTCTCCACAGCAGAACAAAGCCCTCGGAAATCTCTTCTCCGCTTGGATCCCCCGACCCACATGAAAGCGGCATTTTTCTGGGCTAATTACACAGGCTGCTCTGAGCCTCCTGGCAGAATACAAGCTGCAAAGGCAGACATCAAAGGGCTCCCAACTTTAAAATAAATAGAGAGCAAAGACGGCACGGTCTGTGGGAGATCTCTCCCCGTTGCCTGTGCTGGCCGCCTGGGCTGAATGTTGGAGGTGACTCGGTTCACGAGACCCCTGACAAAGGCAAGCCAGGGGAAGGGGGGGAGCAGCTAGTTTTTATTTGCATGGCATGTTCACAGCAGGCACAGAAGGGGTGTTGGTCCTTGCAGGACCAGCCATTGTCACAGCAAAGCTTTCTGAGACCTCCATCCAAGGGAAGGACCAACTATGGAGCCTGTCTGCTAGCTGGGGTGAGCAAACTGTGGGGTGCTGGATGGAGCAGCCAAGGTTGGGTTGTGGGAGAGGATGGGACAGGAGTCACTGCCACGTGCCAGTCAGTGGTGGCTGTCATCACAGATGGGCTGAGCACCAGCCCTGGATGCTGCATGCCTCAGTTTCCCCAGAGGTGAATGCACCCATTGCACCTGGAGCTCCTGAGATGGGATTTTCCAACCAGGTGCTTCACCCTAAAAAGCAGCCTTCTAGAGGAAGCCTTGGTCCTGCTCAAGCAGAGTCACAGCCCATGCCTGCAGCTCCTGATGGACAAGAAACCTGAACTCTGCTGCTTCCCATTCATTTGGGAGACAGAGAAGATGCCTTTACTGTCCCCTCCAGGAAAGGGGCACCAGCCCCATACCACCAGCACCCCATGGCCATCTGTCCCCCCTCCTGGCCCAGAAAGCGGCAGACTCTCCTGGCTTTCAGCAGGACGCTCTGACGTACCGGGCATGATTTGCGTCGGAGGTGACTGGGGAAGATGAAGCCATCTTACCAGCTCCTCTGGCCCCCACCTTTCACCCTCTCCTTTGGGCTTCATAAGGCCTTGCAGCACGGCCAGTACATGCTCTGCAGAGCAACCAGCCCTTGCTCCTTCTCGCTGACGAGCGCAGAGATGCCTCCGGAACAGCAAGGCATGACCAGAAATCCTATGGGTCTTCAGGTTTTGGTCCTTCCATGGGCAGCAATTACCCAGGAGCGCTGCCACAAGACATTTCTGCAGCGCCTCAGAAAAGGACAGGGGCAAGGAAATCCACAGGGGATGCTCCGACGTTCAGGAAGATCAGCGCACACAAAACTGTCACGCGAGGGATGCCAACTGCACTCGTGAATCCAGCCTGGTCCAGCCCTTGGTCTCCCCACTTCTCCCCCAGTCTTGGCTCCAGGGGCACGGGGCCAAGAAGAAGGGCCGGACAGCACCCCGCTTCCTCCTAGGGAGGAGAAGGAAGATGAAAGGAAGGATGAGGCTGGGATGGCCGAGCGTGGGATGTGAGGGGAAGGTGTCAATTAAAGCAATGAGGCCCTCCGCATCCCCGCGCCTGACAGCCGGGCTGAGCGGAGCTGACAGCCGGAGCGCCGGCTGGCTTCCCCGTCTCGCTCGCCGGAGCACGCTTCCCCCCCTGCGCACCCCCGGCTCCAAACCGGCAAGGCCGGGGCATGCGGACACCGGCAGCGCGTCCCTTCCCCTGCCCCCAGAGATGCTCCTAATAATGGGAATTATCATGATTTAGGGCTTAAGCAGGCCACAGCCAGCCTGGAGGCGGATGGCAGCGAAGTGGTTGGGGCTGGGTGGGATCACAGAGAGAGGCACCAGATGATGCAGAAATAACTAATGAGAGCTGCAAGGTCTCAGCCCCTATGCAGGATGGCATCCGCCGGGTGCCGGGATGTGGGGAAGGTGGCAATCCAGCAGACACCGGCTGGCAATTTGCCCCACCGGGCGGCCAGCCTGCATCCCCGCTCCCCCTTGCCTTCCCCCGGGAATTGCATCCCGGGAGCCCCTGCTTCAAACCCCTGCCTGCCCTCCCCGCAGGCTCAATCTGATTACTGCTGATACACATCTCCTCCTGGGCTCCAAAACACGCTCTTCCCAGCTGAAGGATTCGCAGGGACACGGAAAACTTGTCCTGATTGCGGCGTTAATGGTCGTGTGGCCCATGTCATCACCGAAATGGCCTTAGGGGGAGAGCTGATGGGTCTCTGAAGTCATCAGGACTACCCCACCTCATCTTGCTCCCCTTATTAAAACCATTCATCCTGGGAGCTAAATGAATATGTTTCATCTTCAAATGCTGAGACACAACAGCAAGCAGGCAGAGATCTAATAGAACAATACCCATCTAATCATGCCTATTTTTCTCTCCCCATCCTGCCTTCATATTACACACGTGGCCACAAGACCAAGCCGGGGTTGCAGGCAACGGGTGAGGATGGGGCACGGCACGCTCCCACCTTTGCCCCCACCGCTGCACCTCCCTCCCCCCACGCCAGGGTCTTCCTCCCTCTGCTACAGTGGAAAAAGCCCCAGGACTTTTAAAACTAATAAGCCTGATAGCTAGAGAGCCTAACAAGTCTGAGGGAGCCAGGGAAGCAGGGCAAGTCCTCCGCCACCGGCAGACCCCTGCTTCCCATGGGAATACTGCATGCCATAGCGTCCATGAATCATTTTGGCGCTCCTTCCCGCACCTACAGGTTTTCCCAGCTCCCGTTCCCTTAGATACAGGGTTGATTTTTTTTCCCTTGTTTGCTAAAGCACCTTTCTGCACGCACGATGCTGGGGGAAGCATAACAATTTTGTGTCTCTTGCATATGAAGGGTCTCCAGCAAGGTCCCCAGCTGGGGACAGGCCGGTGGAGGACACAGCAGGTGGGAGCATCAAGAAGGGCTGAAGATGGGTAAGGTGGTTAATCCGTCGCATCTTTCAAGAGCCTGCCGGAGACGCTGCTGGCCTCCCCTTCCTAAACAGAGTTTGCACAGCAAATCCCCGCTCTATCTAATTATTAACAATAATAACGGTGGCTGGCTCGCTGGATGCCATCTGGAGCCCTGCCACACGTGCCCGCCGGCCCCGGGAGGGCTGGGAAGGGGCTGACCCGTGGGGCGAGGGCCAGGGCTGGGGGCCGGCTGGGCAGTGGGTACCAGCTCGGGATCGCCCCGAGGACCTGGTGGGCCCACCCAAGCTGCCGTGCTTGTGTTCGCTGCTGTGGCAGGCTTCATAAGGCTCCGCTCTTTGACTGGCGTTGAGTTTATGTGAAAGTAATTAACAGTAATTAATCCTTAATTACAGTAATTAGCCAAGTCGCAGTAAATTAAACCACATCTGGAGCAGATGAGGGCTTCCGAACGGGAGGCTAGTGCAGGCGACAATCGGAGAGATGCTGAATTCATCTGACAGCATCTGATTAAGGCTACCTGTTGCAAGCAGCTCATTTGCATCGTGTTTTTGTTTGCGTTTGCCAGTAACCCTTTCAGCTGGGCTCCCAGCCCTCACCTCCACTCCCCCTGCCCTCTTCTACCTCCCTATCTGCCCCTGTAGAGCTGCATGGATCTGTGGGAAGGAGGGAGCAGCTCCAACCCAAGAGCCAAGGGTTTCCCCACCGTCCACCGTCCCCCCGACCAGTCCAGGCTACCCGAGGGCAGTGGGGATGAGCCCGCATGGGGCAAGGGAGCCGCTGGGCTCCCTCGCACCCTCCAGAGAGCAGGAGCTGCTCAGGGGATGGTATATAAACCACCCACCCTGCAGGCAGGCACTGGGCAAGAAATGACTGAGCAGGATGGAAGCAGAGCGACGGAGGCAGCCAGCTTCGCTCCTCGGCTTCCCCACGTCCGTCATCATAACAGCTACAATAATAATAATAACAATAATAATAATAAAAGATCTGGACTCCAAAGGGGACCATATTAGCAAAAAGGGGCAGGTTATTATTAATACCACTCAGCATTTACCCAGTGCCGTGCAACCTCAGAGACCTTTGCTGATGTTTAGCCAAGCTCACAGGGAGGGGGAATCCTTCCCTTCCCTTTCTTCCTGCAGTCGAGAAACCACAAGACAGAGAGGTGAAACAGGGTACAAGAGGCTCAGCTACGGCTTGTCATGTTTAAACACTGAAAGAAAGAGCTCAGGGAGCAAATTGCACCGTGCTGACTTGGTTTCATGCTTTCATCCCACGCAGCCAGGACGCATGGATGGCTCTGAGCTATTAGAAAAATACTGGGGACGATTCACAAAAACATCTTACATTCTTCTGGTCCTCAAACTGCGCCACTCACCAGCAGCCCAGACCTTGGGGGACAAGGATTTCCATCAAGGCAGGGAGATGCTAATGGGATTTCAAGAGCAGAACTGCAACCATGATAGTCCAAAAGCAATTGCCCAATTTCAGTAGGTATTGCAAAAGCGTCAGGGCTTAATTGCACACAATTAATGAGCATGAAGGTCCTGCGCATCTTGCCTTTACATCATACAGTACAGGGTGGATGGGTGGTATACCTAGGCTCCTGAAGCCCAGGCAGGGAGTGCCTTTGATACCGAAATATTGTCCCTCCTCTGGAACTAAAAGCATTCAGGACTGCCAAAGCCAACAGCTGATACAGGCCCTGGAAATGATCAGAAGAACCTCATTTTATGAAACTCGGAAAAGAGCTATGTTTGCCTCTGACTGCAAAATAAAAGCAACCTTTTGAATTTCCTGCAAACACAAGAGCCTTGCAGAAAAAAATAAGGTTTCCCCACCTCCGCTTTGACTCTGCATCAGGCAGGATTCCCCTGTACCACTGAAACCCAGCCAAGCGCTGAAACAGCCACCGAACAGCCACCGTCCAACACCTGTCTGTCCCACAAACACACTTTGCCGCCTGGTTCTCTGCTGGAGAAAGGGGAATTCACAGCTTTCCTGACCTCTCAAGGAGAAACATGGTGTCCCTCAGCCCCCAGGGCCACCAGCTGCCAAATGGAGCAGGAAAAATTAAGTAGACTGAGATGATGCTCCACCAAATCTCACCTTCCCAAACTAGGTAGGTCTCTGAACCCGGATGGTACCTCGAGATGGCTGTGCCTGGTACAAGAACAATGTGTGCCAACCCGGGGGAAAGGATTTTGCAGTCAACTTAAAAGAGTGGGGAGGGTTCCTGAATCACACCCCCAAAATGAACTCACACTGTCCTTTCAGTGCAATTTTGCTTTTAATCAATAGTTTTCTAAATAGATATTCCATCAGCTTTGTACTTGAGATCCTTCACAGCTATGGCGTTTACAGAAAATCACATTATCTTGCTGCAGCCAGATTTTTGGCTAAAAAAAATATTAAATTCATATGAATAAAAGATTCCCTCACAAACATCTTCAAGAAATGCAGCCCCCAAATCCACAATGCCAACATTTTCCCTTGCCAAAAAATAACATAAATTGCGAAGCTGTAACCATATAGGCAAAGCCTGCGCCAGTCAGGCAAAAAGTGTGGGACATCGCTCTGCTGCAGAAGCAGTAGTGACCTCAGATGGTTTAATGGTGGAGGCAGGACAGCCTGGTTTGGCCTGCTTCTCCTCCACAGGTATCGGCCAACAGCTATCTCTACAGACCATAGATGCTAAAGATGTGGCCTTCAAAGCTGCAAAATTTTCAACATCTCAACTTGCATGAATAACCAAGTTTCCAGTGTATGGGCAACTCAACACTCTTGGGAAGACAGTCATTTCGGACCCAAGCAGGCGTTTCATTTCAGCTTGTGCATGTCTTTGTATACGAATTTCCTCCAATCTCTCTTGGCTATGAAGCTTCAGCTCTGCACGCACAAGGAAGCCCCCTCCGCGTGCATTGAGAGGCTCAAGAGAAATGGCTCCCAGGACAACTCTCAGCTGTCCCACCCTGGATCAGGACACAATGAGACCCCTCTTCCCAGATGACAGCGCGGGTGAAGCGGTGCAACTTCCTTTGCTCACCTGCCCGTTGCTCCTCTCAATGCTGGCAAAGACTTGCAAGAATATGAGGACTGGGTCGGTGCCTCCTACAAGATGGATCAGCAATGTTGCCGTTGGGTCCAACTAGACCCAAAGCTAAAAGCTCCCTAAACCTCCAGTGCTGCTCAGCCCAGTTGCCCTACCTGCTTGCAACTGGTAGATCTCAAACGTTCAAGCCCATGTTCTTCATGGTGGCTCTGACCTGCTCAAGTAGCAACGCGAGTCCCTTTTGCTTTTACTTACGTGGCTGGGAACACACGTCCCTGCTCTTTGCACTACAAATTACTGGGAAAGCACCAAGGGAAACATCCCTCCCATGTAGGTGGCGTGACTGTTCACTCCACCAAGTTGACCCTCTCCACCTTTTCAAGCCCAAATAGCCCCTCGGGACTTTTGGTGCAAAAGTCCTTCAAAGAGCAACCCAGTAGCTGCTCCATTTCCAGTAGTTCTGCACCAGGTCAAACGAGAAAACAAATACAACCACAGAAAAACTAGTGATGCCGTGAAGAGGGGAGGCACATCGCGCTTCTCCTCTCCAGGGGATGGGATGGGAGATGTGGCCATACCCAGTGACACAGCCAGGTGGGCTTCCCCAGCCATCAAATATCATCATTTTTGGACCAAACACGAGCGTGGAAGTTTTAACCTGAAAACAGAGTGTGGGGGGTGGGGCAATTCCCAAATAAAACCAACTAAACTAAGCCTCCCCGCCTTACAGTCCAGGAAGGCAACCTGGCCCAAGGACCTGGGGCTGGGGAGGCAAGAGGTGGCAGATCTGCTGTCACCGCAGACAGATGCACGCACGCATGTTTTACGGACATGTGTGCACTCCTATCAGGCCGAAGACTTGGGTCCTTCCTCATCTGCACAGTTCGAATTAATTATACACTTTAATTTCATGAATTATTAATTTGATTCTGACTCGGCAGCTTACGATTATCCAGCGCTACAGACTATGCAATTCCAGCTTCATTAAAACATCACCAGCTGCCTGAGAGACAGACATTAAATAGTAGAGAGTAATAATAAAATTAAGCTCCCTGCGCATAGCAACAGAGTCTTCCCCAGCCACACGCGGTGAGGGCCCAACTGGTAAATAGGTCCCTTCCAGGAGCTTTATTCCCTTCCTAAGGCTGGTCCCCCCCCGCTCCCTCGCCAGGAGGATGCTGCTCCCAGGGTGCATGCCACTGGAGGACCGGGGGTCTGCAAGAGCATCCCTGGGATGGGGGGCATGGCCAGGCGATGAGAGCGAGCGGCATCCCCCTCCCAACACCCTCCTTGGCACCCGCAGCAAGGACGGGGAAGGCTCCGGGGCTAACATTGCCTCCAAATAAATAAAGCTGGAGCGCTGCCTCCCAGCGTCTCCCTGGCAAAACAATTTATAGAGGGAAAATGTCGGAATTTAGACATTCCATTTAGCTGCTTCAGAAATCTAAGGACCCCAAACCTTGTGGGATTTGAGAAATCGATGGAATTAATTAAGGGAGATGTCCAGCGGTCTCCGCTAAGTAATCAGCAGGTACAGTAGACCTGAAATTCTATAAAGAAAAATGGGAAGGGATGACATTGAAGGAGGCAGTGGGGATTAAAAAATGAGCATCCGAGTGGTAAAGGCGCACACCCATTGATCGCTGCATTACGGATTAAGGCTTCAACGAGCAGCCAGAAGATTCTGTAGCAGAAAATGGTTACAGAGGATGAGCATGAGCAGAGCGGATATATATAACCTCTGACAGCCAGGAACAACCGAGACAGAGGACAGCTCTGCAGCGATCCCCACAGCAAGAAAGTTTTGGGGAAGGGGAGGAAGGGGAAGCGGGGTGGGAACTTGGAGGGAGCCATTTTGTGCAAGGGAACCCTGTCCAGGAGGAGGGAGCGGTGTCCCCTGCCCACCCCTGGGAGGAAGGTGGAGGGCAGCACCCAGAGCTGGTGCCATATAGGGGGACATTGGGGTGGGCAGCGAGGTGGGGAGGGGGCACTTGCGCACTGGCCTGGGAGGCCGCTCCATCAGCAGAAATGCCTAGGAATGAGGCGCAGCCCAAGCAGACACATCCACACAGACTAGACCTGCTGCCCTGCCTGCCACAGGGCTCTCCAGACCACGCTTCACCTCTCTGCCCTGCCGCGGGCTCTCAAGGAGAGCTTTAATCCTATGCCCCTTGGCGGTCCTGTGCTTTGGTTTCCCAACCATCCCACCTCCCATGAGACCGCATCCGAGCCCAGGAAGGCACCGTCACCACTCAGACCATGTCCGCGTGGCAGCAGCTACCCGAGGTCGCTCTGCCCACAGCACAGCCTCAGAATGCACAGCTACCTGCCCCCGAAAGCCAGGCTGGACCCTCCTCGCAAGGGCAGCTGTGGGCAGCAGCAGGCAACGCTGCGTTCAGGGGCAGGTTGCCGGTGAGCACCATCCACCTTCAGGAAGGAAACAAGTAGGGCATGATCATGTCTTCAGACACTCTGGGTATGTACCGGAGGGGAATAAAGCAAGATCACCCGGGAGGTGCCACCCTGAAACCTCCCAGCATGCAGCCACCCACCCACGCAGCACTAGCCATTTGGGACCAACCACAGACAAGACGTGCTTCTCCAGAGGTCCCAAGCATCGCCCACACCACAGTACCCGACCACTTTGCATGGCAGCCGGTTCAGACAAGACTTCAGCAATGTAGTGAACTCAATTTTCCATGCTTAAAATGGATCCTTGCTGGGAACATTACAGCTGCATCCAATGCCTTGTGCAAATAGAGCTGCTGCGTGGAGGAAACCCTTGGGAAGCAGCAGCACCCCACTCAGCCATACTGCCTTCCAGGCCAAAACTGAATTGGGATTGTTGGAACATTTCAATGAAAAATTTCAAAAATAAAACCAAACCCCCTGGAGCCACATGCAGCGGCAGCTCCATGTCTGCGGAGGTCGCGGGGCCAGGGCCAGCCCCCCATCGCCCTCCCGCCCGCTCCTCATACATATGCATCACTGCAAGCCAGCGCAAGCTAAATGTCAGCGGTGCCAGCATGTGCGCACAGCTGGAGGGGACCCTCGCTTCGCAGGACAAAGGCAGGCACTTTGGGGTATGGGAGGCACAAACCGCCCAGGCACAGCGGGGAGAAGGGCTCACCCCACACATGGATGCAGCCGTGGGCACCCAGCTGCTTCAGGGGGTGGTTGAAAGCTAGCGAGGCTGGTGAGGCCAAAGCACGCTTCCAGCAAACGGCTGTTTGCAGCCCTGTGGGTGCCTGGATGGGTCTGGCAGCCCCTGTGCCCCCACCCTGGCACTGCCGCTCCCACCACCACCACTCCCACACACACAGGAGTTTCTCCATCCTTCATCCCTTAAATATCTTTCAAAAATCTGGTGGGGACCAAAAAAGCATGCCTGAAGGTCACGGGCATTTTGAGCCAAACCCAGTGAGAGTGTCCTGGCTGGGGAAGGGTTTGCAAAAACATCCTCCCTCCCCAGTGTGAGCTGGGCCACCTTCCCAGTCCTGCAGGAAACACGCAGCTGTACTCAGATGGGCAACCTCCACAGAGCATCTGGGTCAGTCCTCATGTGTGTCTTTGGGAGACAGAACAGGACACCAAGTGGACCTTGTCCCCTTTGTCATTGAGGAAGACAGTGTCACCTTCTCCATTGCTGGTTGAGGGATACAGAAACCCCAGTCTCTGTGCCAGGCAAGCCACAGGGACCAGGGGACATAGGATGGGCAGTTGCCTGTTCAAGCTGAAGTCAGATGCGCCTGCCTGCAGAAGGCTGAACACGGTGTCCCCAGACCCAGCACAACAAGACACCAGCATAAAGAGGCCATGACCTCATGAGAAAGATGGGTCTAGCAGGCGCAGCAGCATAAACACAGCTCACCCTTTCTCCCCAGAAAGGCCTCCTCTGTGTCCAGGCTGGACTTTGACGGCCCTCTCTGCCCCCACATCTCTGCACATCCTTGGATCAAGCCCCTCCGGCTCCAGCCCTGGGTTTCCTCAAGCCAACCCCAACCTGCCCCCAGGCAGGAGCTGCCAATCCCACAGCCCAGGCCAACAGCAACACCTTGCAATCACACTTGGGAGGCCTTACGGGTGCCCAGCGACACGCCAGGCGGTGTGTGTTTTACAATCCATGTGTCGAAGAGCCCTGAGCAAAGGCTGTAGCAGATGCAGAATGTTCAGCAGATTCCTTCCCCTGGCTGCATTACAGTGGGAGGCAGGGAGCAGCCCCGGCCCTCTGCCCCCCGCCTCCCTGGCCCCCAGCAGGCATTTGGCATCCAGTGCCATGAGCTCCCGGGGCAGGCGCGCTCGTTGCCACAAACATCCTCCCTCAAAGCAGGACGCCTTCTCCCATGGGGCAAACATTAGTGGGACAACTGGAAACGTTCAACTTGATTATAATGCTTTAAGAAAAGGTCATGGTGAAATTTCAGCGCTTTACCTTGAGCTCTGTTTGTTCTCTGCGGGATGAGATGGGAAGAGTCAGCTTGCCCTGGCTCGTGGCATCCGCGTAGCTCTGATTGCATTTCACGGGCCGGCAGCAGGCTGTTGAGCCACAGCAAACCCCCCAGCCCTGGGGACTGAGATAAGTCACTGCGGATGCGCTTGCGGGGGCACGCGCTGGACCACCACACGATAGCTGGACCATGTTTTCACTCCAGAAGTTGCCCAATCCTTAGCTGATTTTGCACTGTGTTTGCACTTCTGCTGTCGAAACAGGACAAATACACCCAAAAAGCATGGAAAAGCAGCCAGCAATTCCTAGACAGCATCTCCCTCAGAGTCGGGAAGGTTTTCCAGCACGCCATTTGGCTTCATCTTTTCGGGCCTCAAAAGGAGCCGTAGCCAAATCCGCAATGAGGCAGCGGCACTGTGGGACTCAAGCATCGCTCAAGCATCGCTCAGACCACGGGTGACCCTCGGCCACCACGCCAGTCCCACCAGCACCTTCCCCTGCTCCTAGAGAGGGAGGGCAAAGCAAGAGCAGTCAGTACTGAAGGGCTGACACGGTTTCTGCAGCACTATGAGCAGGACCAGGTCTCAGCCCTCGCTGAGCAGCATGAAGCTCAGGAGCATCCCAGCTTCCCCAGCCCCTATCCTTGCACTCCAGCTTGATTGCTTTGGGACTCATTAACAAGCCACTTTGCTCTCCAAGCTGAGGTGCACAAGAACAACCCACCGAAAGGCCCACAGCTGGTGCAGAAGGTGGCCAGCGCTCCCCAAAACACACAGGCACAGGAGAGGAGCAGCCTAGCATCCCTCCTCCTCTGCGCATCAGAGTGGGAGCAGCTCTGACCAACAGCAAAGGGTTTGCTGTCAGTTGGGTGAGAGGAAAACCAAGGTCAGTTTTGTCTGTGGCCAACTGCCCCCAGCACCATTCCTGCTGCAATAATTAAATCTGTCGTCCGACAGTTTGCTGCTGGGGGAGTTCTCAAAAGGTCTCCAAGCAGAGCCAGGAGATGAGCGCTAGTGGAGATGGAGCCCTCTGCACCTGCTGGGGTCCGGGCTGCCAGGTCCAGTTGGGTGAAAGGAGGAGGAAAAGCCTCCGGGAGCTGCCTTCAGCTAGGATGCCTCCCCAGGAAAAGGAAAGGGAAGCCAGCAGAGGGTTTTGGGGAGAGATTTTAAAACAGCCAGTTCCAGCAAACCGGACCAAAAGCCCGAGGTGCTGAGTGCTCTTGCAGCACCTGGAGGTGGCTGAGAAGGGCTCGGCATCCTTCCCCGGAGGCGGCTGCCACGATCCAGCCTGCAAAGCGTTCCCCAAAGGGGAAACGGTTCAAGAGGCTACCGCAGCGCAAATTATTATTTCCTGACGCCTGCTGATGCAGCCAGAGCGCATGGCCGACGTGACGCTCCTCCACAAGCTAGGATGGAGCTGATGGGTCCCCTCGGCAGCATCCTTCCACTGAAAGCCAACCTCGGCAAAGGTGATGCTTGCTTCAAAGCCGAGGAGGACAGAATCAGCCTCAGCTTGTCGGTGGGGCCGTGGCGGACCCCGGAGGCAGGCAGACCCTCATCCCCGCAGCGCTTGCTCTCGCTTTTCCAGAGCACGCAGACACACCTGCCCGCAGAGCCGGGATGCTGTATTCCCACCACTCCAGCAGTGCCACTTGCAACAACTCCCAGCTGCTGCCAAAAGGTATTTTTAGCTGCATTATTTATTTGAACACCTGCCTGAGACTTCAAGGCAGAGTACGGAGACTGAGCAGTGGAGGGAGGGAGGGAGGAGCGGCACTGGGAGATCTGGACCATTTCCACTGGAATATTTGAGAGCGCAGACATGGGCGCAATGGAGCAAGACTCGGGCTACGCCAAGGAAGAAGACGGCGTGGCTGGGATCACGCATCTGCACCACAAACAGCACCAGGTTAGCCTAGCTGCTGGGAATAGCCGAGTACCAGTGCAGACTGGGAAGATGCTCTAGCCACCCTCACTGAGAGGCTGCCTTCAGGGAAATCAGGCTTGTTGGGCATCCCACCACACATGATTTCAAGACACTCTGGCCCAACGTGGTGTCTGCAGCAGGAACATCCAGGTCTCGCTGCCGTAAATCATTTTTTCCATGTAACCCCATTCTGGGGAGAAAACTCAGCAGAACCGCCCTCTTTCAAAATGCCTTTCCTCCGCACAAAACCAATTCCACCCCAAAACCAGCCCGTTGCCCTGTTTCAGAGAGCCAGCCCCAGAGGAAAGAGGATGAAGCAAGCAGAAAGCAGGGGAAGGAGGGATACTGAGAGGAAGGACAGACATACTTCACTCTTATTCCCAAAGATGGAGATGCCCTCAGGGGTCTGGGGGGGGCACAGGGTAATTGAGGGGCACACGGAAAGTATACAACACCCCTGCATTATTTCTGCACATCTTTCTTGCCATCCTATTTACTGATGTGAACAAAACCCGCTGCCTCCCTCCCCTTCTGCTGAAATAATCCCCCTTCCCTCTGAAATCAGCCAGGAAAAGGAGGAAAAAAAAGAAAGAAAAAAAAAAGAAAAGAGCATCTAAAAATAAAGGCCAGGCCAGAGTATGTGCCTCTTCGTTGGGCTCCTGTGCTCACAGATCTGCTTATTTTGGCCTATCTCTCCCCAGCGATAAGGCAGCTAACAGCCCGTTATCAGCCAGTCAGTGAAAATGTGCTCCAGCCTGATTAGGGCTCAGTCTTTGCCAAGGTTATAAACAGCCGTTATCGTTCTCCCAAACAGAATAATCCGGACAGTATCAGCTCAGAAACATATGGGCCACACAGCGAAGATAGCCGCTGACGGACACTTCATTTTAATTGTAACGAGTGGTTAGCAGCAGCCTCCAGACAACAGACACAACTGCCCAATTGGCAGTGGGTTCGCATCTCTTCCTGCATCCCTCCTCCCTCCTGCTCGCCGCCGCTTTTCTCCTCTTCCCTCTGCCTCCCTCCCCTCGACTCAGCACACCCCTGGGTGAGCATCCCTGCGATGCTGGGAGAACCCTGCCCAGTCCCTGCGGGGCTGGGGAGGGGGGAGCAGGGAGGCAGCACCCTCCTGATCTCTGCAGGTGGAAAACGGGCACTCGGTAGCAGTGGCACGAGTGTGGCCATGTCACACCTGATGGGCTTATGGCCAGGCTTGGCATGAGCGGGGAGCAAAAGGGTGCACGAGGCTGCTGCGATGTTGAGGAGGCACCCACGCCCGCCTCTCCGCGGGGGATGGAGGCAGAGCGATGGGTCCCCACCGGAGAGCACAGCACCCACGCACCTGGGTCCCCCCTTCCGTGCAGCATCCCAGCGTTTCCCCGCTGCCTGCCCGTGTGCCAGCTCGGCAGCAGGCAGGGCGCGGGAGGAGGGGCAGCAAACCCTCATTTCACATTCTCCCGGTGTCCCTTCTGTGTCATACTTCTTTTTTTTTTTTTTCCCCTTTCCCCTCTCCCTCTTCCCAAAAGGGGTGGTTTAGCTCAGAGAGTCTTAAACACATTTGCATTCCCAAGACAAGCTTAGGCATAAATTCATCTCAGTACAGGGGCCTTTTTTTCTTTTTTTTTTCTTCCTCCCCGTCCTCCTTCTTTTCCTCCCTTCTCCTTTTCTCTCCAAACCCAAAATGAATTCAGCAAGAACCCTTGCAATTCCAGCACCGTTGCGCTGCGCAACGCGGGATTACAAAGGATACGAGGGCTTTCCTTTTCTTCCGACTCACGGCGTGTGGTGTTGCTGCTTGGTTTTGTTATTAACAATATGCAGAGATAAGGCTCTTAGCCCCATTAGCCGCACTAACCTTCTTCACGCTTTCTTCTTCAGCTAGCCCCAGCTCCCAGAAAGCGCACCTGAGCTCCACCCCCCCCGCAAGGAAACATCAGGAGAAAAAGGGGACACCCCCCCCCAAAAAAGGACAACAAAATGTTAATATGGGGAGGCAAGCTAAAAACCTTAGGAAGACCCAGGACTGAGCTTCAAGTCACGGACGCTTTCTCAGATAATCTGTATTCCTATCTCGGTGCCAGCGGAGCTGTGATCAGAATATCCAAGGTCTCATAAAAGATTCAGGGCTTATTGACTTCCTTGCCTTCACTGCCGGTTCGTGGTGCTCCTGCCCGCTCCTGCTCAGCCTCCAAAGCCCCCACTGCCCCTTGCAAGTTGCCATCGTAGATGCCAAAGTTGAAGACATGTACTTCAGCAGCTGTGCTGGACCAGCAGAGCAGAGTGGTGGAGGAAGGCTCTCCTCCCGAGCAGGGGGAACGTATTCCCGGCCCCCAGCCCTGATGAGAGGTGCTTCAGGAGACCCTTCGCCCCACTGGACATCCCCACCCCAGAACAAACCCCTTTTAGATGTCTCCATGGCCATTCTGGCAGCACTGGCCACTGTTGTGGGCAGGCAACGCTCCACAGGCAGCAGGCAGAAGAGCAGATTTATGAGTTATTTTAATTTGAGTCACACATTTAGGTGAAATCAACCCCAAGCTGGAAACAGAAAACTTACAGCAGGGACCCCTCAAAAGCAGGTTTCCCCCCGGATCGTACGCGGGATGAGCTCTCCAAGGGCTGTCTCCAGCAGCATTGCAGCCCAGTTTTGCTGCATAAGCAGCCCCGAGCAAATGTGCCGACCAGAGAATTCAGTCCTTGCAAATTTATGATCAGTGTTACTCGGCCGCAGCCCTAAGGAGAAGGCAGGGGATGGGGACAGGCACCCAGCCCTTTGGAACAGCCATCCCACCATCACTCACATACTCACTGGTTTTAGGCACAAAATATCAGGTGAATGGTGAACATGGTATAAATTGTGTAGTTTACATGCTGGAGGTCTTCATACATGAGTTACACAGAGATGCCCATGAACACCACGTACAAACAAGCATGATATAACCATCAAATCCACCCAGGCACCCTATTAATTGCATTTCTGCATCACCTAAAAGCCTTACATATGCGCCAAGACTCCGTACTAGAAGGCACTGCACAACATAGGAAATAAATCTATATAAAAATAAAATACTGCATAGGAACACATAGATTTATATATACATATATGCTCAAACGCACACATGCGCTTTTTTGTTTACATATCATATGTGCATACACCCTCATACAGCATGTGCGTATACGCCCCCGCAAGGCATACCCAGACACATATATATATACGTATCTGCACATAGATATAGACTATTTATACATACACAAGCTATACAAACGCTCTACACACCCTGCTCGGTGACAGCTCAGATTTTCAGTAATATCATAATATTATTTTTTAGATCAGTTAAGGTATAAAATGTGCGCTCTCTCAGTCTTTAATATTAATAAGTCTTGTAACTAGCAGTTTCTCGTAGCTCCGAATTCTTGAGCACAACTAGAAAGGGCACTTATCCTGAAAAATCTAATAAATTTACAGTTTTATATACTTCCTTCAATTGTAAAAGTCTTGTTCAATAAACTTTAAAATGCCACTATAGAGCAATAACACAGACAGTATAAACCCAGCCCTGGGAAAGCTGTGCAACCAGAAATTGTTCCCCTTTCTGCTACAGCAATAAAGTTTTATATGTTTGAACTGACTGTAAAAAGGTTTGAATGTTGGCAACTGGGGAATAATCTGTCTTCTTTATAGTTATTATCATATTTCCCACAAGACCCTTTGGTCTGTGTCAATCCTTCTCGTATATGACACCTTTGTACTGTCAGCGAAAGCAAGAATACTTAACTTTTTGCGTGCGCGTGCGGCTGTGACTGGAGGTCCTTCGTTCTGCTTTTCTTCAGATTACAGCACCCGGGAATAAATTACCTGTGACGTGCTGCAATAGAAGCCTTTTACCAAATCAAGCTGATTTGGAGCGCAAAGCTCAAAAGAAAAAAAAAAGGGGGGGGGATTTGTGGACTGGTTATCAAGGCGCCAGGGGTAAGAGCAGCTGCCACCAAATGGGGATGCAGCCATCCCCGTGGCTCCCCAGGACACTGGGTCTGCACCCCCCAGGGCAGGCAGCATCCCCCATCGGTGGCATCTCCCCGCTGCTCTTTCATAAGAAAGAGATTTGGGTTCGAGATTGGCTCCTCCTGCCTCTCCACCACCGTTTGAAGGCAAGGGGAGGTCCAGCACCAGCGTACCCAGGTTCAGCAGTTAGAGCCAGAGCACCCAGATGCCTCCTGGACAGAAACATTTTGGGGATTCTCACCAAATCCCACAGAAATCTGACCCACACCCCAAAGAAGCAGCACGCAAATACAAGGAAATTCCTCAAACTCATCCATTTCACAAACAGATGATGCTTTCATTGGTTGCAATTTTTAACTAGCTGGGAGCTCACAAACCAAGATGAGGATGAATTTCGTCATGAGACATACAGCAAGCCTGGACCGTGGCAGCATCCAGCTGACCTCCAGAGGAGTTGCTGTGGCGGCGACTGTGGGGTGCAAGGATGCAGGAGAACCCGGTCCTCAGCCATCAGCAACCCAACACCACGCAATCCCCGGCTGTGAACCATCTTTCAGGTGGCAAAGATGAGGCCCAATCAGAGATTGAGATGTCAGAAGAAGTGATGTTAAAGCACGTTTGGAAAATGAAAAATGAGGAGTCACCAGGACCAGATAATACCTGCCTAAGAGTTCTGCAGGGACTCAGAAATAAAATGATTGCATATTTTCATTAGCAGCTCAATCTCTCATTACACTAGAGGACACAAAGTGTCATACCCTATTTTTAAAAAATGGAGTGAGATGAGCCACAGATTCACCGACTTGTGAGTCTCACTTCAGTACTGGCTAAGATGATAAATAGATAGGATAAAGCCTCGAGATGGACACGATACCACTGAGATTAACTAGCAGTGCCCGTAAGGAAGAAGAAAACGTACCTTGCTAATCTATTACAATTGCTGCACACCCAGCAACAGAAGGCATGAAGCACAGTTGGCGTTGTTTGGAGGTCCCCAAAGTTTCATCAGTTGACAAATTTAACTCTTCTCCCAGCAAATCCAAGGACTAAAGGTTGGTTAAGAGGTAGAAGAGAGTAGAAATAAATGGCTTTTTCAACAAGGCCATGGGTGCAGAAGGTTTTCCCACTGCTGCTTAGTAACTTGATTGCCAGGAGAAGAGCATGAGCAGCAGTAGGTTTGAGGAGAACATGAGCAACGGGGGTTAGCAAGGACTCCCAAAGGCCGAGATACTCCTCCAAGAATGTGTGAACAAAGCTCCCCGAGCTGGAGATAAGATGGTGGGTTAAAGTCAGCGAGGGTAAAATGCACAAGGAAGTAATTTAATTACTCACACACACTGACTACGACAAACTTTGCGCAGTCAGGCCGGATGCCTAGCGAAGCGTGAAGGGAAGGGGCGGTGAGAGTTGCCAGGGCTGCCCCCCGCCCTGAGGCTTCTCACCCCCTGCAAGGCCATCATCCTTGTAAGAAAGATGGAGAAAGACTTTTTACCAGGGCCTGTAGTGCTAGGACAAGGGGTAATGGTTTTAAACTAAAAGAAGATAGATTTAGATTAGCTATAAGGACAAAATGTTTCCTGATGAGGGTGGTGAGACACTGGAAGAGGTTGCCTGGCAAAGTTATGGATGTCCCATCATTAGAAGTGTTCAAGGTCAGGTTTGATGGGGCTTTGAGCAGCCTGATCTCATGAAAGGTGTCCCTGCCTATGGCAGTGGGGTGGACTAGGTGATCTTTGACGGTCCCTTCTCCAACCCAAACTGCTCTGTGATTCTGTGGACCTGCAAGCAGGAAATAATGCCGCCCACAGGGTCTCCTCATGGGGGAGCTACAAAAAGACCTGTAAGGAGGAGGAATGGAAATGAGCACCAAATGCTCATTAGACTTCAAAATACAATTTGATAGTTAAGTGGACGACTGGAAAAGCCATCGATGTGAACGAGAAGAAGAGGTCAGAGACGCACGCAGCCTGCCCTCCCTAGGTGTAACCACAGAGCTAGAGGGGCACCAACCGCCACGGCTTCTCCCGACCCAACTCATCCCTCCAGACATGAGAAATGACATTTGAAACACAAACTGAGCACCATAACCATGGGGTTTTTGTTCTGGACCCCAGCTTAGCACTTTGCACAACCAGCCACGAATGAGGGCAAAGCCCCTCGGCTTCCCAACACCTCTGCCACTGATGAAAGGCCAGGTTGAGGGCCACCTCTTCTCCTGCCCTGCTCCGGGCCTGTGCTCCTCACCTTGCCAGCTGAGCCCCCAAAACCTCTGCACCCACCCTCAGCAGGACCCCAAACTCACAGCCACCCCAAGCGAGCCATCGGGCTGCTGCTCGCCCATGGCTGCATCCCTTTGCACCTCCCAAGCAGCACAAGTCCCTTTGCTAACGAGCGATGAACAAATCTCTTGGTCCTCACCGTGAAGATGCTCCATCCCAGGCTCGTGGCAAACCCAGCAAGCGCTGCTGTGCAAGAGGGGGGTTCTGCAGGGACCCGGGCAGCGCTCCCCTCATTCCACAGGGACGACCCGGCTCTTCCCACTGCACCTCAGCATCCCAGCCCCAAACCTGCCGGATCTCAGGGCCACAGGCAAGCGGGGCACGCGCCCCCCATCCCGCCGGCGGAGTGGCAAGGGTTAAGTCCAGCCTGCAAGGCGCATCTCTGTTGCAAGAGTCCATTACCTCCCGCCACATTACCTCATTCATTTCTTATATGCGGATGGTTTATTCTCCCATGAGCACCCTCGCTGGCAGACATGGCTAGTGTAAAGTCCCCTCCCTCCCCTGTATTTCTCTATCCATCACATTTAACACTCTGACAGTAACAGTCTATAATGTTTCTATTCTACAAAACCGCTCTGTCAACTCCGGGCTTCCAGAGCAGCAACTGAGGAAAATAAATAACATCAACGCCAGGCCCGACAGTATCACAGCTTGCTTTCTGCTGGGGGTTTTATTTTTTTTTTTTTTTTTTTTTTTGAGGAAGGGAAAGGAAGGGAAAAAAAGGAGAGCAAGAGAGAAAGGGGGGAAAAAAGTGCAGGCGTGTAATGGGCAGAGAAAGACAGACAGGAGTTTCCTTCCCACCCAAATGAAGGGCTGGGAGACCCTCGGAGACGAGCGCTTCCGATGGAGGGGGAGCCTGCTGCCCCCACCCTGCCACCCCTCTCACCCTGCACCCGTATTCCCCGGGGATGGGGAGGCTGGGACCGCACCCCGGCTCTCCTTCAACACCAGCTCTGCCTTCATCAGCCGAGGGTGAGCGCAGGCAGGCAGGCAGGCAGCTGCCTGCACCCAAGGGCAGGAACGGGCTGGGCAGCGCTCGCAGAGGCTATTTGGGGGAGCGGATGCTGAGCGGTGAGGGGGAGAGGGGCTGCAGCTCTTGGAGATGGAGGATTCAACCCACTGTCACCCACCGTAACCCCCACAGACCCCACAGCAGCGACAGGCAAAACCCCATCTGCTCCACACCAGCCCCTGGTCAGAAATCATTAATCCACTTAAATAATCCACTCCGGCTCCTGGCTTAGTGGCCTCATGGTGTTTTCCATCTCCTTTCACTCCTGTGAAATTCCGGGGAGCCAAAATCAGGCATGTGGCCGCAGCTCGGGGCTTTGCCTGCTCCTTTCTGCAGCTGCATGGGTGACTCCAGCACCCAGTGGTAGGGAGGGCAAAGGGGAACCGCACCCAAATAAGTAGCACAGCAAATAATAATAATAATAATAATAAATAATAATAATAATAATAATAATAATAATAATAATAAATAATAATAATAATAATAATGATAATACCACCACCACCACCTTAAGAAATTGCCTGGCACTTTAGAAAGTGAAAATCAAGCAGAAAAACTCCACTTTTTTCAGTATTTTTGCTTTTCCTTGATAGGACTATGTTAGTGTTTATTTTAAGTTGCTGTCTGCAAGCTTGCCTGCCTTCTGCATGAGCTGTACAGACTTGACAAACAGAGACCTGCTCAGGTGGTGTTTTTCACTGGGAAAAAAAAAATTAAATACATGCACAAGAACTTTTCCAATCAATCGGAGAGACACACAGCCCTTGACAGCCCTGCAGACTTGAGGGCTGTGCTCACCAGGCAGCTTACAGAAACCGGCAGGGACGCACCTGCCCGCTGCAGAAAGATGAGGAGAAAACGCATGCGAGGGCCAGAGGGAATGCTCAGAGAAGAGAGAGGTTTGGAGGACTCAGAAAACACGGGGAGCAGGTAATTGTCCTCACAGCCCCCCCCGTTATTTGCTTCCCCAGTCCCTTTGTGTCAAGCAGCTCTGAAATCAAGCTGACACCTTCCTGCTTGACACCAGACAGGGCCACCGCCAGCCCTGGATGGGGATGTGCATGGGGCTACACACCACCCTGCATCTCAACAACTCCTTCAAATTAAAAAAAAAAAAAAAGGAAAAAAAAAAAAGAAAAGAAAGAAAAAAAAAAGAGCAAGCAGAAAACGCTTCCCTCTTTTGTTTACATACCTGCCAAGGGCTGACGCTGGCTGCTGTCAGTCATTTGTATGAGCTGACGGTTTTCTAGCCGAAAGCAACACAAGCGATAGCAAGGCAAGCAATAAAGGGATGGATCCTGCTCTGAGAACCCCACTCCACCCCCCCAGCTCACCCTGCAAACTCTGCTCTGGGAGGAAAACACACCAAGCATCCAGAAGGGCTTCAGGTTTGGAAGATGAACTGTAGGCTCTGACTCCCTGCAAGGGAGAGCATCACCTCTGCGGGAGGGATCCCTCAGCAACACCAGCACCAAGCTCTGCCAAGCATCTGAAATTTGGAGAATTCGGCCAGAGATGGACAACGCCTGCACCTGAGCATCCTCCCTGGGATTTCCCAGAGAGGGGCAGCTCACACGGCACCCACCACGGTTCAGGTTCGCTGGTCAGACCCCGCCAGTCCTCTGCACCACAAGCTGGGCTTTGCTGCAAAGCCCCTGGAACCACTCAGAAAACCCTGTGCCAGGAAGGATGCTAATGGGATTTAGGATACCGTCTGGAATGGGCTAAAGGATTAGGATTCCAGAAGCAACTATCTTTGCAACACACTCCTGGTCCTCCGCTGGGAAGGGCCTTTATTCTGCTGCGAAAAGAAACTTCCCACTTGCAAAAGCAAGAATAAAGCTTCCCGCAGAAGTCTGACAGCCTAATATGCATGCAGGCCCATGTGTACACACACCCCCTATACAGGCACGCTTGCAAGGGGAATGTGCAAGAGAAATACAAAGAATTAAGGAGCAATAAAAGGTGCAAACCGAACTCTGAGCTTTGATGTGAAAAAACCCACAAACGCTTTCTTTTTTGTCAAGCTGTATTATTTTCCATTCATAAATATCCCCCTCAATAGCTATATACGTACGCAGGTAAAATTTGTATTTAGCTAAGCCCTGTCACCAGAAAGCATGTTATTTGCTCTTTGATCGCCATCGTTATTCAGTTTCTAAAAAAACCCCTCCCTCTGCCCAACATGAGAGGAGAAACCAGGCACTGGGACTGATCACAGTGTGACCGGAGAGCAGTCCTTGGAAAGAAACGTTTACAAACAGTTCACAGGCTGAGATTTGTTTCTGGAACTCCATCATGTTTATATAATTAATCCAATTCCTATTTACTTGTGCATCAGGATTTGCTGATAAACAGTTCACAAAGCTATAAAGTAGAAGCAGTGGGTTTGGGAGCAGGGGGGAGGGCTCACAACTTGTTTTATTTACTCCCCAAACTCTGGGGAGATGCAGTGCACTGTGGATAGACACGGCAAGTGTGGCTGTTGTGTGGAACAGTCAAACCTTCCAGGTTTGCTGCTGCCAAAATTCAAGGCTGGAGACTCACTCGCAGGACCGGCAGCATCTTCCGCTTGTGCCCACAGCAGACTCTTCCTACGGCCAGAAATGACGGAAGCAGCGGTGCATGGGGGCAGGGAAATCCATCCTTTCTAGCTTCATGAAACGTAAGATTTGGGCTGGTTTTTGCAGTTACAGCAAACGCAGCCCTCCACGGCACCCCAGGCTCAGAGCCTCGGGGAGCGGGCAGCGTGCGCACCAGAGGGCAGCAGTGCCAAAGCCACCCACCGCCGCCCTGCGACCCTCAACTACCCGGCGGAGGCAAAAATGCCCAGCTCCTATCAAGACATTTCTCACCAGGCACTCACTCTACACGGAGAAAAAGGAGGCAGGAAAACAAAACCACCGGCTATTTGATCCCTCTCCTTTACAGAAAGCTTGGTGCCGCTTACCAGTCAGAAGCAGCCATGTACCGAACCAAACTTAAGCCCTTTTTGCTGCTGCTTTGAGGACATCCTCAAACGCTGCGAGCTTCACCCAGGCACGGATGGATGGCTGCCTGCAACCGGCTGTGCCGCCGCAGCGCTACCCGTCAAAGCGTGCCTGGCTGGGACTCAGCGGATATTCCCTGCGCTCCAGCATTTCTGGGCTCTGAAAAACCCGGGCGCTACTGCTGAGGAAAGGTAGAGCGGATTGTGATCGAAAGCCACGGAGAAGCCCCACGTGCAGGCAATGCATCGCTGCGAGCATCATAATATCGCTGCAAGCACCCTTGCACTGCTGCGAGCATCACTGCGTTGCTATGAACATCCTTGCATCGCTGCAAGCATCCCTCCTGCAAGAGGCCACGGGGCCAGCTCCGCTGCAGGCAATGCAACGGCACCCACACGCCGTGGCCTCATCCTGCGTGCCCTCCTCTTGCTGTGCTCCTGCCTAAAGCCCACCTCTGGAGATGATAACAGCTAATGAAACCCGCGGCCCGCCGATAACGGGAGATCAGGCAAAGCAGCGGCGGTGGCGGCAGCAGCCAGGCTGCTGAGCGGGCTGAGATGCATGTAATCAGAAGGGTTATCTAATGCTAGTTTCATTCTAATTGAGTCACTACCATATGTCACCCTGCAATAACAACGCAAGCAGCATGCAACTGAATACATATTTAATTCACATAATGGGTACAACAGTAGAAGTAATCAAGGCAGTTTGCCATAAGCCATAAAGAAGTGTAGCGTGTTCCTATCGAGGAGCAGCCTGCGCTCGGGGAGAAGGGGATGGCAGGGGCATCGTGCCGCTGAGAAAGCTGCAAAGGAGGGGGGGAACCCTCCAAAACACATCCCGGCATGGATTGAAGGCGAGGCGGCCATTCGACGCGAATGGAAATCAATGGCGGAATATTGTCGACGGATCGTTAGCCCCTTCAATATAATTAACAGTAATGGATTTATTGGCGGAAACTTAATGATTTGAATGTTAAATACCGGCCTGGAATTGCGGCACACAGTCCAGCCGAGGGGCGGTCGCTTTGTTTCCAGTTTCTAAAAGGACCAAAAAATTGAAAAAAATCAACCCAAGCCAGGAAAAGGTGCAGTCCCAGAGGCAGGGCCAGGCGGCGGGGGCTGTCCCTGCTCCCAGCTCACCCTCCTCTTCCAGTGGCACCTGACGGCCCTGCTCACCGCCTTCATTTCCTCCCGCAATGAGAAGATTAATACGATTGAGGACCACTCATCAATATCTTTGGACAGATCAACCGGAGTTTTCATTAAAGCCATATTAATGCTTTTGGATACACAGCTGCGGACGGGTTAGGCTTCAAAAATAAAGCCCAGAGAGAAAAGAAAAAAGGAGAGGAACAGTGTCCATTCCCAGGTGGGAATTAACAGAAAGCCGGCCGGTTCCCTCGTTAGTGGCCTCTCCCACCAACATGTTTTGATGTATATTTCATGAGGATAAACAAACATTCATTTCACTTTGGGAAGGTGCTTGCTGTAATGTATTGGCAGCCTCACCAGCAACGAGGGGACATTAATTTCAATTCTGGTGTTTAAACACTTTGTTGAGTCCCAATCATTCATCCCTGGCTCAGCACAGCCCTGGCGTGGGGAAACGATGGACAAGCAGAGCCCCAGCCTCACCCTTCTGCAGAGCCTGCTGGAGTTTATTTGCTATTTAAATGACTTAAGAAGGGCCAGACATTAGGGAAGAGGCAGCTCTACATGGCTGTTTGCCTTGGGGTGCAGCCTTCAGCCATCCCATGTACCATCAGAGAAAGGCTCCCAAGCCTATGTTGGGAAATACCTTCCCTCGAGAACACCTTCCGATGCATATTTGCAGCTACAATGAGCCACAGGACATGCCAGAGATGGAAGGAGGACATCTGTGCTGGAAGACTGCTGGGTCTTCCAGGACCCCTCAGCCCTCCACCTCTGTATCCCTGTTAAAATGAGAATAACGGCAGTGCTTTTCCCAGGGGGTGCTGCAGACCCGTCTCTTAAAGACGGAGGATTCTCAGTCCAGTACCAAAAGCCAGACCGTGCTTAGAAAACAGCCTGCCCGGTCCATACGGCTTGCCTTGCAGGGACAGGAGACCAGATGTGCAGGTGAGGACCCATCACATGTACCTCCTTCTGAACCTAACGTTGTTCTGGGGTAACACCTGCAGCCAGCTCCCGGCTTCAACTATTTGGGCAGATTTGCTCATCGGTAGCTTGCACCCCTCAATGGAGTTTTGGAGATGCACAGGCTATACATGAGAAAACGTACACAGCATTCCCCAGAGAAATGCAGGTACGGATGCAGGTGGCTGTGTCTTCTCTCCATCCGTGGCCCTTGGCTCCTTGCATGCACCACTAAATAAATGGAGCTGACAGAAACTGTGCAGCGGAGGGAGCAAGAGGGGCCCAGGCATGGAGAGTGGGGACATCTGGGAGTGGAAAAATGGGAAGTACATAGAGCCTGGAAAAGGACACAGGGTCCTGCTGCACTGTGGAGGAGAGCAGTATAGGCTGAAGAAAGAGTGCTTGGAAAGACAACACTGCTTTTATTACTCTCACGTGTCTATAAGAGGCAACGCTGCTTGTGGAAAGGCTTTTTACAAATAATCTGAGTTAAGATGCATGGAAACAGCAAAATAGGAAAATGATGCCTTTATGAAATAGTGACGTGTTGTTTATGTGAATGTCAAGGGTTTTGCTTATCCCAGCCTTCCCTGAACACACTCATCACCACCACCCAAAAGGAAGAGGGGAGCTCCAGCAGAGTTCCCTGCCTTCCAGAAAAGACAGGTCCCATCAAAAGACTAACAAATATTCACCTGAAGAGCCAAGGCAGGCGAGGGCAGGGAGGAATATACCACACACCAGGACAGCCAGAGCTGCCCCTTTGTTTTTCCTCCCACTTTTATTCTCCTGCTTCTTTTTCTGATCACCAAATATGCAAGCTACACTACACATAAGGTAGACTTAAAGAAGTTACAGCATCTGACAACACATCAGCAGCTCTCTGGGAAAGCCGTAGAGACATTGCAGTTGCTTTATATTATAAAGTACACACAAAGAGACAGACACACACACATGCTCCTATCTAGCTCCACATAAATGCAGGCAATACCATAAAAACATTTCTCCTTTCGCTTTATTTTGTGTGATCTGCTTTGTGGGGACGTTGTAGAGGCAGCTGCACTGTCTCCCTTCTCATCTACGCACCTCCTTGTTTTTAAGAGTAAAAAGCTGCTTTAAGAAGAAGACACATTAGTGCCTAGAAAGGAGCTTACAACAGGAGAGCTGCCACAAGGATAGAAACCATCTTGCACCCAAACACCTTCTCTGGGGTATGATCCCAAGAAAGGGTTTTCATCAAAATCGGCTGCTTCAGGAGGCAGGACTGTCCCTTGGTACTCAAGGGCTAATCCAGCCCCATCAGAAGTCTCTTCCTCACCCTTCATCAGAGGCTGATGAGGGTCTGTGGCCCTCCCCAAAATTCCCCCCCCCATCTCTGTCTTGACTTCTCTCCAGAGTGAGACTTTTTCAGTAGCACTGCAACGGACACGACTGACCTTATTGGCAGCCCCCTTGGAGATGCAGTCAGACTCTGTGCTGTTGGTTTGATGAAAAATGTATTTCTTTGTGGTAGGGATAAAAACTGCCAAATTTCTAATTTCAGCTCCCCGCAAGGAGCACATACCATCAGGCGTGGTCTCTACCCCAAAGAGCTTCTCATCTAACCAAACTGGCCAGAGGCGCAACATGGAGGGAAGGACCGGGTCAGACCTCCGTGATCCCAACTGTACCACTATAGCTCACCCACTGACATCTAGCAAAGCCACCCCAACTCCTGAAGCTTCCCTGTCCTGCCAGGGCCATTGCAAAAGAAAGATCCATGGTCTGAAGTCGTATGGAAAATCCCAGAGCCTTCCCTCCTTCTGCCCTCCCTCCCACGTTCAATAATCCTGTTAAATTGAACCCTGGCTGGATTAATCTCTTTCCCCAGACAAATGGGCGATTATTCAGGCGTCACATTGGGATTTTTAGGGTTTGTGTGCGTTTCTACTGATCTTCTCTTGGCTTCTTTTGTAAATGGCTTTTACCGCTCCCCCGACAGCATGCACGATTCAATTCAGTCTCTCTATTAACATTTCAGATACAAATACCTGCTCCCCAGGGCTACCCGCAACAAATATCGGCAGAGCTTTGGGGAATCCTTCCCTACTTTACCACCGTTTGGTGGCTAGAAAAACCCACAGCTACTCATATTTGTCCTTAAAGTCCTCTCCTCTCTAAAGCTTGCTGAGACAACCTCTGCAAATACTCAACCCGCACAGCCTAAGGCCAGAGCATCCAGAAATCAGCCTCCTAACCAAGCTTGGCAAATCCAACACATGCCTCGGGCAGCCTTGGATAAGGAAGATCCTACTAAAGTCAACTGAATTTGGCACCCAAACACCGCGGTGTAAACATGTAACCTCACTGGGAAACACTTGGGTAGGAACATCAGGTGGCTGTGGTACCTCCTGCCCAGGAGAATAAATGGAGACCCACTAGGAAATGCAAGAAGGAAAGCTAAAGTGACCTCGAAGATGGTGCTCAAGATTCTTGCCTAGATAACAGGAGAAGACCACCTGCGACAGCAGGAAACTGGGCCACGTTTCCAGCAAGGTCAGTCTCCGTTTTTTCAATAAAGAAAGGATTTGGGATCAGCACACATGGTTCCTACCTTGCAGGAAGAAATGTAACCATGAGGTTCCTTTGCTCCCTGAAGCACCTCTACAACAGAGCCTGCATCTACCAGGCCAGCAGCTCAGATTCCCATCATCTCACATTTGCATTCCTATATATGCGATTATGTGTGTGCATATACAGATATATACAGATAAACATGCATGGAACCACGTAGCATTGAAACACCTTTTTGTTCTTTGAAAAAAATCTGCTTTTAAGGTTGTTCACTCCCAACCCCAAATCATGCCATCACATAAAAGCCAACAAGCCCTTTTGCACTGCCCAGATGTTTTCCCCGCATGTCCTCAGCTATATTTCTATACTTCAGTGACTACAATAAGTTGAAACTAATTTATACTCTGGCTAGCCCTGCCAAGGCGAGCCGGCTAGGAGAAGCCAGCTGGACTGTGGAGCTACAGGACTGTTTACCAAGCCCCAGACTGTCCAAGCCCAACAAAGGCATGGTGCAAAGGAACACGCCGTCCCCTGAATGCCAGCATGACCCTTCAGCTGCTAGCAAAGAGAAAGGAAAGAAACCAGAAAGTATCTCAGCTCTGCAGCTGGAAGGAAGAGCTCACCGGCACCAGCAGTACTGCCAGCTTCCACTTCAGTGGGATACTCACATTCTTGGTCATTTTTTTCCGCTCAAAGCTCCAATAGTCTTGGGAGAGATGAGACTCACAGCATTTGGTATCAGAAAAGAAAGCACAACACAGAGTAGCGCTGATTCTCAGGAAAGACCAAGCCTCAACAGTGAGGTTTTCCCCCATCGCTTAAGACATCCTTAGAAAACACAAATCGGTATTTCCAGCTTCTCTGGGGTGTCTGGTTTGTGGCACTCAGGACACACAAGATGCTTCTTAACACTGCTAGGGACAGAGGATGTTCTGCCAATCCCTGCCCAGACTGGGGGCCGGGGACGGCAGCAGAGGACTGGTGAGCTCAATGCTGAGCCAGAGGGGCAGTGATCCTCAGGAGAGACCCAGAGCACCGGAGCAAAGCAAAGCTCTGCAACTCTCAAGAAATCCCTCCCATTCCCTTTGTAGCAAAGGACAGTCTGGGGTGCCAAACAGACCAAAAAGCCACAAAATCCACGCACCCCCAGCCTCTCTTCCGTAATCAGGATAGAGATAACCCAGGCAAAGTTCCCATTAACCAGCTAATGTGTATAGCCGTGTTTCCCAGTCAGGGCTCCTCATGGCTAAATAACAGTCTTTATCCCCCAATTTCCCTTCATCATTTGTCATCTTCTTTCAAATCAACTCAGTATTTCCTGAATCCTCAAGTACTAACAGGCTCAAAAAAAAACCCCCAAAAAAACCCAAGGAGGAAAGTGCTTATGACTCACCAGAAAACTGGTTAATGTTTCCCACCCCTCTCTCTTCTCTCAGACTTCCCCCTTTCCACCCTGGGCCTCCAAACACTTCCCGGACAGCCATGGATCAGCTCAGACGTGCTGGCCTGGGGGAGGAAACCCAGCAAGCAAGAAGGCAGATGGATCACAGTGCTGGGAAGAAAGAAGCACAGAGCACCGGGACCTCCGGCAGATGCATTTTCTGTTCCCCCCATGCCACCCCAAATCAGCCCAGCATCCCCGGGACAAACCCAGCCCTGCCCTGAGCGGTGCCAGGACCTTTCCCAAAGGACCAGGGCAAGAAAGCAGCTAGGGATTGTGATGTTGGAGCATCCTCCGTGCAGGACACACAGCGCACGTCCCCGTCTCTGCCAGCAGCCCCCTTCAAGGTGACATGAACGGGCAGGGATGTGAGTTTCTGCAACAAAAATGGGTCTGCGAGGACGCAGAGGAGGGGGAGAGGGGCTGCACTGAGGGCTTGGCGGGTGTATATGGAAACAGAGACAAGAAAACGGAGCACAGCAGCGTTTCACACTCAGGGGGCTCTTCCCCCTCCACATGCATCTGTGGGCACAGTGGCGGAGGGGACGGCGTGGGTGACCGGGGCATGGCCCTGTATGGGGCTGAAGGGAACCCCACCTGCACCATCACGCTACATGGCACCTCCATCACAGATGGAGACCTCCAGCTCCCGCAGAAGGCAACCCAGCCCAAGCCATCACCCAGCCATGCTGCTTGCCTCCTGAGCGGGACCCATCCTGCAGTCTCCAAATCGAAACAGAAAGAAATGGATAATTTTTTTAACCCTCCTTCAATGCTCCCCCCCCCCCAGGTTCCCCTCTCTCCCTTTGCTTTCTAACGCACTGCCACATCCCCAGATAAATTGTGTAAGGGCAATTCAGGGGCAACCCAAAAGCAAAGCAGAACGGCAGCAGAGTAGAGAAACAACCAAAAAACCTGAAAAATAAAATAAAAAATGAGGAGAGAGGGGTTTTAGAAAGAGACGGGACTAGGGAAAAAGCAACGGCAGCACAAGGAAAGGGGAAGGGGGGGGGAATTCCTCTGGAAATCATTAATACTCCAGGAACCTTCAGGACTAAACCTGAATACAGACACTTAAGCTCTCAGCTCTGCCATTAACGCTAGGGCCTAAATTATTGATCTTTTGCCTTTATCAGCATAACAGTCACGTCCCGGTATCAAGATCTAACTACACTGCGGTCCCTGTGCTGCAGCCACTGAAATAATTAGGAGAAATTCTCATTAAAGGAGAGTGAAAGGTTCAGAGATGGAGACAGAGAAAAGGGTCTGGGAGGGTGTTTAATGTCTTCCACGGGGTCGAGAGAGCACTCTGATCAAATCCCTGCGCGGGGCCAGGGGATGACAGCTTATCAAAAGGAGAAGTCCAAAGCCCAGGCTGGGCTGTGCCGTACCGGCGCCCACCCGCAGCCACCACCATGCGCTGGCGAGAGGGGGAATAAAAGATGGTGGGGGAAAAAGCATGAAAAATAAATAAAAAGGAAAAAAAAATTAATAATGGAAAGACTGCTGCAGGCTTGTTCGGAGTCTAAAAAATTCAGCCTGGGGAAAGAGAAAGGGTGCGGAGAGGGTAGGTAGGTACGAGAGAGAGCTGGAGGAGGAAGGAGCCCAGCCTGCTCCCCAAGGCACACGACCATGGCTCTCGCTATC
Organism: Haliaeetus leucocephalus; assembly: GCF_000737465.1. NCBI lineage: Eukaryota > Metazoa > Chordata > Aves > Accipitriformes > Accipitridae > Haliaeetus > Haliaeetus leucocephalus. The sequence goes on from NW_010972512.1 coordinate 3,180,186, forward strand.
GATTTCACTGCGGACTGCGCCGCTCGGGACACCAAAAGGAAACCGCAAAGCAAAAAGGGAGAGCGGCAAAACCGAAGCAAAACTGCACGCACGGCTGAGAGGATGGAAGGAAGAAGCCAGGAGGATGGGGGGGAAGAAGCGCAGCCTGGCGGTGGCACAGGTCCCAGCCCAAAATGCCATGGAAAACATTAAAAAAATTAAAAAATAAATTTATAGAAAAGGGAAAAATGCACCCCCACCAGCCCAAAACCCCAGGAAACATTTCACAAAGCCCAGGGAAAAAAAAAGAATCCCAGTCTGGTGGGCAGCAGAAAGAAGTCGCTAGAGATTTCGGTGTGATTGGGGAGGGGGTGATGGAAAGATAAGGCAAGTGATGGACGGGGAGGGAGAAGGACAGGGATGAATGTAAAAAGCCTGTCCCCTCCCCCCCGCGCACACAAAGTTTGCCTATATTTAATGTCAACGCGCTGTAATTTAAAAGAAAAATTCCATTTCACTCGGCTAATCAGAATGGTTAGAGAGACCATTACCACAAACACTGGGAACATCTGAAATTGATTATTTTTTACTTCGTGCAGTTAATGAAATCCTCCAGCGACCGCGGGCAAGCGCGGCAGAGGGGTCTGCGCCCGGCGCCGGGGATGGGGAGGGGGATGCCGCGCCGCCGCCAACCTTTTTGCCCAGGGCTGCGGGGGAGAGGCGTGGGGCTGCCGGAGCCGGGCTGGGCTCTCTGCCCACCATTTTGTGAAGGCTGGAGATATTTAGCATGGGCGGCACATCCCGTAAGGAGCACCACATCATTAAATGTCTTGGGCTGGTGCGGCGGGGAAGAGAAATGCAGGATGTCACTGGCTGATAGGGAGAAGACTCGGAGGTTATTTATTAGCGGACACTTACCACAAACTGCATTTTCTCCATTTGCATTCGATATGCTGCAGCCGGCTTAGCACTGGGAAAAGGCGGGTGGGATGGAGGGACCAGCACCGTCGCCCCTCCCATGTTCTCCCCTCCTGCCCCCCACCCATCTTAACCCCTCAAGAGCCCCCCTGCTCCTTGCCAGTCCCATCGGAGCCACTTGTCTATCTGCTTGGCATGACCTGGTCAAAGAAGCCGTAAGGCTCCCCGTTGATGCTCTCCATCACCATGGTTCATGCAACCAAGCCCTGGGGTCCAGCCACCAAGCCCTGCGGTTCTTCCGAGGTGCCCAGAGCTCTACAGCGGCCCTCCCGCCACCGATGCAAGACACATCCCTTCTGCAAGATCATCCGGAGCAACACACCAAAGAGCCTGCAGGACGCTTGGACACTCTGCCCGTCGTGGCCAGGTACCAAATGCCTCTCAAGAGCATCACGAGGGCATCCCGATGCATCCCTGCCTCAGATGCAGGCACATACAGGGGGCCACTCTCCTCTCCATCCCGTGGCCACAGCCTCTCCCCCACCTCCGAAAAGTGGCCGAGTGTAATTACGCAGAAAGCTCCTCTGGAGCTATATCAATAAGACAGACGTCTGTTGTATCATTCTCTCTCAGTAAGGCATTTCTTCTCCCCAATTGCTCATATAGAATCATAGCCTAATAGCATGCTATTAACATAATTGCCAACACAACTAGTGTTCCGTGTCTAGCAGCCATTTGCTTATTTTGCCATAAAGAATATCAAAAAACAGCCCGAAAACCTGCAATCGGGCTGCGTGGCCAAGGGGACCGGCCACTCGGCTCTGCCGGTGGTTTCGGGACCCATCCAGAAGAGGAGCAGCACCGGCGGCCGGCCCCAGCTGCGGACCACGGCACCGGCAGTGCGCTCCGACCAGGCTCCCGAGCAGACGTGTGCGAAGATCTAAACGGATTCTGCCAGGCGAAATGAAATTCCCATTATTTTTAATTAATCCTTAATTAAAATATATTACTCCGCAGATTCCGCAAATCTCTCTTAATATGCAAATGCGGCCCATTCAAGGATATTTACATATCATTAATTAAAACGGCACATTCTTTCAGTCTAACAAGCTGGGAGCTGTGGCTGTTGCCACACTGGCAAGAAAGCCCAGCCTGGCCCTGCCAAATTCATCTGCGAGAAAGATGTTAAGTGTCATGGCAGGGGTGGGAGAGCGCGGGACGGGGCTGGGGAAAGGAGATGGCTCTCAAGGCCCTCACCCATCACCAAATGAGGAGTGGAGTTTGGGAGATCCTGATCTGCAGCAGAAGAGCACCCCAGAGCCTGGCTGGAGCAGTGGCTGGGGATGCAGAGCAGCATCCAGGGAGGAAGGAGGTGTTTCAGCAGAGCCACTGGCACGGTCCAGGCTCTGATCGCAGGGTCAGTGCTCAGCCACACATGATGTTTGAGGTCAGCTGGCTCTCCACGGCCTTCACTGCCAGTGACACTGTGCTGTCCCACCAAGATTTGTCACCAGGGAGTACTCCCGCTCTCCCTGTCTGCCTCAACCTCGGAGCACGGAGATCTCCCTGCTTAAAACTACAAGACACATCATCTGCAACAGTCGAGTTCCCAGCACCAAATTCACTCTGGGCCGCTTCACATCAAGCAAGACAAACCACCCTATCAGAAGGGTCAGACCCTACAAGACAAGCCAGTGCTACAGCCTTTCAACAGGGTGAAAGCACAGAGGTCACAATGAGCTGGCTTGAGGGAAGAAAGCTTTCTGTCCCTCAGTAAATTCCTCCTCCATGGCTCTCCAAGATGAATCTGCGCCTCCTTTCCCAAGTTGTAAGGGACAGGCTCTTTGAGGAGCATCACAAACATGGACACCAGCACCCAGCAAGCTCTGCGCCCGTAACTCCCACCCCAACCGCCTGTCCAGCGGAGCTGTGGACCCTGAGATGCATGTGAATCAAACCAGAGAGAGAGATAGCCGACAGGTTAATCACTGTTCCAGCACGGGTCTAGTAGCTGCAGAGAAACTTATGTTTTAGTACTCCAGAGAAGATTATCAGGTAACTGAGTCCAGGTACTAGTCAGGCACAAATCCATCACCCCAAAGAGCCATCAGTTTTGCACACACAATGACAAGTCCCCATTATTGCCAAACTGCCAACTGACCTGCGTCTTAAGTCTCCCACGGGCTGGTGTCAACAAGAACATCAAGCACCCAAAACCCAGCTAGCAGCTCCTTCCCAGAAGAGGAAGGCCACCACCATCCAAATAATGTCTATGTGTTCATGGCTCCACCAGTGCCTGAAAGCAAAGGCTGGCCAGGCCTCCACTGCGATGCACAAGGACAGAGCCTTATCTCCCATCACAACCTGGATATACTGCTTCGATAAACCTGGAGGTTTTCAGCCTGCAGTACTGATTTCCATGAGAATGACAGCCCCACTCTCATTGTCTCAGTACTGTCACTACCTTCTCCTCGACAGAGCAGACGGCAGAAAGTCAGCCAGCAGCTCCTCACATGGGACTGACAGATATTCTCAACAACAAATAATAAGCCTCTGTCCTTCTCCAGCACTTTTCATCAGAGGACTTCGAAGTGCTTGAATGAACTTGTCTCCACTGCACTCCAGAACGGGAGCAAATGCATATCAACCTCGCTGCCCAGATGGGGAAATCGAGGCACGGTGCAGGGAGACCAGTTCCCTGCCACACAAGAAGCTTTATACACAGAGCAAAACAAAAGCCACTCAGCTGGGTGAGGAAACTTGTGCTGAGCATCGCCAGGTCTGTTGCTGCTCACTGCCAGGGTTTGCGAGGGACACCAGCGAAGGGGCACTCTACTCTTGACTTGCCCCTTTTTGCTCCTTCCCCTGGCAGCTGCCACCAGGCTTTGGCAATGAGGGCAGCCCAGCTGGGCCCCAAAACCCCCCGAGATACCTGCATCACACAGGTACTTGCCACGCAACACCTTCATGCTTTCACAATAAATGAGGCTGTTCGGGTTGCATGAGCCTTTGATCTCCCAGGTCTTCAGAGGAGGAGGAGACAGTTGCACTATTACCAGCCAACTGAGAGGACACAATATGAACCACTCAAATCAAGATGACTTGGCTGCATTTCAATGCCTCCCATGGTTGGGAAAAGTGGAAATAACTCCATGTACCAGGTTGATACTTACATTGAGTCCATTTTAGGCCACACTTAAGCCTTTTTGTTGCACAGCGAGTCATTGATTCTTCTAGCAGGCTGAGCCTCTAACCAGAGAGGAGTATCAGAGGGGATGCTTGCTTTTCTTTTCTCTCGCCTTTTTTCAAGACAGTGCAAGGAAAACATTTCTGCTTTATCGCAGACTGCCCCTTCAGCAAGTTTTCACATCACTTAACTTCTCTTCAGATCTCCAGGGCCATACCGGTCCAGGGAGCTCACCAAGGCCCATGCAAAACACGGCAGCTGGCAAGCCAGGTGCTGCCAGAGCGACTCGTCCTGCCTCCGCACAGCACCTTTGGTCCCAAGTCCTTCTCAAGAAGCAAGCAGGGTCAGGCAAGGGGGGTGTTTGGGCTGGGCTTGAAACACCCATTCAAACCCTGTACCAACCTGCCGAGGAGGTGGCCGATGCGCCAGGAGCTGCAGACAAAACTCCCCAGGACTTCCTTCCTCACCTGCAGGCAGGCAGTTTTGGAGACCCTTCCACCGACCCCCAGCACCACACCATGGCCTCGGGAGCCACCCAGGCCAGTGGCTTTCACCCACTTTCCAGAAAAGCCTCAAAGCTCCCCAAAATGCACCCCCAACCCGGAGCACCGGGACACTGCATGGACAACACACCACGAGGTGCCAAACGGTTGACAAATTATGTCAATTAACGCTCCCCTGGCATCTTTTGCAACAGAGAGGTGTTTGAACCTTGGTGGTCTTGGCCCAGGGCCAGCTGAGGTGATTTAATCGTGCTTCCCTCCACTCTCCCTTTGCAGTTCCAATTGCATGATGTGAATTGCATGAACCTCCCGGCACACCCAGCCAACCGCACAGGGTTAAAAGCCACCCCCACAAGCCACAGCTCCAAGCCATGGGTCCACAGCCTGAGCCAGTCTGCTCAAACGGATCCATGTCCTGTGCTCGCTCCTCCAGCGAGCTGTGAGGAGGAAGGGACAGCCACGTCTGGCTTCTCCGTCCTCTGCATCTTCTTCCTTTCACCCCAAATTTGCTGGTGTGGGTTCCCCAGGCAGGCAGTGGCACTGCTCCATCCCACGCAAAGGGACAGGCACCTGTCCCATCTTCTCACCATGCCACTTTGCCAAAAGCAGGACAGTCACCCAGCGTGGTGCACTCCAAGCTAAATCCCCCCAGCAGCTCCCACTGTGGCCCCGAGATGTCAAACCCGGGATGCAAAAGGGCCCTGGCTTCCCAACATCCTAGAAAGGCTGGTCCCCATCCCTCTTGGCTCCTGCTCTGCTCCTCTGTCCCCAGCAGATACCAAGCACCTCCCGGGGGCTCAGCACAGGCTCCAGTCACCCCAATTCAGGGGGACAGCAGGAACAGTCACCAGTGGAGGGGGCTGTCCCTCCCTCCCTCCCCACCACAGATGCACGGTCCTCCATGGCACTAATCCCACATTAATATGCTCACCACAGCTGAAGCAGCCGACGTAATGAAAAAGCCCATCCACGAGGAGATAATTATATTACAAAACTATTTTAAATCCATGAGAGCCAAGATGGATGGGGCACAGGGGGTGCTGGGGACAGGCTGCCATCACTCTGGGTGTCCTGGCCACAGTCCAACCACCTCTGAGGGTTGGACTCCCTGGCTCAGGAGGGCAGAGGACCATCAAGCCTCCTGCACCAGGGGCTGGGCAAACCGGGGGTGAGAAATACTACGAAAAGCAAAATGTGGCCCAGAAGAACATGGCCTTGGAGCCGGCAGAGGACTGTCGGCGTGGCTTTTGGTACTCCAGCTCCCAGGATGGGTGGCAGCTTGCTCCAAATTCACCAGTTCCTGGAGATGAGGGATAGAAGCTTTCATTTAAAACCACTTGCAAAACTCGTCCCAGCTTGAGGGCACAACCCAGGAGGTGGACTAGGAGCTGAGAAACAGCCACCTGGTTTTTAAAATGGCACTTTCACACCCACCGCTGTCTCCCACGTGGCCACACAGCGTGGACAAGACCGAGCAGGGGCAGAGGATGCCAAGATGTGCTCTGCAGCAGGGATGAAAAAGAGGACATCCCTCCTCCCGCCCCAACAGAAGGGGACCCAGGGCCACAGACAAAGTCACCACCTCTGGTGTGACAACTCATCCAGCTTCAACAAGAAACCCCAGCTGCAAAGGAAACAGCTTAAAAGCAAAAATAGCTGGAAAAAGGGGAAACCCTAGAACCAAAGGAACCCCTACAACACATGTCCTCCTCCTCCTCCCCTCCTCCTTTTGCGCCTTGTTCTCTCTCTCCTTTCCCCAGCCGGGTTTAATTTGACACCTTGAGCTTTGGTAACGAGGTGGGGAGAGAAAAGCCACAGCGGAATTCATTAGGCTGAGCACTGCAGGGCCCGCTCTCGGCACGCTAATGACATCGGAGGATAGGGAAACGAGACAGCCGCCACGCTGGATGAAATAAACATGAGCACTGTCAGCCCTGACAGCAAAAGGGACAAAATAAGGCAGGTAGAGACCTTTCCCCAGCGGTGCAATGCAAAACGACAGCTTCCAAAGCCCCGTGCCTGCGGACCCCCTCTGCCCTCTGCTTGGGAAAGGGGAGGGTGGCCAAGAAGGGGATGGAAAAGAAAAGCGGCAATTAAATCACTCTTCCCATGATTAAACTACCCTTCCCCGGGCACTCACACTCCTTCAGTCCCCTTCCACAGCAGGACGAACTTATGCCACCTCCTTCCAGCTGGCCGGCGCGATCCCAAACTCCACGCAGTTGCTCCCATGGTCGGGGTTTGGAGGATGCTATCTTTGCCTGGGGTACACCTCTCCCTCTCTCCAAAAGCACAGGGAAGGGACACGAATTGCACAAATCCCCCAGGCTCATCACACCAGTGAAAAACCCAGGGATCATCGAGCCCCGGTGTGCCACGGGGTTGACATGCAGCACAGGGGCATGTGTGCAGGTACAGACAGTGCTCCTGGCATGCCACAGTGCTATACAAACCTGGCACCATGGCTCCGGCACAACTTTTGCCAATACTCACCATCATCTTTGATTCTGCAAATACCCAGGCAGTCTTACTTCGCTCACTTGCAAACCTTCATCCCAAGTCCGTGAGTACCCAGGTACGTCAGTCCAACTGAGACACCAACGTTTAAAGGGCAACAGGCAAGTTGCAAAGGGCAGGAAAACTGCAGGCCCTGGGAGGAAACTCTGTATCTACATCAGCTCACCAGTTTTGATGCTGGACTGCAGGGACATCAGACCAGGATGGTCCCAGCCTGCTTCCCTCACAGGATTTGGGCCTGCAGGACCATCAGGCAATGCTGAGGTCTTCCACTGTGTCTAAAACGTGAGAGGGTGGTTGCAGGACCACTGCCCACCAAGCGAGGAGCTGGAGCCTGGCTGCCCAGCTCAGACTCTGGCACAGCCCCCGGCACAGCACAGCCTCTCCCCCATCTCCAGACACCACTTCCAGCACCCTCCTCACCCAGCTCCTAGTCCCCTCTCCTGAAGCTACTCTTCGGGAAGATGAGGCTCTTCGTTATCATAGGGCTGCTCCAAGCTGCACGGGTGACAGGGAGGTGGGAGAAGCAGACATTACTTGCAGTGGATCAGGAAGAGCCACGTGGGCTTTGAGAAACCAGATCTCGGGGAAGACACTGACCTGTGAAGACACAGGGCCACTGAACTGACCTGCCTAGCATCAATTCTGCCCAATGTCGGGCTGAGCTCAGGGCCCAGCATGGCTTCCCTTCATGCCTTGCTCTGCCCACCACTTCTCCAATTCATCAGCCAGTGCAACAGCCAGGTCAGACTTTCCTTCAATGCCCCTAATGCTTTGCAAGGTGAAATACTTCTCAACCCAAGAGTGACTGGCATCACAAGCAAACTTTTCCTTTCCTCCAAAACATTGACCTGTTCCATCCCTCCACTAAGGGAAGAGACTTCTTCCCACACGCACCAACACACAGCACAAGAGCTCATCTGCTTGACGCCAGGCAGATCACTTGGGTTGACAGATGCTCTTTTCCCATCAGGAATCTGAATTTCCTGCTTGGGTTTGGGGGCAAGTTTTTCTGGCTGGGTAAAGTTTCCAGAAGGCTCTTCTACAGCATCTTCACTCCAGTGCTTTTAGTGCTCCCAGTTGTTGGCTCGGCTCCCAGGACACAGCAGCATGCAGGAGGAAAGGGCACACGAGGGAAAAAAGGCAAACTTCTAGAGCACAAGAGCCCCAAGCACTACTCCTGTATCGGCCCCTGGCCTGTACCTGATCTGAACAAGTCACACGTACACACCTGCCTCCGTTTCCCCACCTATTAAAATAGCCCAATCCTCATCTGACCCTTTTCCCTTCCTATTCTGAGCAAAGGATGGCACTCAGTGACAGATGTCCTGCTATATTTGCTGCATCTTGACCACCCTGATTTTCACCCCAGCAAAGAACCCCACACGTTGATGGGAATATGGGACCCATCATACGGTTTAAATGACCCACGGCTGTTTCCCAAAGTCCACTCAAAGGCCAGGAACACTTCCAGGCTCAGCCGTTCACCCTCCACTCCATCCTCTGCTTTTACTCCCTCCCCCCCACTCCCCCAGGCATCTCTTGAAAGCGAATGGCAATTGAGTTTGTAAGTCCCTATTCATCAAGGAAATTAATTCCTTATGCATAATTCATTTCTTTTGTCAACTTTTTTTTTCCCCCCCCAAATGCTCCCGAATGCATCAGGAGTGGAAGCAGCAATGGGAGAATGGGAACACAAGAGGCTGAGGAAGAAACGGCTTTGCTATAAGCTGACCAGCCTATGCCTAGCACCAGACCATCACTCCAACCCCTGGCTTGCGAGGTGTCCCACAATATGTCTGAGGAGGAGGGAGGCCATCACAAAGTTTGAGCTACCAATAAGCAGGGAGTTTGCTGGTGGGACAGAGAAGACTTGTGGGCTGAAAGTTTGTGCTATGTTTATGTTGTTGCCTATGCCTGGAGGTAGTCGAGCTGAGGATGGTCTTGCTGTAGTTGAGCAGCATCTGAAGTGACAACTGACAGCCCAAAGAGTGGTCCATGGCTGGCACGGAGCAGGGGCACCAGGGTGCCCAGGAGACCGAAGATGGAGGGAGCTCTGAAGGCATGAAATCACAGCACTCTGGTCCCTGAATCAAAGCGGGTGGCAGCCTCCGATCAGGCTTTCTGTCCTCCTTATAGCAGGTTAGACCGGCCTTGCGCTGCACTGGATGGACATGTCCTTCAACAGCTATCCTCTCCGGGTCCAGAGCGAGCTATCCAGCCTTCACCATCCGTCTTGTCTGTAAGGAGGCACCCACCCATCTGAGTTATTTATGGAGGACAGCTCTGGAGCCGTGTCAGAGCCCTGCTGACTGCAGAAGCTTTGCAGTTAGGTTTACCTTGTTGAAAGCACAAGTCTGGAAGGAGGCCTGGAGGTAACACTCACACCTTGTCAGCTCTTGGAAGGACAACCCAGGAAGATAAACCCAGTTGCAAGAGGAAAAGTTGGCTGAAGATGAGCTGTGCCTGCACTTGGAGAGGACTCCGAACCCCCAGTTCCTCCCAGTGTCAGGATAAGCCCATGCCACCAGCAGCACCCAGTCTTATTTCCCTGCAGCCTTCATGGCACAGCAGGAACAGGCTGACTTTCCCTGCCAGCTCCACCTTGCTCCTTCCCAAGGCAAGGAGTTCCCAGCTCACCCCAGCATTGGCACAGCCCAGCTCAGACACAGGGACACCATTGCTGAAACTTAGACTGGAAGCACTGGGGCCACGTGCAACACTGTAGCCCCAGCAGAACACCACCCTCCCAGCAAGATCGCGTACAACAACAGCTTCGGTTACAGGGCTCGGTTTACTGCTGACCTATCGACATTTACACTCGCACACAGCCGGTAAACCGCCTTCAGATACCTGACCAAAAAAGACTGTGCCACTTGGCCCGTGCTGCTAATCCTCAAACTTAAGGAGAAGTTCACACGCAGCGCTCACACCCACGTACTGTCACTTCCCACCCTGCAAGCTGGGAAACCCCACATAAATAAAGCTTAATTGCTGCTACTCCGACACAGCACACGGAGGCAAAACGCGCAGTAGCCAAACAAACAGCAAAGCCCTGGGATTTCCAGACTCCTCCACTTCTCCTCAGACCAGACCCTTCAGCTGATGTTCAACCAAAGTCAACAGGACCATCACCTTACCTGCAAACCTGGCATCTTTCATGATCGAATTTATCGCTCTGCTAGGGAGGGGAAGGCATTTGTATGGTGAAGTTGAATTCATTTACTGCTTCTGCGCTCGCGACTCTCAGTGGCACTAAAGAAAAGGGGAAAATTAAGCGATGTGCTTGAGATGCCACAACCATCACTGACTCTCCGCAGAGGGGACACAGCCTGGGCTACATCCCACCCCAGCCCACAGAGCAAAAGGCAGCAGTTCGTGCTGTTCCCTGTACTAAATTTGGACAGTAAGTAACGCCACCTTGTCACGGGGGTACAGAGAGCGTTTGCAACGCCCCATTTAACTGCACTGTACTCCTATCCACAGGCTTCATCAGCATATTTCAGCGGCGCCTTGATGGATGAAGATAGATGGGAGAACATCATCCTTGGTGAAATCACTGTTTTATCAAGGTTAAACCATCCTCACGCTGCACCTCCTCCCTTTGTTGCTGCGTTTCCAATCACAAAATTAGCGGCAGACATAACACGCATTTGGACGGACCCCGTTCCTCCCTCCCCAGATCTCCCTTCTGCAGGGTGGGGAAGGAGGGGAAGCATGAGGAAACCTCTCTCATCTCCATGCCTAAACCCCTCCAGCTCTGTGGGCTCTGAGCACCCAACAAAACCCCAGATCCACATGGATTTCATGAAGTTGCCTCTGTGGCACGGAAGGCCAGCAAAAGCACTGCTACATCGTCCATCAGGGCTCTCCAACAGCTCCTGCTAAAGCCAAAGGACCACCAGCCCTTTTCCTTTCACCCTGGCACAGCACATTCGCTGGCACATTTCTGTGGGCTGAGAGTGAAAGCCATGGCGAGCAGAGGACAAGGAAGAAAAGCAGGAGGCAGGCAGGCTTTTGGTGGAGCCAGATGGCCTCATGGTGGAGGTACCAAGGGGAACGGGATGCAGAAGGGCAGCAGCACAATAAATGGCCTTTCTCCATTGTGAGCCTGGCTGGATGTGGGTGGGAAAGCCTGGGCAATTTGAGGAAAAGGGAACTGGAGCCGGGGAGGGAGGGGAAAGGCTTTTATCTGCGGGTCAGAAGTTCAACCCCAGCCCAGGTCAGCAGCGACAGAAAGCTGTTGCCTTCTGACACCTCTCCAGCAGCCAGCTGGGCAGGTTGATGGATGTCCCTGCGGCACCCAGCCCCAGCACTCCCCACGTCCCCAGCTGGCAGGCCGGGCACGTCTCCTTCCAGATCCTCCTGAGAGCCATCCCCTCCAGGCTCAAGGGATGTGGCCCACAGCAGCTGTGCTGGGCCACCAGGCAGAGCCAGGTCCCCCTGCAAACCCCAAGAACACTAAGGAGCTCTATCAGAGTCCCTCTGCTGAGGAAGGCTTGTCCCCCTGCCCTATTTTACCAAAAAGGAGAAATACGTGGCCTTGAGCACCACCCCTGGTGGATCACCTTGCATCAGCTGATTTTTCCAAGATCAGACATTGTATGCTTGCCGTGGAGAAGACCTTGTGCAGGGTCAACAAGGCCCCAGTGCGTCTTAGGCAAAATCATCCGACAAGGAGCCCTTGTGACTCAGAGCGCCCGTCCCACTGGAAATCCTGCATCACATGCTCCCAAGTCACTTTGACCCAGATTTTGGAGACCTTTCAGGGCTGAGTCACCCCCTTCCCAGAGGCAAGGCCCCAGCAGAGGAGAGCACCTGTTATCCCTGCGGCCTCGAGCCAGGCACTCACTGGAGGAACATGATCCCGGTGGCTTGGGAATATATAAGGACAGACGACCAAGGTGGGCAGCGTGCAGCTTTTAAACAGTCTGCAGGACCCCTCTCTGTAGCCCCGGGCTCCTAAATACCTTTTAAAAAAATCTGTACCCCCTTTATAGCACTGGTTGTCTCCACAGGGCGCTATTAAGTTACAAGAATATCTCCGGGCCCGGGGCCAGCTGCCGTGTTGTGTGGTCCCCATTAAACACAGATGGGTCGGACTGCCTCCTGCAGGGAGACCTGCTCCAGCCATGGCTTTGCATCCCCATTGTGAAAAAGTCAGCCTTGGTGACTGGGCTTTCTATCTAGCCCGTCACTCGTTGCCTACATGTCGCATAGATCCCCCTGGCACCTTGTAACCAAGGCTCAACGGCGTTTTGCACCAAAAAAAAAAAAAAAAAAAAGGGTAAGCTGGCTTGCAAGATCACTGGCTTTACAGTTGGGGAAACTGAGGCACAGGCAACCCTGGAGGGCCACCTCAGGCTCATGAAATGCAGCACTGACCAGCCCAACTGCTGCACAGTCACCCCACTTCCCTCTCCCCTCCGCCGCGGCTCCTCCTGCACCTCCTCTGGACCAGCTCCAGACGTAGCCAGCCCAGCGGGTCAGGTCCGCAGGGACTGCCAGCCCTCCCCTCCTCCTCCAGCAGGATCTCTCCTTTTCTCTTTCACCAGCAGGGAAAACCATCCCTGATATGCAGCTGAGCAGCCAACTGACCCTGGCAGGCAGTGACCCAGCAGAAGGTCACTTATCGAGTCCTGCTGCGCTATCTGCTGCCTCCGAAGTCACCCTGGCTGCCAGGGGGAGCCGACACCCTTGGGGGGCCGTGGGTATGTGCACGCACACAGACACCCACAAACTTTCCAGGAGAGGCAGCTGGTTTCACACCCCTGCTCGTTCAGGGCTGCTTTGTGGGGAAGCAGCCAACAGCCCTCAGCCACTGGCAGGAACAGGGCAAGCCTTGCCCTGGCTCCCCCCATCCCCTGCCCGCTCCTGCCACCCCCCTCCTGGTGCAGGCAGCTCTCAAGTTTGCAGATACCATCATAACAAGCCGGGTTGAGAAGGAGCTCAGGACGAGATGCTCGTAGGGAAGTTTCCTCTGAGCTCAGTGTGCAGCAGCTGGCTCGCACTCCAAAGCACCGCAGTTTATAGCCCTTATAAAAACATTTATATAGAAACTGCCTGTTCCTATGCATATAAGGCCACTGTCTTCAGACTTGGGCAGGCCCCAACACCATATTCAGGCGCAGGGAATAACCCAGCTTCCCAGTGAGCCGAGCGCATCCAAAGCTGGACAGAAACCAGCCAGCATCTCAGAAAACCTCTCCAAGAGCTATATATGGATTCTGGAGCCCAGTCCCAGTTCACCCTGGGAGAAGAGGCCAGGAGGGCTGTGCTGACCAGCATTCTTGAGACATGGCTACAGAAACACATTACCAGAAAACTAAAGAAAGGGTTTACAGCAGTAAAAAGAAACCCAAAAGGTGGAGGTCTCCATGTCACTCCATCCCCAGCAGAGCAAGGTAAATGAGAGCATGGATTAAACAGATGCACCTTATGCTAGATCCTCAAACAGAACAAAAGCAAGACTTTCTGCCATATAAATATGTCATTAAGAGCACAGCTCTCAGTAACAGTACTGCAGCAGCAGACATTCACAACAGCCCAGATCTGGCTTAATGTGAGACATCCAGGTTGGAAAATGCTCAGCATCTGAATCTTTCAGTTTTGCAAGGATCCCAATCCAGGCCCAGTAGACAGCACCAGTTCCCTTTCACCCGTTTCATACTGGTGGCCTCCAAATCTCCTTGGGTCTTGCACCCAGGGAAGCGGAAACATCTTCTCTCAGTTGCTACTTTATATGCTACCACCAAGGAGATGCCTTCTTCCTCGGTTTTCCCAGGACCCGAACAAAGCGCTCACTCCCATGGTCAGCCCAGCCTAGCCCAGAGCCATCCCCATGGCAAATTTGCCCCCTGCTCCCAGTAACAACCAGTTTGTTCCAGACCCTTGCAGGTTTCATTAAGAGCTCACAGATCATACTCGCCCCAAACTTCTCCGCCAGCCCTGACCCGGGCTGTCCTCTGCCACAGAGGTGGCAGCACCTCAAACACGGGGCAGCAGGGCATCTGTCCAAAGCAAAGATGCTCTGCAAAGCTTTGCTGTCTCACGGGCACATCTACTTCCAAGACTCAGGGACATTTGGACTTCGGTTCCTGGAGACAATTAAGAGAAATAAATCTGGTTGCTTTAGCCTCAGCACTGGAGGGGGAATGATTTTTCCTAGCGCTAATGGAGGTGCTTTTCCTTACATATATATCAGCTGAGATGATGTCCAGGCAGAACATTAAATTAGCCAGCTTCTATTAATTACAGCACTTCTATAGCTCTTCCCATCTTCCAAGTGCTTTACAAACAGCATTAATTCCTGTGCATGTTATCTCCTTTCCAAAAGCCTCCCTGAGGAGCTGGCAAAGCCCCGCAGCCTGGAGCAGCCTTGGAGTGAGCAGTCCCCACCCAGCCTCATGGTCCCCAGCGCACATCCAGGCTCCCACTGCGTGTTGCTCAAGACCATTGTTTGGAGCTGGAGCGGGAACCCAGCTAATTTACAAGTCATCAAAAGGGCCAGCACTCCCCAGTGAGGTCTGTCCCCGGCAGATCTCCTGCAGACTGGGACTTACTGCTGTCCTCCCATCCCCGAGGGCTGCTGGCACTCCAACTTCAGCATCTCTGCCTCGCCTCTCTCCCTAGCTGGAGAATTTCTTCCACCATTAAAATTAACGAGGTGGGTTTGCAGAGACGAGCTCGCTACAGAGCCCCTCCTGTTCCTGGAGTTGGGGTTGTTTTTAAATTGAGTTGCAGTCCTGTAAGTGCAAAGTTATACCAAGCGTCATTTACTTTACTGCTGAGCAATGAGGAGTGGGGAGGGAAGCAGGTGCTCCCCTCCCGGCACGCCGTAAAGCGCCGGGCGCGCACAGGCACACAGACACTGCCTGCAGTTCTCCTCTGCTCCGGTCCGGCAGCGCTCCCCGTGCCAAGAGCTACAGCCTGGAAAATGGCACTTGTGCTAAAGTGCCCGCATTAATCAAATCTTCATTCACACCAGCAGAGAGAGAGAGAGAGGAAGGCAGAGAGAGATCCCACCAGCTCCCTGAGCCCAGCCTTCAGTCCACCGGGGCTGGGAAGAAGCACACTCCAGTACTTTGCCAGCCGGCAGTCTCCACACGATGCAACGGAGGCCACAATGGCAGAAAAGGGCAGCAAAAGCCTCTGTGTCACAGCTTTCACAGACCTAAGTGCTCCCAGGAAGAAAGGAGAAATTACAACCTTCCAAACTGGATTTAGCAACATGGGCAAAAAGGACCTATGGCCGAAGAGGGCCATGGGATTCCCAGCAAAATCACCAAGCTGTGCTTTGACCTGAGAGACTGACCACAACTTTCTAACTGGATCCCATCCCTGGGACCACCAATCCATCATCCACAGCATGCTATGGAGACAAGCTTAGCAACAGGAATGGGGACATCACGTGTTGGACTCCCAGGGGCAAGGCACCCATGAGAGCAATCACTAGACTTAGGGCTACCCCTAACACCATCCAAATATAGGGCAACTTTGGGCTTTTAGCCACGATCAGCAGGAGCAGAGCGCATGCTAACCACATCAGCACCAACCTTGTACTGGGAGACCCAACACCAGACTGGCCCCTCACACCCCAAATCAGAAGCGGAAGGGATGCGTAGACACATACAGACTGAGCCTTCTCCAACACTGGAACAAGAGCAACCTTGACAGGTATTCTTCTAACCTGTTCTTGGACACCCATCACAAAGGTGAGTCTACCACCTCCCCAGACGGATTTACACTTGCACACACAACCTGAAGAGGTTGCTTGAACATTGCATTTGTTACTACTTCTCACCTGGCTTTTGATCTTACATTTACTACTTCAGTCTGCAAAGCAAGAGTATGTCTGCCGTCGTCTTTGGACTAAGGAGAGCAAGAATCACCTTGATTTTAGTCTGCCCAAGAGCCTAACTCCCGTACACTCCCATCTAGGAGACTGTAAGAAAAAGTCTTCTCCAAGCTTACGCAGCTATCTGTGGCACTGGAAAAAAGTCAAATATAGATCATCCAAACCCCAAGTGAGTGCTCTGTCAGATGAATCAGGGAAAAAAGCATTGAACACGAAACGCAAAAATGGGAAGGTGGAGGAGGGATTCCCCTCCCTCCAATTTTAATAACCCAAGGTTGCAAGGACAGGAAGAGCTCTTCAAACTACACCGAGCTGGGCACAGCAACATCATGACCTTCACTGGTTTTCTGCTCATCAGAGAGGAAATGAACACAACATGCTCCAGTTTCTTCCACTCTTCTGCTCTTCTCTATTCCCCATAGACCCTCCGGACAACCAGACAAGACAGATCTAATGCTCAAAGGAAAAGTCAGCCGGAGCACAGTCCTGCCAAGATCTTGAGAAATCTGCCAGACAGACCTTAGATCAGACCCATCCCTTCCCTGCTGTGAAGGTACAGTAAGAACCAGTACCCTGGCCACCACAAATGAACCGTGAATCTTGGCAAAACCCTGCCACCTTACATGTGCCAGACACTCATGGCTTCAGCATCCCTGCACAAGAAATGGGAAGATGCCCTATAGGTATGTTGGGACCTCATGCTCCCAACATCAACAGCTGGTTTCAATCCTTTTCCCCTGCACCCCATTACGGGGTCTAGGGCACAGGGCAGCACCACAAGGCCAGGCAAGGTCTCCTCCAGGCTTCAGTTACAAAGCAGCCTGGCATCCAACTCGCAGCAACAGCAGCAGGCGGTGCTCGACAGCCCGTCCCCTCCAAAGCCATTACTTCCCAGCTCCGCAGCAAGTCGGTCAAGACAGCCACAAGCTTTCTCACACAAGGGGCACCACGACACCTTTGCTCAGCACTTGGAGGAGAGAGGAGGGAGGAGAGTCTATGCAAAGCCACTTTCCAACCAGCCTTAATAAGTTAATGCAGAAATCTTCCCAAAGAGTCTGGCTATAGGAGACACCAGTCTCCACTGAATCAAGATCTGTTATGTTGTAATATAATAGATGTAAATTAAAACAGAAAATCTATCATGCCTCTAATGTAGCCTGATAGCTGAGCGTGTGGATCCGTACAAGCAGAAGCACAGAGAGGAAGGGTGATATATGGCAAAGCTGGATGGAGGGTGAAAAGCGTGGCGAGATGAGCCGGAGAATGGTGCAGCCCGCTCTACGCTCCTCAGACCCAAGGGCAAGAGAGGAATAAATGTTGATTAGTGTTGATTTTGTCCGACGAACGCTTGTCAAGTGACAGTTGGACTAAGCTGCTCTGAAAGAGAAGCATTAATCTTGGTCTGGTTTAAGTAGAGTATATTAATTTGTGTCATTTTTACTAAGTCGTACTGAGAAAGGCTTCTTACTGCTTTGCATCTGACTGCTTTGGTGGTTTAGCCTACTTTATTTTTTTTTTTCTCCCTTTTTCCCTCCTTTCCCCTTTTAAACAGATACGGCGGCAGCAGCAACATATTCAAATAGCTCAGCAGGAGAGCGGGGGACCAAACGCTTCGCTCCTGGATTAAGAAAATAAACTCCCAGGGTGTTGGCATAGCAACAGCATTTCAGATGAACTGCTATATATTCCGTGATTAATAAATTAACATTTTTTTCATATGGTTGTTCCTCCTTTTCTTTCCCTCCTTCCGATGGCAGGAAGGCGAGCAGGAGGGGGGGTGGGCCACGGACAGGGGAGGCCAGTGCCAATGTCCCCACGAGCTGGGGACGGGGCTTTGCCCAAGCAGGGTGACAGGGTCTCCTTCCTTCTCTGTGTGCCCAGGCACACCACGGAGCTTTCTGCACCCCACAAAGGCACGACAATACGACAGAGACGCAATGCCCCACGTGTCGGGGCCAAGGAGAAATGGGCCTAGCGCGGATGGGAACAGAGATGTGGCACAGCCAAGGAGGCAGACGCAGGGGTAGGGTGCAGGCAACCCCACTGCAGGCAGCCCCATCACAGGCAGGGCTAGAGGTGCTGCCGGTGCTGGGATGAGGCCAGTTTCAAGTCCTCTTTCAGGGCTGAATAGCCCCGGCTGGCCAAGGAACATGTACACTCTCACCATGGAGGAATGAAGCACTCCTACAGTGGCAGGCAGCAGCACAGGCAGGTGTGCTGGCTTGGTGAAGCTCCGTTCCTGCTCTCTGCTTCACAAGCAGGTCTATGCCCCTTGCTGGTGGATAGGCCCTTTTGCAACCACTTTCTCCTCTCCGCTGCCTGCCTTCTTTTTTCCTTTTACTTACTTTTATGGAAAAGGGACTAGAGGGAGAAGCTAGAAAAAATACCGTGAATTAAGAGCAAAAGGCTGCGAAGTTCCCCAGAGCAAACTGCATGCGCAGAGTTAATTTTCCATGGCTGGAGCAGGTAACAAGAGCTCCCGCACGTCCTTTCTGAACATAACCAGGCGATCCCATTCGTAGGAACAAGAAACCAGAGCCTCCCCAAGGAGCACCAGCGAGTGACTGACCCAAATTCAAACACTTTCTTCCTCCTGCCTGCGCAGGCAAAGTGACCAGTACTGAACCGTATCCACCTTCAGGCCCTTGCTGCGCTGCACTGCTAAGAGCCTGAACGCAAGAAGGAGAAAACCAACAATTCAGGATTCATTATAGCCCCCTCAAAATAAAAAGGTCCAGGGATATGCTGAGTTGGGATAGCTTTGCCAGGACGGCAGGCTCCCACCAGGGTAAAGGCTGGTGGGGCGAGCTGCAGCCTGCTTTCAAACACTCATACCAGGTGATCTGCGTGCCATGGGATCACCATGCTGAGAAGGCTCAGGCTTGGTCTACGTGCTGCTCCCACTGCATTCAAGAGGTTTTGAGGTGTTTTTTTTTAAATCTTACTGTAACACCTTTTGCATCTGCAAACATGCCCTGAACATCCTCATCGCCCATGCTGCTCGCAGCCTCTTTGGCACCGTAGCAATCCTCCCCCAGCTCCACCACCCAAGACCGCTTTTCTTCACGCATCAGCCAAAGTTGAAATGTTTCCCCTTCTTACCAAAATCTGAATTTGTCTACGTTTTGTTAAAGCATGAAATCATTCTGATGAGGCTTAAGTTACATCTGCCACAAGCGGAACGTGCACATAGGCACACTGTAAGCACACACTGCACACCTCTGAGAATTAAGATCCTGAAGAAGAACGAACATTTTTAAAAGCATTTCAGCTGTTTGAGACCCCAAGTCTGCTTTTCAAACCTGGCTAGGAATGAGGCTTCTCAGCTTCTCCCAAGAGCAAGACTTGCGCAATCCAGGAACATTACCAAAGGGGTTTAAACACAAGCCAAACCCAGCACTTCTGCGCTTGCTGCCCCGCATGCAGCTGCAGACATGCGGCAGAAAAACAAGATGAGTCCCAGCTGGTATAAATGGGCAAAGCTCCTCCATCACCAGCAGGAATATCCTGGTTTAAGCCCACTGCTGATCCCTCCCAGTATCTTCTGAGGTCTCAACAAACCCCTCGCCTCCTTCACAGTATCGCCCCTCTGACCATGCAAAGCCCCAGCACAAGCTGCGCCATCGTGCCAGGTCCCTCTATGTTCTCTATACCATAATAGCATACAGCAGGGCCTTCACCCATGCCTCGAGGACACCCTCTCACCCACGAGACATTCCTCTGCTGCTGGCAATCCTAAAGAAATGGAAACCTTTAA
Source organism: Haliaeetus leucocephalus (assembly GCF_000737465.1). Lineage (NCBI taxonomy): Eukaryota > Metazoa > Chordata > Aves > Accipitriformes > Accipitridae > Haliaeetus > Haliaeetus leucocephalus. Next base: position 3,199,904 of record NW_010972512.1, read on the forward strand.
AATTGAAGCCACTGGGGAGAGGGAAGCAGAGCGCAGCCCTGCAACACTTTCCTCCGCTTGTTACTGCTGCTGCTGGGGACGGCGGGTGAGCAGCACCGCGCCGTGTCCTCCCTTTAACATTATCTTACACTCCGAAGCACAAAGGACTACTTAGAAAACCCTCGCTGGTATAATGCTGTTTCTCAATGACTTTTCTTATGGATCCTGGAGGATAAGCCGTATCAAAGTGTTTCCACAGCTGCATACAGAGAGCTGGGGGTAACCTAAGCCTTTTATTTAAGCAACTGCCAGCCTCTAGCCCAGCGCTGGTAGTTTTTAGGGGGAAGACAGAAGCAAATAAGCACCTACGGTGACATGGGATGTTTAGCACCGAACGTCAGAGGTGTCTTTGGATATTGGCACATTCTTCGCCTAGTCCTGTTTGAAAACACATCCTGACTTGCAACATGTTTATTAAGCACACTAACAATCAGTCTACAAGTAAGGACTGAGTCCCAAATCCAAAATACGCAGAGCCTGGGATTTATCTACACAACTGAAGGTTGGAACGTTCCTCATCCCTCCCAAACACCATCTGTGAGTGCCCACATGGAATCACGGCAGCATCAACACTACCCAGTCCTTCTCTAACACCTTCCATCTAACCTAAGAGATTTTAGAATAAATCAATCCATCAAAACACTGAGTCCGAGTGTCAGTCCCTTCGATCACGAGGAAAGGGCAAGACTCCAGCAGGCAAAGTGCATGCACACGTCACAGCTCATTTTCCCAGGGCTGAATTGAGGGAGCCAGGGTCAGCATGGGAAGAGGTGCAGCCCCTGCTTTCCAAGGTGTATGGCCCAAGAGAGAAAACGGGGCACTGCTTGGCCATAAAGGACCAGTGCCATGACTTAGGTGCTTTTTCAGCAGCCTAAAATGTTACAGAAAAGATCCTGTTGGCCCTACCTTGTTATCTGAATGCTGCCGTGCGCAGAGGCTGTGTCCCTCCAGCAAAGAGCCTTGCCCACTTCACGCACTATGTCACACTGGTCCTTTAAATAATTAGTCCTTAAATTGGTCTGCTGGACCAGATGGTTCTCAGCATCCTGATCAGGGACAGCATCAAGTATAAGATCCCCTCTTAAAAATGTAAGTGGTCAACCAGCCAAGCATGGGATGGGGAAATCCTCAAAAAAAAAAAAAAAAAAAAAAAAAAGAAGAAAACAAACCAACAGAACAGCCTCCTGCCATTTGTCCATGATGATGTGCACCAGGTTATTCTGCTTCCCCCAATTTCCCCAGTTTAAAATGAACCTTGCAAAGATTCAGGAGTTTGAAATAGAAAAGGAGGTATGTAAAATAGCAACAACCACACAGCGTACTGCAAAACTTCTCCGGCCCCTTACAGCTTTTGCCCCCTACAGTATAATCCCTGGCAATGCTATTTAGACCCCATTTCAGGCCTCACTTTTCAATTCATCCCTTGTCCATCCTGAATTGCACTGCCCAGTTCCTAGTTCAGGGGCAGGTCTGTGTTACCCACTCAATAGTTCTTCACCACCTGACACCCACACCCCTCATCAGCTCATCCAGAGAGAAGCAAAGCAGCAGCACTTGCTCCCTGAACTTGGCAAGAAGGAGCTTCTTTTTTGGAAAAAAATTCTTTAACCACCCCCAAAATCAAGGGGAAAGTCTGAATTCAAACTCAGATCAAGTATCCCAAATAGAGGACCAACCAGACAATTAACCATTAATTCCATGCTGCTCAAAAATCCCGATCCAGAAGTTCAGCCCTTGACCATATCCACCCACACACCTGGTTTAGGGGTGCCTCTAATTTGCTGGGCTCACCATCAAGCTACCCGCACCATGCTTGCACAGCTCCATTAACATGCACTCAGAGAGACATGCTCTCCATAATTTGCAACCAAGACCACAAGAGAGAAGCCTGTAAAAGGTCTTCTGCTGCTATTACTCTTTTGCTTTTAAAAAGAAAAAAAAACAACTCCGGTGCTGCGCAAAGAAACAGTACAAATAGGTAAAATGCCATTCGTCTAACGAGCTTCTACTCAGCATCCTGGAGTCACTTATTCGTTTATTTTCTTAAGTTCCTCTCGATCCAGGTGTTTCCTAGCACGTGCTAGCACCTAACATTCCCTTGGAGAGCGGCTGCTGGTGGGTCTCCTGGTCTGCCATGGAAATTAATGAGGCTCCACCACGAAGGGAGAATTTCTCTCCGTAACTCCCTAGCTCTGATCCCATACATCTGGAGTTCCTGAAACCCACTTTATTTCACCAGTATCGTTGCATTAATAAGATGTCTGGAGACACATGCCATACCCAGTTAGGAAAAGGAACTAAGATCTCTCCTGCTCTATCAAGTGCGGCCTCTGTAGCGCCGAAAGCCCACTGCTACCCTTTTTTGCCAAACCACACAGCAAATAACACATCTAATTTGCTCTCCGCTGTGCTCCTTAGGTCTTTTGCAACATTACTGATTTCCAAGAGCCTTCCCCCCACTGAATCTTTCCGGTTTGGATCGTGAGGGTAGTATTTTGCAATTCCTTTCTCGCACATTCATGAAGTGTTGCTGTTTGCCACTAAAGAGCCACTTGCTGGGCTCTACCCCAAAGGCAGCTGCGTTTCAATGGTTGGGAAGCTAATAATATACATTACCATACCAGTAGGCAGGGAGAGACATGCACTGATATTTGTATCTTCCCCACACAGCCAATGCACAACGCGGACAGGTTTTTTCAAAGGAGAATTTGGAGACGGAGGGAAGCGCGCAAGACGATCACGCCACAGCAGCGAGCGGCAGCGCACTGCCAGCACCCCAGCTCCCGATCGATAGGCCATCTGTAATAGAAGATCAATCGCTTCTATTTTGTGAGGTGTTAAGTGTGACGGGGATTGAATTAAAGCTGAGACCATAAGAGCAGCTATAAGTTATGCCTTTTTCCTTCCCCCTCTTTTTTTTCCTTTTAAGAAACAAACCCATAAAATGGTACTTTTTTTTCTTTCCTCTTCCCTGCCCCCTCCCTTTCCCCTCCAAGATTTTCAATTAGGTGAGTGGAAGGACAAATGGTGCAAATACATTTTGCTCGAGTTCTAAGTGCTTTTGAAACCCCCTGTCAAAGCATTTAGTAACGCAAGATTTAAGATGCCCAATTAATTTTTCCCCAACAAGGAGCCAAAAGTAGATGCAGGAGGAGGTTAAAAGCTAAGTGTTTAATTAATATTAAATTTATATGATTCTTTATCACTGAAAGCATTGTAAAATTGAAAAAGCAGTTAATTTTATGGTCACTGTGTATTCCTCTGCTTTGATCTTTGATCCGTGGAATGAAATCGCGGAGTGTAAAGATTCTCCTGCTTTATTATACCTGTCTCATGGCAGGGATGCTGGGTGAGGTGAGCTCATCCGAGCCCCAGCACAAACTAGGCAGGGTGGTACCCGGGCATGAAGCCCACACACTGCCCAGGGCTTGGGGGTGCACAGTTTGCAATTGCCCCCCAAGGGGAACTTTGTGCCATTTGGCCAAGGACGGCACGAAACTCTTCTGTACGCCACCGCCGCCTCGCCGCCGATTCCTGGCCTCCCCCATGCCTATCTGCCAGCGAGACAAAGAGCTATTATGCAGAACGGATTGCACTGGAAAGAAAAAAAGGGGGGGGGGGAATAATTTCTGCAGGGTTTTTTATGTGGTTTCTTTATATTTTTAAATCCCACTGGGAGCCTCATTATAATTTAGTTATTAGCAGGGGGAAAAAGAAACCAAATAAGTAAAAGAAATTTAACATCTTAAAAATATTTAAAGGGAGGAGAAAAATCAACAGGATGAAAGTTCTCCAAGCTTCAAAGCAGTTGCAAATTCCCGATTCAAACATTTCAGGCAGCCCCACTGGCAGTGAGCTGCCTTGGGCTCAGCTCCCCATCACAGATCCATCGCTGCTCCTGGCTGGAACAGGCAGGGTCCCCCAGACCACAGAGATGCCCACGCAGCCCAGACAGACACCTGGACAGGAACATGTCTCCACACAGAACAGGACCATCCGATCCCACTCCTCTCACCCAGCCTTCCACTTAGAAACCCTCTGAAAGGCCACGTACATCTTCTCCTGTACCTTCAATTCAGTGCCTCCTTCCCAGAGAGAGGCACTGTGTGTATATTCATATAATAAGAAAGTGAGAGTTTAAATGGGAATTTAATCTTATTAAAGTCTTGATTTTAGGGCAGGTACATAAGTCATACATATGAAGAGGCACAAAGTAATGAAACGGTGCAGCTCTCAGAATACAGCTGGGAAAACTGGGAAGTCATTAAGGACGGACAAAAATTAGGCTTGATATCAAGAAATAAGATCTAATAATTGGCACTGCTTCATAAGCAACGGGAATTAATACCGTTAACCCTTTGCCCCCACTCTTCAACTTATTTTCAGTCGCTGTCAGAGAAGGACAGTCACCTTATCCCCACACGAGAGGTTCTAGCACAGCAGCAACACAAGTTGCCCCAGGTCATTCAGCAGTGATGGAGCAGAGCCTGGAAGAGAAACCAGGTTTCTCCTCTCCCATGGGATGCCAGAAGAAGGCTCCTCTTCAACTAAGCAGAAGAGATGTCAGACACACAAAGGAGCAGTCTTATAACCTCAGGGAGTCTGAAATGGGATAGATAGCAAGAACCCTGCTGTTGTTAGCAGGTCGTCTCTGCTCCCATCCATGACACGGGAAGCATGAGACACAGATTTGTGTTTTTCACATGCCCACTGGATGGGCCAGGGAGTCCAATCATCAGAGATGCTGGCCACCAAATCACACCCTCTAGCTGGTACTTCTTCAAGCCCATATCCAGCCTGTTTTTTTCCAGGCTCAAACTAAGGCCAGCCAAGACAGGAGGTCAGATTTCCAAACACACAGCCCTGGCCTTGAACCAGGCAACCAGCTTGCAAGCCTTGTACAAAGCATGTCAACCAAAAGAAAAAACCTGAGAAGTATCTGCAGTTGTCTGTGGGGAGGTGTCTACAGCCAGACTGTTCTCTCCACTGTTCAGGGAAGAGAAACAGGTCCAAGGAGCCCACCTCCTGCTAACCTTCACATCTAAGGTGGTGCTTTCAGGATCTGCTTGACAGAAGTCCTGCATGACTTCTGGTCCATGGGAGAGGACCAGAAGTCATGCACGCTCAAGCATGGCTGTGCATCTATCTTGGGAAGAGCTGCCATTAAGTGAGATGTTCAGGGGACACATAGAGCACACGAGACACCTGGTGCTGCTCTGCCAACTCCTCTGCCTCCTCCCAAGCAATGGAGAACAGCAGGTCCACCACAGCTCTGGCCGTACACAGCGCAGCCTCCCCGCGCAGACAGACTGACTATATTTTATACATATGCATGCAGATATTGACAGATGGAGAGAGAAAATTACTGTGCCCATAAATTGAAGCTTTGGTCACGTCAGTTCAAGGAGCAGAATAGAAAATTTAGAGCCAAAAAAACAGCTTGTGTCAGTCAGGCTGATGAGCGCAAGCGCCAAAAAACACACCCCTCAGCATGGGGAGGCGAGACGCAAGCACATGCACGCACACAGAGACCCCGCTTCTCTTCATCTATTCTCAGCAACTGTTTGTCTGAGGCCACATGCAACTGGATTTGTCAAGCCCCCTTTTAACAACTTCTTGTCACAGTCCATTACCAAATTGCATATAGTTATATATTCCACTAATTAGGCTTCTAAAATATCATTAACATGTCTCTTGATCATTAGCATAACGTATGAGGCGTCCTCGTTAGGCACGACTCGAGTTTGTTAACGCGGTAATGAAAGGCACGGGGCTGGTACTGCAGGAGCCGTGCAGAGATCGGAGGCTGGGAACATCAAAAGCATCAGTGCCAGGCATAAAAAAAATAACAACAAGATCAGTGAGAGGCAAGGGCAGAAGCCAATTGCTGGGAAACCGGGCTGATGTGGAAGGTGGAACAAGCATCTCCAGGCAGGCAGATACTTTACATACACTGTGTGTCTTCCCCAGACTAAAATAACATTCCCATGATCTGCGTACAGCACAGGTCAGGGATGAGTCAAGGTCGCAGACCTGAACACATCGTCATCGGAGTCTGGATAAAATGGCAATGATGGCCAGGGTCCACACGAGACTTCAGCTCTGAGCCCCACAGCACAGATCTGTGTCCCCAGTTGAACCCTTCCTGTCTGGTTGACCCTGGGACACCCCTACATGGGCCAGTCCTGCTCCACACAAGGACACCCTGTACCCACAACACAGTGCAAGACACATGTACATTCCTCCCTCCTCCGAAACCGACACTGAGCGCTCCCTCTCCCCAGCCCCAAGATAAAACTGGTCCAATGCAATGCCAGGCACCACCCTCACCCAGCCAGCTCAGACTATGCAACATTGAGCAACCACCCCAGTTAAACCAATGATGAAAACCCACCACCCACCAGGCATTACACAGCAGAACATCAAGGGTGTTAGAGGCAACAGCCTGGGATGGTGCAACGACACGGGACCTCGGTCAGGAAGATAAAAGAAAGGCCTGCAAGGTCTTCGGTACCCAAATGTGACCCCAGACAGCAATATCTGTGTATGTGCTTCAGTGCATCCAGGGCTGGGGGGTGAAGGATGTGAATTAATAGCCAAAGGTTTGACCAGTACAGATGCTTCCATGTCCAAGCCAGCTCATGTATCAGTGGTTACCACCGTTGCTATAAATAAGCAGGGACTGTTGTTTTTTTTTTTTTCCTTTGAGCGAATAACTCAATAAGTCACCGCATGAAAGATATTGTAAATAGCTCCAGCAGAGTGCAAGTCAGGGCTGCTTCCAATTAGCTTTCACTTACGCTCCCCCCGCCTGCGCCAAGTTTGCAGAGTTTGTTCCTAACATGCCGAGGTGGGGAGCGAACCCCACTGCAATCTGGGCCACCGCTCCTCCACGTTAGAAATGATCTTTTCATTAAAGCTGTGAGGACGTCAAAGCAAGTGAAAACAGCCCACATATGCATTTATCTTTGTCCAGATGTTAATGCAAAGGTGGGGGGGGAGGGGGGGAGGAAACAACCAAGAGCTTTTCTTCAGCTGCTGAGAGCAAACACCACCACCACCGCAGCAACAGCTTAGAAATACGAAGCAGCACACAACTTTTTATTAGAACAAAGACATAAAACAAGCTCGGCGAAGGCAGCCCAGGGGCTTTTTACGCACGTATCTGAAGAGACACCCCCCTTCACCCTCCACATCCCTAAGAAACGGGCAGGACGCATCCTCATGGGCAACACCACTGCCAAAACAACAGGGGGAAGATGGATGATTTTGCGACTCCATCAAAAAATTCCTCTTCCATGAGATAAAGGCAATATTAAGACTCTTTCCGAGTTTTTACTCATTCATACACACAACCTTTGTGTCCTGCACATGCGCGTGCCTTCACACAGCAGCTGGTCCCAATACCAGAGGAGCATCACAGCCAGGAAACTATCACCAGGAAGATAAAATACAGGGCAGGAGACTGCGGGATCGGTTGGTAGCCTACAGGAACAGGAATCCTGGGGAAAGAGCTTAATTACCCACCACCCCTATCTGGGAATGGCTCTGAGAAAGTCACAGGGTGTCTGTGCCTCACCTTTTGCCATCAGGATGGCGATACAGGTGCCTAACCTGAGCCAGGAGATGGAGGGGGACCAGGAAATCAAGACCTGCTCATCACATCAGCATTTTAGCCAAATCTCCCTTCTTAAGCCACCGCACAATTTGGTACCACCCTCACTCAGGCGTTTTGCAAGGAGGTCAGCAACACCCCAGAGCAGGACCAGGAGGTCTCCCTAAGCAAGCAGACGTATTCGTTCACACCTGAGCAGCCTCCCTTCCCTGCCGCCCCAACTATAACATTACATTGAAATACAGACACTGAAAAGCATCCACTGTTTTGGGAAGAGGGGGGTTACAGCAGTCAGCGCAGCACATACCGCTTTTGTTTGCTTCCTGCCTTTCAAGCCAAAAGCAACAATCACAAAAACGAAAAGCCACTAACACTTGATAAAGCTTTTCGATTTGAAAGGGGTCAGGAAAAAGTTCCAGGAAAGGGAAGAGAAACAGCCTTCTTTTAAACCGTTTAATGCGGTGAGAATCAGCTCTCACAGGCTACAGGTTTATGTTTTTCCCTGTAGTTTTTCAACCATCCTTACCCGCCCTCTCCATGCTCCATCTTCTTCCCACTCCCTCCCACATTCCCAAAGGGCAGCAGAGCTCTATTAAAATGGCCAGAGAGGAACCTTTCCCCTCCCCGTGCAGGAGGGCACTAGGTTGACCTCTCCACATCTGGACATGGCTGCAACCTCCGGCTTTCCACAGCAAATGCCAGCAGCACAGTGACCTTCCTGGAAATGCGGTCCTCTGACCTCCCTTCTCCAACCCACCCACCTCCTGTCCCTCTGCTGAATTCCACCACCCTCCACCCTGGCTGGGCTGGGGACATGGCACTATCTCACAAGGGGTGCAACTCCTCCAGACAGGGCCTTGACAGCTCTCATGGGCCCAAATCCAGGGTGTATTTGCTTGGGAGACTGAAGGGGTGTCAGAGAGAAAAGGAAGAGAATCCAGACTGCAAACCAGCCAGACTGAACTAGCTAAAGCAAACAGCCTCAACAGCAACAAATCCATTCAAATCCTAGAGCTGTTTCACTTTTGATCACCTGGAGAGCACTTGCCACCGCAGCCTGCCTTTATCCAGCTCATCTATCGTGCAACCAGCCAGGAGGAGTTACAGACCCATCAACATCTCTATCGGTGCAGTGGAAAAGCCTTGGTGGGTCATCTTCCTTCTCATGCTGCACGAGTCTACCAGATCTCACCAGGTTGTTGAGTAAAACACTGCCTTCCACAGCCATACCAAACGTGCCTCAGCCTTCCCCAGACAGTCTGGCACAAGGTGGTCCATGCTCTGGCTTTTCCAAGCCATGCATGAGCCAAACCAGATGGTCACTGATACCACATCATGTCCCCTCCCCGTGAAAGTCCAGTACTCCCTCCTTTATATGCCCCAGCTTTCCTGCAACTCACACAGCCACATTTCTCCATGGGAGCTGCCTCTCTCCAAATACCAACAATTTTAACACATTGACACACTGCTGGAAGAACAGTGATGCTCCTGTGGAACAGCAGACCTCAGCCCAACAGGGCCCACAACCAACCACCACATCCATTTGGGATGGTTTCTCCAAACATCCTCCCACCCAGACCGCAGCGACGCAAGGCAAGCCGGAGCTCCCCATGCCTTGGACCACCTCAGCTGGAAAGAGCATGACAGAAAGCTGAGCAGACGCTAACGGCTAAGATGCAAACCGTGACTTGGGGCAGTCACAACACCAACAAGCAGAAGGGCTCACACTGGTGGCATCACTTGTTCCCAGCCAGAGGAACAGGCAGAGCTTTTCTTTGTAGGACACAAACAGCTTTTACCATGCACATCACCACCACCAAACCCTACTTTTGCAGTTCCCCCAGCAGCAAGCCTACTGATTTTTTGCCCTCCTTGCTGGGCCAAGTGTGGAGACCCCATCCTCACTCCCCAGCCGTGCTGTAGGGGGGATCACATCAATAAAGCTTCATGCATGCAGCAAGACATGAGACTCCCTGCTGCCCGCAATCAACTTCGTTTGTTTATTTTTATTTGAGCAAAACTACAGCTAGGCTGGGCTGGGGGGAGGCTGGGAGGGGGACAAACCCCTGGAAAGCCGGGCTGCACGTTGGTCTCCAAAGGGACTGAAACTGGGGATGGGAGGAGGGGCCAGCTCTCCTTTCCAAAGAGCTTTCAATAGGAAACAGATGTTGAGGGCCTAAGCACCGAAAGCAGGGTCTGCAGCGGGCTTCCCTGGCTCCATGCTCCCAACAGAATCCATTTTAATTAAAATATTTCAGTTCAAGCACGAGGCGAGGGGTAGGGGGAGCGGGGAAAGGTCCGGGGGTGATGTGCTTGTTATCTCTGCGCAGGCAGCAGCGTTTGTGGCAGGGCTGGAGGAGGTGCTGAGGTGCATAGGGTCGGGTTGGAGACCCCATCCCGTACCCCCAGCCCATGCTCCCTCCCTCCAGCAGGGCTCAACATAAATTCTGCTGACCTTGAGTGAAAAATTGCCTCGTTTCGGTACCGAAAAAATAACATTACATCATGTAGGCTGTGTCAGGTTCTATCAATGCCCCCTTCCCGCCCACCCCCAAAGCAAGGGGGATGTAACCCAACACTATGAAAACACCAGCCTGGAGAAGAAAGGGGGCCTTTGTCATGGACCGTCAGCTCCCCGCTCCTGCCTGAGGTGAAGAAAGATCTCCAAAAACGTTAAGGCTGGGAGGTACAGACTCCAGACACACCCCCCCCAGCCCTTTTGCTTCCCCATCCCCACCTTTGAAACCCCTGCTTCTCCCTTACTTAAAAATTTCTGCCATTACTAGGATCCAGAGCTCCTTCCTCCCTCAGATCCCTTGGCAAAAGTCAGCCCTGTGGAAAAAAAACAGGGTGCGAGGAAGCCTGAAAGCCCTGCCATAGGATCACTAAAGCCTGACCTTAAGCCTGGATGAGCCAACAATATCCTCCAGGTGAGGATCCATCCCAGCTTTCTTCCCAAGGGCACTCGACTCCCTCATAGGAGGGGATACGGAGCAGAGGATGCAAGGACACCCACACCCAGCTCCAGAACAGAGAAACAGGGGAAGGCCAGCACCCAAACAGCAAGGAGGGGAGCTGGCGTGGGCTCTGCCAAGCCATGGCCACCCAAGCGAGCCTGTGCACCCTGCCAGAGCAGGGGCAGAGAGGCTGCCCATCCATCCCACGGGGACAGGCATGAGCCGACAGGGAGAGGGAAGGAAATCAGGACCTGCAGGATCTGATAACCAGCATCAGCAATGCACCACATCAGGATCCTCGAGGCTATGAGTTCGGTGGGGCCAGGCGCAGGCTGTGGGGCTCTCCTGTGGCTGCTCAGGGAGCGTTGTGCTGAGCGGATGGGAGGCAGGCTGTGCCACTCGCCCCAGGGCCAGGGAACAGGCCCTAACTGGGAGAGAGGAGCTGCACGAGCCTGAGGCTCCACAGGCTCCTGGGCCGAGTATGCAAGTGGGAATAAAGAGGGTGCAAATGGAGTGAGCCCCCCTGGACCACGCACAGTGCAGGGCAGGGCTGTGGGTTGCTTTCTGCCTCCTTGCTGGGATCACGCTTTCCTCTGCTGCAAGATGGGGGAACAGGGGCACGCACCCCAGCAAAGCGTGCCTTGTTTAAACCGTGCTCGCCAGCAGCACCCCGGCTCACTGAGCAAACCCATGGCAGAGGGAAAAGTAGCTGCCACTGCCTGCGGGCAGCACAGCACCAGGCCATGCACAGGTCGAGGGGAGAGGGAGGAGAACACCCAGCTTGCCCCAGGCCCTCGGCTCTCAAATGTATTTTCTCATTAATGTGTAATACGGTTTTATTGTCTCAAACAATGTCTGTTTTCGATCAGTTCCTTTATCCCAGACACTGCCGCGCAGAGCGACCATGGAGGCCAGATGGTTTGTGTTGCAGGAGTCTTCCCGCTCTTCCCCGCCCGCCCCCTAATTCCTTACAAATTCCTGGAATGCCTGCGCCCCCGAAAACCAGCCCACAGCAGAGGCAGAGGCAGGCATCGGCCTCCAGAACAGGGGCTGGGGGCCCTCCCCAGCCTCCCCTCCTCGTGGCCAGCAGCTCACACAGGGCAGGTCCCCGGCAGCAAGCAGTGGCTCCTGGCCGTCGTCTCCTCCACAGGGCCACCGGCAAGCAGTTTTGCACCCGAAACCGGAGATCCGTGGGTCCCCTCCTCCTTTGCCTGCGGCAGGGAGGTTTCCTCTGCTGAGGGGGGGGATGCACAGACCCCAAAACCCCCCATCCCAGCCCCAAAGGCACGGCCGGCACTGGGACTGCAGGCGGTGGGAAGGACGTCTGCCCATAATCCCCACCACGTGCCCAAAGCCACCAGGCCCCTGCCACATCACTCACAGCTCCAGCTTTCACCCACGCCTCCCGGCGCTAATCCCTGCCCTGGCAGCTGGACGCGGAGGTTCGCTGAGCCCTTCCCAAAATCCAGGGGCCGATCCGAGCCTCGGCAGAATCAAAGGGAAGGCTCCCGCTGACTTTAAGCGGCCTGCCTCCCCCCTGCGCCAGCTACCCGGACAGGCAGCTTGGCTGGCAGTTCCAGCCCACCCTGAAACACATCCCAGAGGTCCGGCAAGGCTCATGCTCCTCCTGTGATCCTCCCAGCACCCTTGCAAGCGCCTTCCTTGGAGGAGGAGAGAGCCCACCAGCCCCAGGAAGGAGCCTGGCTGAGCACAACCCTGTAGCAGGGGGGAAAAATAAGGGATGCCAAAAGCGATCGTTCAGCCTGGAAGAAGGCCAGGAGACTAGTGTTCACACCCTTAAACTCGGGAAAAGCCCCATGTGAGCACCAACAATCCCATCTGGGAAAAACCTGAGTCTGGTGGAAAAGACAGCACCTTCTCCGAGGCAATCAAGCACCGCATGGCATGGCCAGGCCGTGGGTCATCCCAAATCAGGCACCAGCTGCAGGGTCTCATGGTCTCTCTGATCCTGCAGACCTTGTCCTGTCTCCCAGGAGCTCCGTATGAGCCCCGTTTTCCCCCTGTTCCCGCTCTGCGGCAGCCACTGCCCAGGAAAAGTCTCTACTAAAGAAGGACCAGAGGGGATGCCCAACCTGCAGCACCACGGGGCCGGCAGCCACTCTCCATGGTTTGGCTGCCAAAATGCCGAGTGGGCTCCTCCGAGACCTATCGAGCAGACGGGTATCTGCTCCCAATTCGACTGAATTTTCATGAGGATGACACAAGACAGCCCCACTGCCAAGTTTCTACAGCTCTTCCAGAGAGGAGGTACCAGAACCCAAGAGGCACCTCCAAAATCTCACTCACACACACAGTGTGGAGGACGCCTTCTTTTTTCTCCATTGCTTCTTTTTCCTGAGCCATTCGGCCCGTTTTAGCAAGCCCTACGCCAAACCTGCCTCCACCCAGAGAAATGCCAGGGCACACAGTTAAAGTGCTGCCAACTTTTGAGCAACGGGGGAAAAAAAATAAGGGGGTGGGAGGTTTATAGCTATAGGATCACGCTGTCTTCTCCAACACCCTTCCTACACCTTGCCCATGAGCACTGAGATGGAAGAAACTGTTCTTGCCATGTCATGGTTGGATGCTCAAGAGGCAAAGCAGCAGAAACTGAAGGGGTCTGAGATGTTTGGTTTCCAACCAAGAAGCTCACGTGCAGAAGAAAAGCTGCTACATGCCAGAACCGAGGGGGGCCAGGGAGTCCTCAGACCCCAGGCCTGAAATAGCCAGGAAGCGGGACAAGTAGGGGGTATGCCCTTGGTACAGTGGAGCAAGAGGGCTGGAAATAAGTGATGGTGGGGGGCATGCAAGCATTTTGGTGATTTTGCACTCCGTAGAAAGAGAAAATATCACCTGCCACCTTTTGGGATTCCCACTGCTCAACTTTGGCTCCATCCAGCAAGAAAAAACACAGCAGGAAAGAGCAAGCGAGCTGAAACCTGATCCTCTGAAAGGCCGGACTTGGTGTCTGGCTTTTCTTACCGGCTCGGCCGACCTGTACGTGCCAGCCTGGGAAGGCGTAATGGTTCCACCGACAGAACTTCATTAACTTTTTATACACTCGGCTGCTAATTTATAATCATTAGCGGACAAACAGCCAACAATTACACAAGCAGCACGTTAAGAAGAGAGGAAGAGAGCTTGAGGGAGCTCATGGTCTGGAGGGAGCGGGGATGGTGCGTCCCCCATCCCGGGGCTGGCATGTGACAGGGGTGACCTCTCCCAAGATTTACTGGCATGCCATTTCATCAGCTGTAATCAAGGCATGGGGCAGCAGAAAGGCAAAAGGCGCAGGTGAGTGCGGGGAGGGGAGAAATCTCACAAGCTCTCTTGTTTTCAACACAAAAAATAAAAAAGTGACGGGAAGAGGAAGAGCATGCGTATTCCACATTTCCAACTCCTGGGGCAGGCAAGGCCCCTGTTTTCAGAAAAATGGGAAACTATACACAGAAACAGCACAAAATTCATCCTGATTTAATGAAATCTTCACACATAGGTCATGTAACTCCAGTGCCCTTCCATGCACCAGCTCTTCTTCTGCTGGAGGCAGCTCTGTGCTGGAGGTAGGAGATAGTGTTGCAATGCACAGCCCTGGCACCCTGGGTGAGCAACACCTGCAAATACCCAAATCCTGAGGATGCATCTACCTTGAGGATGAAGAAGTGAAAATGGGGAAAGGTTTCAAACACCTCTGAGATCAGCAGTCTCTGTTCCCCAGAACGAATCTCAAAACTAACTCCACTAGCGCTCCTCTCCTGCCCAGTATCCCACCCAGTCCCTGCCAGTAAAGGCATGTGACTCCCGTCACCCAGCCAGACCCTTGCTGCACAGCACGAGGCCTCAGGCAGAGGACGACAGGCAGGCTCCCTTCTCTGCAACAACCCGAGCTGCTTTAATCGATCAAAGAGCCATAAGATCTGCAGATACAGATGTCCCCACCAGACAGGCAGGCCAGCAAGGAAGCAGAGTGACCTGACCAGCATCACTCAACAATGTGTCGTGCCCAGAAACCAAACATACACCTCTTTTGGCTCCCGCGCAAGGGCTGAGCCTGCTATCCCGCCCCACACCAGGCAGGCCAGCCAGTCCTTTTCTGAGATGTAAGCTTCCTGCTAAACAGGTCTAATGAACACCACGTGCACCTTGCAAAGCCTCTGCTCAGGCATCTCTGAGCAGCCAGCGCAGCATAGCAAAGCACCCGCTGCCTCTGATCACAAGAGAGGAAAACTCCTTTCCAAAACTCCATGCAGTAGGGGGGGAAAGAGCAGCACCCGACTTTGCAAAGCCGAGCAGCACCCCTTGAGAAAGGCAAATGAATGGGGGGCTGGCCGCAACCCACCCAGCTCCCCTCCAAAGCAGGAGGGGGAGGATGCAGCAAGCAACGCAGCCTGCATGTAGGACCCGCCATGCCTTGCAAGCCGCAGCTTGCCAAGCATGCAGAGGGCAGGTAGGCAGAGCCCCGCGCTCCGAGCGCACAATCCCAGGCATGCTCGCAGCTGGAAAAAGCCGTCGCAGCCCTCCAGCTCCACCCGCTCCCCCTCCTGCTCCCCGCGGCAGAGGCGTGTGGAAAGGCTCACAAGCTGCTTTTGCTCACAGCAGGGCCTTTCCCCTTCCACCCTTGCGCTTGCAAAAATAAAAGTGCAGGTCTAACACATGCTGACTCTCATCACATCAAGAGACCAAACTGTTCAGGCCAGAAGGATGAGTGCTTCTGAGATTACTGAGGACTAACCCCAAGTTTCTTGTGTGATAAGCTCCCTTCCCTCTACAGCAGCTTAATAACCATCCAGCATCCACGTAGAAAAAAAAAATTAAAACTCTCTCCACCTAGAACTGCAGCTCTCAGGGCAGTTCAGGGGATCAAGCAGTAAAGCTAATTTAGATGCAAATTCAGACCACTCATCCTGCCTGGGATAGACCCACAACTCCACCCACCTGGATACAGCTGCAAGATCATGGTGCCCACCTACGCTGGGGCAAGCTTTTAAGAAAGCCTCTACCTGATCTGCTAAAAATACAGAGCATGTTGTTTAAATTATTTTCCTGTGGCTGTTCAATATCCATAGTGCCATGAAACCCTTAGTCCGCGCATCTAAGAAAACCAGGGGTGATAAGCCATCATGCAGTCCATATGGGGTAACAACCACAGATCGAATGGTGGGATACACAGAGAGACGAGGCGCAGAGGTTGTTCCTGCAAACTTCACTTTGGCGTTTCTGCCTTTCATTAACTTTTAAACAGAATTGCCCAAATACCTGTTCTTTCAGGATTTTTTTTTTTTTTAAAAAAGCATCACTTGAGAGCTGGATTTGTCATTAAGGTATTTGTAATGTAAAACTGAAGGCAAATTTCAGAGAGATACTTTTAATAAAAAAGGCAAAGGCTTAATTTCAAAAATGTAAATACAAGACGTTTCCATCTTTTTTATGCTTCCCAAAAGCAAAGCAAGAGAGTCTTCTTTACTGAAACATGTTGGGAAATTGAGCTGCACAAATTTGTACAACATTTCTGTCAACCCAAATACACATTATTATTTCTTTTCCTCCTCGAGACCTTTTAATTGGGGGGGGGGGAGAAGACCTCATTTTGCCTAAAGACTTGAAAAAGATGCCAATGCCTCTCAAGCCCATGAACAACAACTGGTCCGTACCCCATCCCGCAGGGATGTGGCATGGCATCCACAATGGACGAGAGGGAGGAGAGAGCATCTCCCACCGGACCCAGGTCAACATCCAGTCCAGGGGCTCTGCAGCAGTGGTACAGGCACGACGCAGGCACCAAACCTTGTGCGGGAGTTAAGTATTGCCCTTATGAGTCCTCTGCCCCCCCTGCTGCCTTGCCCACACCACCCGGGTCACAAAAAAGCAGATGGAGGACAGGAAGACCTCACGATGGGGTGGCATCAGGCTGGTAGGAAGTGCCAGCATCTGGGAACCCTTGCCACAGAGGGAATTAAAAGCAGCTGGGCTCCAAAGGGGAGGAGGGAAGAGTTACTACAGCCACCTACTAAGTCCAGGTAGGCTCACAAGCAATGGACCCCAATGTTTTTTTGGGAGAAATGCAGAAATATCTGGGCTCATCCAGCCCTAGGGATGCCTGCATAGGGTGGGAGATGAGCACAGGGACCGCCAGTGCTCCTGGAGCAGGACCCTCACCACCCCAAGTGAGGAGGGGACAGCCTTTTAAAGTAAAGACATGGTGAGCTGGACAAAGGGAGCCTGGCAGCATCCTTTGCATCGCTAAAGCATCACATTGTGCCTGGGGGACTCTTCTGGAGGGGCCTTCGCACAGAGCCAGGGCTGTTCCCCTCCCCACCCATTTGGGAACATTCCTCTCTGGCTTTCAGCGCTCCATTACCCGAAGACTCCTGCAAACGAGGCAAGACCAGCAGCGGCATGACTTGACACCTCATCGTGAGGGGGCCGCCCCATCAACCTCCAGCTTCCCAGCGAGCAACAGGAAGGGGAAAGGAAAGGGGGGCTGGCAGAGAGCAGCCCTCTGCCATGGCCAACCCCACACAAACCTCATCCAAAGCCTTCCCCAGGGAGGGGGGCTACACAGCCAGCACCCCTGTGTGCAACCCCCCCTTCCCCACCGCCCTGTTCCCCTTTCCCTCCCCCTGAACTTGCTCTCGGGCCCCGTCTTCCCGAACAATCTCGCCGCGGGCTGCTTTTGTAAGCCTCCAGCCCCAAAAGAAAAATGATGGGTTTGAACTCTTAACCCCGCCCCAGAAAAAGGCTGGAATTAAAAGGGGTTTATGACTAAGTATGCAGATGGGAATACTGTAATAACAACAGGCAAAATGTTTGCCCAGCAGTTCTGGGCTGGTTTCGGAGGGAGGGAGGGAGAGTGGGGACGGGGCGGCTTCTGGCCGGAGGATGACGGCACAGAGAAAGAATTTGGCGGCTGGGAGGGAAGGGAGGTTGCTGATAAATGCTGGGGCAGAGGCGGGGAGGGGGGCTGGGACCCGAACGCCGCACCGCATGGCTGGCACTTCAGGGAGGCTGGCTGTGGTGCTGCGGGTTTCTGGCCGGCTGACAAAGGCACCGCCACAGAGGCAGCAAGCAGGGGTAGGGGGAGATGGCAGGAGAGCACGACTCCGGGGCTGGCTTGGCAGCGATCACACGTCTTGTGGGATGCTGTCGCACTCGACGAGACTGGGACGCACAATAGGTAACGTATCAAGGCACATAGCAACGCTCCCCCACACCCCAAATCCCTTCTGATGGAGGGGACCCATGCACACAGACTCCTGCCAAGGGGGGAGCCCACAACTGCAAACAAGTGGCTAATCTGTACTAGCCCTGGGACTCCAGCTCTGCTGAAAAGGTGGTAAAACGTCAGTGCCTAAATCACCTGGGGGGGGGCATTTTCAGGACATCACCTTCCCCTTTTAGCAACAGGCTGCACCAAGGCCCTGCAAGTGGGAGGCTCAGGCTAGGGGAGACCCAAACCTCAGCCACCATCCCAAGAGGAGTGCACCTCACTGCTGGCCTGACCCTTCTGCAAGAGGGGAGAGCGCTGCTTCTCTGGCCCCCAGTCCTGCATCTGAGGGCACCCAGGACTCCCCACTCTGTGGGGGACCAGCCAGGTGAGGCACCCCGACAGCTCCCCATCACGCAACAGGGAGCCACGCTGACACTGCTCAGCAGAGCGCCAAAATACCTCCCTGCCACCGTACAAAGCCAAGCTGTCCACGGGCACCCAGTGTAGGAGAGGTTTGCCCATAGCTCTCTGGGGATGCGAGCCCCCAGTCACATCAGACCAGCACCTTCCAGTTCTCTTGAGCTCTCCACGAGGTACCTGCAAGCTTAATACAAGATGCAAACTGCTTGCACAACATCACACACAGCTTGGCAGCTGCAGGCCAAAAAGCCACCAAACACTCAAATCTTGCAAGTCACCGTGACCCACGGGAGAAAAATTAATGTGTGGCACATGGAAACAAGCCACAAAAACACAGAACTCCCGAAGCACCCAGAGGAGCCACAATATGGAAATATTTCTGAGCAACGCTCTTGCCACAAGCACAGGGACCTTCCCCGCACGCTTGCTGGGTGCAGCCCGGCCTGATGCAACAGCAGCCCTTTGCCAAACCAAGCACCTCGAAGGGGTAGGAGGTTCAGATGGGAACACACCCCAGCCGCTTCCCTGCAGTCATGAGGAGGTAAAGCCGCGTGCAAAAAATTCACGGCATGACTGGCAAGCCAGGAATTCCAGGAGACTTCCCAGCTTGCAACACGGGGGATTTCCAAGCGTGTCTCACACCCACCTTTGCTCAACAGGTACCTCAGAGTTTGCAGCATCAGCGTATGGAGTTTTGACATGACTCTGGTCACCTGCTGACCCACTGCATTTACCAGAGATAGTGAGTACTGGAAGAAGCCTGTGGATAGTGAAAGGTCTTTCTCATCACCACAATCCTCCTCCAGGTCCGACCTGTTGAATTTATGAACAGAAACACAGCAGCCCTACAGCAACCAGGCAAGAGGCGAGTGGACCCCCCCAAAGTACCTCCTACAGCACCCAGTACTGCTGCTACCAGCAACACAGCACAGGGAACAGGGAAATAACAAAGCCACCAAGCTTGCTCCTCTTAAGGAGCAAGGAGATCTTTATTTTGCCTCTCAAACAGAGCAAATGTCTCTGTAAAGACATTTAGAGACCGTCTGCGGAGTCAGGAAAGATGGTCGCTAGCAAAGGGAGCCTGCATTGCAAAGGGTGGCAGAGGAGACCCAGGCTCTGGTCCCTTTCAGCACCTCACGCTGCAGCAGCCTGCGGCGGACACAAGCTGCACAAATGCACAGCTCCCTTCACGGCCACTGCTCTGCGATGGCATGGTGGTGAGCACCGACACGCCAGGAAGCACTCAGATCAGGTAATGGAGGGTGTAGGAGACTTGCAAGATGATTCCTGTGAGTCAGACAAGCTGGCCAGGGCCCAGATAGCAAGCTCTGCAAAATCAGCAAACAAAAGAGGGCAAAACCTGGACCTCCCCAGCCCCTTCCTGCTGCCTCTGAGATGACCCCTGCAAGCGGCCCCAGCAGCCAGCAGCGGACTTGACGAGGGCAGCCAGAGCCATGTGGAATGCTGCAGCCAGGGTTGGGGATGGAGACTCAACCTGCCATGCCTTGGAGTGAGCTGGTCGCCCCAGCTCCCTGCTCAGTCCTGAGACTTGCTGAGCAATTTTGTTTCTCCTCTGCCAACAGAGGAGACAACATTGCTCTCGCTCGTTTAAGCCATGAGCAGTCTCTCTCCACATGCAAACTGAACCCAAGAGATTGTCCTCTCACCCACAGCTTCCAGGGCACTTCCCAGGACTTAAGGACCAAATGTAAACGCTCCTTTGCAAGTCCTTTTCGGACAGCAGTGTTTCCCCTCCCTGCCCAATCGCATACCCATGCCTCAACAGCCAGGCACGGAGCTGGTCTACACAAGGGATAGTCCCATCTCCCTGCCAACAGGGTGACCCCGAGCAGGCGAAGCCCCCAGCCCTGGAGGCTGTGAAGCACCACATCCCTGGAGCTTGCTCCAGAGGCTTTAACAGATAACATGTTATGGGAGGCTGCAGCCACTTGTCTGCACCAGGAGGATCCCCTTAGGAGACCAAGGGTAAGATCCTTGCTTTCCAGAGACAGACGTGAGGCATTCAGTCATGAGAAGATCCAGGACTGAAGCAGAGCTCTGTCCCAGCATGTCTCTGCAGGATCACAGCACCTTTTGAGGAGCAACCCCGAGCAAAGGGTCATCATACATTTCGTGGAGACCTCCTCTCCCTCGAGGCTTGAGATCCTTACCCTCCAACCTCTGCCAAACTTGGTGTTACAGCCAACGTGGCTTCCTTCTATAAAAGCCTCCACAAAATCTCTGCCACAAAATCTCTGCCATCCTTTCCTCATCTGGGACTTGCAGACGTTCCAGTTGTCATTACTTTTCATTAAAAAAAGGAAAGAAGGTGAATGGTGGGGAGAACATCTGGAAGAGGGATAAGTACCCATCAGGAGTCATCCCAATTCTGACAGCTGAATGTGTTAGACAACTGCTAACAAACAAACAGGCTAAATTGCTCCTTTCCCTTCCTGACAGGCTGAACCAAGCCCCCTGAGCACCCTGAACACCAGCTTGGGAAACGGTCCCTTCCCAGCTTTTGACAGTAGCAAGAAGTCCAACCCAGGCAGCCGCCCAGCTAAACCAGCCGGCACATGCTGCCCACTGGCACAGGGAGGCTTCTGACATTAAACCCCACTCCCCTGCACCCTCTGCGGTGTACCACGCACCGCCAGAGAGGAGCCCTGAAGCCAGGTGAGATGGAAGACCACACCAGGGCAACGCAGCCTTTAGAAATGGATGGGGACCAGGACCGTGCACCCCTTCTTCCCTATGGCAAAGCCTCCTGTTCCAGCAGGGAGGCAACGCAGGCAGACCAGCAGCCTCCATCCCTCTGATCCATTACGGCCCGTAGCCCCTTCCTTCCCCTTCTCCCGACAGGAGGCACACCCAGTGCTAAACACTGAGGCTAACTCCATCCGGTCCTTCTTCCCTATGTCTATTGTCGCTAAAAATTTATCCGGCTTCTGCCAAAAAAAAAACCAAAAAAAAAAAGCTGCACCTCCCCTCTGCCCTTCAAAGTAAAAGCACCTCTGCTCTTTACCCAGGGAGGGGGAGAAAAGTTTAAAGATAAGTCCCCCATCTACCCAGCACTGCTCCGCTCCTGCTCCTCCTCCTCCAAGGACTTTCACACAGCCCTGTCCCGTCAGCCTGTCTGTGGCATTTGATTCCTGTCTGTCACTAAGTGATGAGGACAAAGGGTGAGGAGTCAGGAAAAGGTCTGAGCTACTTTGTTCATCGTCTGGATACGAACTTTGGATGAACTCCGTGGGGAAAGAGAAAAGCCGCATGGAGCGGGACGCACCGTGCATAGCACTCTCTCTCCTCCGAAAAAAAAAAAAAAAAAGAAAAAAAAAAAGAAAAGGGAGGCTCGAACAAGGGGAAGGGGTGGGAGGGAAAGGGAGAGGAGAGGAGAGCATTCCCCATCCCCATGGCGGCAGGCAGTCTTGAGAGTTCCCTGCTCCGAGGAGACAGAAGGATATTCAAACCGCCTTCCCAGGAGGCATGTTCAATAAAGCAGGATGCCAACGCAGCCTTTTCTCAAACAAATCTGTTAGCGGCGGGCCAGGGGCCAGCCACAAGGGCTTGCTTTTTAAAGCAACCAAATGGGAATTTCCTAATAAAATAAAAATTTAAAAAAAGCCCCACCGTGGCACGGTTAAAGGGAAGCTTGCTGGCAGCAACAAAAAGTATCTTACATGCAGACCCCTCTGGAAGCACGGGAAGATGAAATACAGCACAAGATGGGGAGCTTTGGGATGCATCCAGGGCCAGGGCACCGAAGCACCCGTGTGCTCCCCTAGCACCCACCTAGACGAGCTGGGGGAGACGACTGCCCACAGCACGGTTACATACCGGGGGTGAAGGTTTACAACCACAATTTCTGCTGCACTGAACAAGGGAGAAGGCTCGCGCTGCAGTGGAGGCAATTTTCCTCGTGCCAACCTCGGGGACCTGGAAAAGCCACCACAGGGCACGTGCGGCTCTTTTGCTTTACTCTCCTTTTCAGAGCAAAGCCAAACCAGTTTGCAACTGGAAAGCCCTGTGGCAGTCTTGCAAACGTTAACTAAATCAGCCCCTCCTAGGCAGCAAAGCCACCACAAACTTTCTCCCAAATGGCTCTTGCCAAGCAGCTAAGATGCCTGCAGTGGGATCAGACACAGCCTCCATCAAGGATTATCGGCAAAGCCTACACACAAGATGTGCCAAGCCACACAGGAAAATGGTTGCAATTGTACGTGCAATTCTGCAGCATTCACAAGAAACCTGCAGAGCGCTGGAAGCAAAGGGTGCCCCAGACAAACCACCCCACCGCGCTGTACCAGCATCACCCATTGAACATGGGAGGGGACCCACAACCCCACAGGCCAGCTGGGAACACAGTTCTGGCTCTGCCAGCTTGAAAGTCTCTGCCCGAGGCACAAGCAGTTGGAAATCCAAGGGTCATGCTGGAGGCTGTTCATCACCAGCCCTCCCAGCATATCCCAGCAGAGTGGGTGAACTTACTCTCCAGGATGGGGAATCCTGTGTAAAACAGAGATTAAGTGGGTTACAAAACCCAGGAGAGCACCTGAAAGCAATCCACTAGAACATGCCAGAGGTTACCCCAGATCCCTTGTCTCTCTACTAGCCACCAGCAAATAGAAAAACAACTCTGTATGAGAAAGCTCTGCCTGGGACATGACCACAACAGCCCTCCACACTGCAGCAGCCCAGCCACAGAAGGCACTGGTGAGACCTCCCCGACTGGGCACACAGCAGCAGGCAGGGCACACACTCCTGTTCAAAGTGGAAGAAACTTCATTCCTTGCATGGTGTCCAGCACAGGAGACTGAGCTGCAGAGGTGGTCACAGGAACTGCTAATCCCAGCTCCAGTCTGGCCTCTCTGCCTGGGAAGATGATTACTCACCGCCAGGACTCTTGGAAGTGGAAGGGATCAAAAACTTGGCTTCATTGACCCACAGCTACGTACGGCCCCAGGCCTCCCAAGATCCACTTGCTGCACACCAAGACGATGATCAGGGGAAAAAGGAGGAAGGAAGCACATTTCAGCAGGGAAACAACCTGGCTGTGGAGGCTGGGAAGGCAGGGTCCTCTCTTGCAGCCACCAGCCACCACCACATCCCAGAGGAGCACATGTTAGGAGGTAACTCAAGCATCTCGGATGCCCAAGACCTCTGACGGAGAAACTTTGATCTCCTCCAAGCATGGCCAGTCCCTGGGGACTACCTCTAAAGTACACAGCAGAGCATGCCAGGACAAATCAACTCCGCAGAGAAAATCTCAGCCCATTTGGAGGAGTTTGTTCCACCACTCGCTTCAGAAAGTCCAAAACCCTCCTCTGGCAGTAGGAGGGACCTGTCCCCAGCAGCCCTGCCAAGGCAGCCTGGCTCAAGGCAACAAGCTCCTGACAGGGAGAACCAGACAGGAGAAGGGGAAAAAACTGGACAAGATGTTGGCTGGATTGGCAGGTAATCCCATTCGCAGAAGGTGAGAGCTCAGGGAGGAGATGCTGGTGCTGCTGGACGCGGGGCTGTTTTGAGAACAAGTAAGAGGAACAGAGGGAAAGAGAGGGAGCTGGGGGAAGAGAAGGTAAAAGAAAACAAATCTGCTTTATTATTGCCTGAAACCCAAGAAGACTGATTAAAGCAAACAGCCCCCCTGCCCCTTCCAAAGGGTTGTCTCGTCTGCTTCCTAAATCTGATTCCCATTTGTCTCTATATGGTTCTCATTTGTTCTTCATTTAGGTCTCCTCCATGCTCCTCACTGAGGCTAAGAGAGCCCTCCGGAGAGTCGCAGGGATGGGCTTTCCCCAGGAGTCCACGAGGGCAATCACTGACCAGGGTCAGACCCAGCACCAGAGCCTGCGTAGAGGGAGGAGATGTGGCAAGAAGAAAGCAGCAGGCTGCTGACTATGTGCAACGGGCAAGAGGCTGAGGAGATCTTTGGAAAGAGCTGCCCGAGGGAGGAGAGCATCACTACCCAAGGGTGCTGATGGGAGCCTGGCTGACTCTGGGGTAGCAGACCTGGCATCCCCAAAGGGTGAAGCAAAAGCAATAAAAAAAGCAAAAACGACCAGGAAGATGGGATGCGGCATGAGTAGAGACCCACCGGCACAAGCATTTTATTTTCCCTCTTCGTCAGCAGACAGCCTTCTGATTAAACAGGAGCCTAAAAATTATCCTAATGGAGATCCTTTCGAACACAAACCACAGGGACCTCTCCTAATTGTGCAGCTCCTTTCTCAATCGCAGCCTTTGTATGATGAAGCAGGTCCATCCACCGCCCTTGCCCGCAGCTGCATGCCTCAGCACGCAGGACCGGCGTGCTCCACCAGCCATGCCGGCAGCTCCCAACTGGGTGTTGGGGCTGGAAGCACCGTGCTGTCATGGCCCTCCCGGCACTCGCCTTCTGCCCTGGCCCCTGGCTTGTCAGCCCCCCAAGCACCCAGCCAGCCAGGCACATTGCCTTTGCTGAAGGATGTTTCCAAGGCCCAACCAAACACAGCAGAAAAAGGGAAGTAAAAATCTGTCCTTCCACCTGCGTGGACTTTGCCACCTGCCTCTGGAGCATGGAAAGACCAGGGACTTTCCCTACCACCACCTTTCGCTATGTCTTATCTCCTTCCATACTGCTTGTGGGTTTTTCACAGCAAACAATCCCCATTTGGCCTTGGGATAGGCTCCCTAAACATCCAGCCATGCCATCGTGCTGCTGCACATGGGTCAGGACCCCACAGCTTTCTAGATCTCAGTGCAGAAGAGCCATTTCTAAGGAGAAATCCCACCCCAGGCTGCACACCTACTGGACACGTGCTGCAAACCTATCTGAGTGGAAATATAGCACCCTTTGCCACAATAAAAACCAACCAAGCACCTGCTGCCCAACCGATCCATCCACTGCAAGTGGAAACCGAGCGGGCTCTGAGCTCTCCATGGCCAGGGCAAACCCCGCATCCACCCAGCATCAGAGCAGGGTCCAGATGGCTGCACAGGTACCATCATGCTACATAACATCATTTTCCCCCTGCTGCTTGCTGCCTAGGTAGAGGACACAGTACCCATCAGCTGCTCTCCCTGCTCCCTCCTGCCCGTAAGGAAAGCAGAGACCCCTGACCTTCTCCGCCACATCCCCCCAGCCCCTCCGCAGCTTAAGCAGCCCAGGTGCGCAAATGTTACCCAATGCCCTTGCCAGGCAGAAAGTAAATTCCACTGAACAGGGGAAATGCCAGCCGCGGTCAGACCCCAGGATGTGCAAATAGCAGCCAGGGACCTTTGGGAGAGGAACAGCCCGGGCCCAGGCGCTCCTACCGATAATCCTTTTCGGGACGCCCCCTCCAGAAGCTCTTGTAGCAGAGAAAGGATGCTAATTTGACTATTTGAGGGAGTAGGGGGGGAAAAAAAAAAATTAAACGTTTGTTATTGTGCTAAATGACCTTTTCAGCCACTTGGGGACAGAATTGCACCGGGGCTTTGGAGCGAGCTACAGCGGGCGCTGCTCACTCCCTGCTCCCATGCTCAATGCTTTGTGCCTCCGGATGCACGGATGCATTTAAGGGGTCCGTACCCCGCTAGTCACCTCTGTTCACCTAGCAACGGAGCCGAGAAACACCCTCTTCGGAAAAATCTGTATGAAGTAGGGAGGAAAAAGCAGTCTACGAAGAGCTTGCTGAGCAAAGCGCTTCAGACGGCTTCATTTCACATCACCAAAAGCGTAAATCGGGAATTGCTCCTCGGGTTTTTCTCCATTAGCAAAGTATATTGCAACTCCCCGTCCCACCACCAATACCGATCGACACTTCACATCTGCTGACCAGATCTAACAGCCAGGATTTTCCAGGGGAATAATACATTTGCCGAAAACACCATTCCTGCCACCTGCTCCCCCCAGACATACAACTGCACCAGAAGCAGGGCCGCGGCAGGCTCCTTGCCCTCAGCAGGCACACGCACAGCACAACGCAGCAGCCAGAAGCTTCACAAATTTGTATCAGAAATAAATAGGTGACGCCTTACAAAGCAAGGGTCGTAAACCCTTCAAAACATCACCTCCATCAGGGTGGTGGAACATGTCCCACCGCCTGCAACTACACAAGACCAAACGCCCCTCTGGAAAGCACAAGCTTCACACAAAACATACCAGGGAGGCTGTGTCCTGTGCTGTGAAGTCAGGATTGACAGCTGCAACTCCTTCCAACTCATTTCTTTTACCCTGTGAACTGTGCCTTTTGTCTAGAGATTTGCAATAATCATTTTATTGCAAATTAATCATATTCTTGCAAATGACTGCAATAATCATATTATTGCAATAATAATTTTGCATATAAACATCCTCCTCCCAAACAAAAAAGACTAAGTTAAAATACTTGCAACCTTTTAAAATTAAAGACTTAAGAGTTAAAAGCCAAATTCAAAGCTTAAAGCCAGAGACCGATCCATCCAGAGGCTCCAGGTATTGTATCATTCTTAATGTTTCACCAGAGAATCACTGCACAAGGAAAAAAATGATGTGTGTAAACAAGCAAATGTACACCCACCAGCAGCTTGGGTTTTGAAACATTAATGTTGAAATTAGAAAGGCACATTTTAGAGAGATACAGGCAGATTCACTTTCATTTTGGCTCCAGCCTTGTAAATATCCAATGTCAAAGGAAACAGTCACACTGAATTAAGAGAGAAAAAACCCTGTGCTGTGGAGCCATGTCCAGGATTGGGACCACTGGAGTTGGGAAAGGAGCAGCGACCAGCAACAAACACTTCGCAACTGAAAGGGTACTTTTGCCGGTTAACCTGCCACTGCTAATCCTGCTAATCAACATCACTCTGGAATTTGAAAATGTTATCCAACCAGGAGAGAAACTTGATTTTCCTCTTTTGATAACGAGGACAGGCAGGCCAGCCAGGCTGGGCCAAACACGGCACTACAAAATGCTGCCTGTGAAACCAAAATTGGGACGTGGAAATGATGAACTGAGTTTCTAGGCTTGCACTCAGGCGAGAAACAAAAATCCAGCCACCAGCATTTAGACAGGCTGATCCCACTTGCAAAGGCAGCTCTGCTCGTTTTTCACCAAGGCTGAAGTAAAATGGCAAAGTTATCATTTTAGATTAGAGGGGCTCCTCACGGCATTGGCTGTTCCAAGGGGTTTCAATTTATCAGTATATTTAAAAAAAAAAAAAAAAAAAAAAAAAAAAAAAAAAAAAGGGTGGTGGGAAACAGCCCGTCAGCTTAGGGCAAGCAAAAAAGCTATTTTGGGTAAGGCTTCTTCTATAAATAAAAGGCTGGGCAGGGAGAGGACGGTGACAACGTGCTGCTCGCTCAAGGTGTCAGAGGGGATTTCTATTATCTGTGCTGGCGACCTCCCCAAAACACCGAGAAGCAGCAACAGCACACCGCTCCTCGGCAGGCATGGCAGCCCAGCGAGGCAGCTTCCCCCGGCAGCCGTCCCCCAACAGCCTGTTGTCCTGATGCCTTGCCTTTGCCATCAGGAAAAGAAGCCAGTAAAGGTGGTTTTCTGTTCTGGCTTAAAAAAAAAATAAAAGTATACGGGGACAGGGCTCACAAACACAAGGCAAAGAGATTTAATTCTTCAGTGCTTTTATTTTATTTTTTTTTAATCAACATAGTTGCAAACCAATAATTCCAGCCCAACCAATCCCCCAGCACCGGGAGAAAGCATCACCCGAGTTCCTCCCCAGCCCCGCCACTGGCCTGACAACACCACGTTTTAACGTATTCAGCCTACAGCCTCCTCAGGCCACAGCATTCTGTAATTTATCCCTATTCCGCCCGCCACCTTGTATTATTTAAGTCACTGGGGGACGCAACACCTCTGAGACAGCTTTCAGCAGAAGCTGCCGACCACCCAGCCTGCAAAACCATCATTTTTGGTTTCAGACAGGGTTCCAGCAGACATTCCCCGAAGGCGACATGGTGAGAGGAGGGATTTCATGGAAAATCCCTGATGTCGATGCCTCTGGAGCACACTGGCAAAGTGATGGTCTGCAAAGCACCATACAGCACCTACAGACATCCAGCGCACCCAAAAAGCAAGGGTGCTCATACAGCCCAGGCTTTGGTGGAGGGTACAGCCTTGGCACCTGGTACCCGCTGGCAGCACTGGAGTGCCACGTGTGACCCCAGGCTGGCAGTCATGGGGCCAGGCACTGTTCCTAAACAGCTTCTCCCACCACAGGGAACAATTGCCAGTCCAACTAGACTAGGATCATCTCTGGGTGGAGGTTTGGGGAAAGCAAAGGATGCAGATTGAGGTTGGTTTATTAGATTATGGACAGCCCCATGCAAATAGGGCCATATTGATCTGGTCTGCAAACACCTGGCTGGGAATACAAGCAACCCCTGAGTATACAGAAGCTGCTGGAGATTATTAACCAGATCCATTGCTGTAAATCACATTACCTCCTTCCAAACCCCAACCAGCACCGAGTCCCCCTGTGCTAGGCGCTGTACAGTGCACATCCTTGCAGCACAGTGGAGCATAACTTCTCCCTGCCTGGCACCCAAAAGCCCAAAGATTCAGTCCAAAACCATGGAGCCCGGCAAGGGCATCCCGCTCTGGGGTCCGTGGAGCCAGGGCTGTGCAGCCCACCTACCCCCCCAACAACTCCCAAAGCAAAGCATGTGTTACCAGGAGGGTGAAACTCACTGTATAGGAAAACTGCTGTGGAAATGCAAGGCAGGAATAAAATAAATGAAAAAAAAAAAAATCAAAAAGATGAAAATACCACATCTTCAGACACAAACTCACCCCCTGCTCCCACTGGGTATCTCGTATTTTGCACCAGCTGCAAACCACCCCTGTAGTGCACAGAGCAAATAGGACAGGCTCTCTTGCCTCCCAAAGCACCCCACCTCCAAGCGCAGGAAGGAAGAAAAAAAATAGTAATAAAATGCTTCACAGCAAATTTCCAAGAGATCACGAAACCCTTTGCAGAGCTTCATTAGCAGAGAAGGCAGCAGCTCCTGGATTAAAGGCGGAACGGGGGAATGAGGTGCTGAACCAAAGGCACAGAAGGAATCCCATATTCCTCCCTTCTCCCCGCCAAAATCCCCAGCTCTGATTCAGCAGAAGCACCAACAACAGCATAGCCTAGTGTATCTCACTGCAAACAAAACCATTTACGTTTAAACCACCACCCTACTCCCCTAAAGAATTGCTGCATGCAGTAATTTCCTTGTGACGGGGCGGCAGGGGGGGAAAGCCATGATGAAATTGTCTCAGAGTTTCTCTGCATTTTGTTTACAGCCGCTGCCCTCAAACCCAGGGCCGGCACGCAGCACATGAGCCTGCTAACAGGAATAAATCTAGCATTTGAGATCGTTTAGAAAAGCTCTGCTTGCAGACAGTCAGTGCTCTGAGGGGGAAATCCCTTTGCAGGTCTCAAATAAGGGAACTTGAACCATTTTTCCCTGGAGAAATTTAAGCCTGAAAGATCTTCCGAGTTTCTCGTTTGGAGCTACAAGGCCAAATAACAAGATCTCTTTCCCTGGACTCACCCACAGCGCTTTGACTGCTGCCAAGACCACGCAGAGGCGAGGGGAGATGGACTGGAGAGAGACCCATGGCAGCGGGGAAAACACCCAATGTTCACATAAGAGGATGCTCGAATTATCTGTTATTTATGCACACATCTGATTAATATAGATATTTTTCTGGCATGTGTTAATTGAACACAAAGATTCCTTCTCCTCTGTGCCTTGTCCAGTGCTGTCAGCAGGCAGCATCTGAAGAGCGGGCTGCTAGCACGGCACCTTCCTGGCATCCTCCTTCCCCAGACACACACACCCAACAGCCACCACTACCCAAAACTGGGGGAGGCTGGTGCCACAAGCAAAGGCTGGGAGGCTTGGGAGCATGGGATCAGGGGCAGGAGGACAAGCTCCTCCATCCCCCAGGCGCAAACAGATGGGGCAGGGAGCGATGGGACCCAGCAGACCCTCCAAGAGCATCCTCCCAGTCTGCTGTAATCACAGCAAAGTTTACCCGACATCAAGCACCCACAAAAAACAAGCCCTGAAAGAAAACCAAACAGGTTTGCTCCTGTACTCTGTGGATTGTGGGGAGTCCCTCAGGAACAGTAATGCTGTGCCGGAGCTGGGCCTGGTTTCTCCGCTTTGCCGGCGGGGCCGAGGGGGAGGAGGTGGGAGGAAGAGCCCGCTGGCAGCCCCGCGCTTCCCACCTCCTCCCCTGGAGGATTGCAGGAGGCCAATTTTGATTAAACTAATTAAGCCTGCTCCGTTCAAAGAGCTCCAACCACATGCTACCAGGGGAGAGGAAGAAAATATAAAATTAAAAAGGAAAAAGACAAATCTCCCTGCAAGCACACTCCTCCAAAGCTATCCATCCCTGGCAGATCCCTGATGGACAATGCCATGCTGGAAGAGGAAAGCCCAGGGAAAGGACACACTGCAGCAACACAGGTCCAGCCCTGAAGACCCCGCTCCTTCCAGCCACTAGAACCTACCGGGACATGTCCCCTTTCCCACCAGCATGTCTGGTTTCCGTCCCCTCCCAGCCAATCCCCTAGAGATGGCCAGTCCTCTTGCAGTAATACAGCCCTCCACCAAGCCAAGGTCTCCCAGATGCTGCCTTCCCTCCCAAACCATCCCTGTCTTCCAGCCCCTTGCACATTC
Organism: Haliaeetus leucocephalus; assembly: GCF_000737465.1. Taxonomy (NCBI): domain Eukaryota; kingdom Metazoa; phylum Chordata; class Aves; order Accipitriformes; family Accipitridae; genus Haliaeetus; species Haliaeetus leucocephalus. The sequence goes on from NW_010972512.1 coordinate 3,230,779, forward strand.
CCTTCCCTCCTTTCCCTTGAAGGCATCAGGTTTCTCGAAGCAATTTAATTGTGAGCTGCAAAGAGGCTTCCTTGGGCAGTGCTGGCCAGCTGGTGGCCCTGCTCTCCCAAAATGTTTCACTTCCCCCCCAGGGCAGCAACACCAGGGACCTGGCAGACTCTGCCCCTATAGGGACCCTGCCCCTATAGGGAGCCTGCCCAGCTGGGAGAGAGAAGCATCACTTTTGCCTTCAAAGCCTTTCAACTGGAGAAAAAAAAAAAAAGTAATAATAAATATCAAAGCAAAGGCTTCCTCCCCTTTGAAGGGCAGGAGGGAGAGCAGCCAGGCAAGGGCTGGACCTGCCAAGAGCAGAGCAGGGACCCCAATCCTCCAGGGCTGGAGCACGAGCACTTTCATTATGAGATTCTGCAGAAGCAGAATGAAGCCTTAGGTGCAAAAATTGCACTGAAATTCAAATCAGGGTGTTTAACTCTCCCCTGCACCTTAGGAAACCTCGGTGGAAATGCAGGATAAGGAGGAGGGCAGGGTTTGAAACCCTAGAGAAGGGCTGGGGGGGGGGAGAAGGAAAGCAAGTTGCCCCATCCTGCCCTGCAAAAAACTTTATCCAAGGGGCCTTGGGCTTGTCAGCATACCCCACTTATAGCTCTGCCCTGCACCCCAAAAACACCAGCACTGCACGCACTGCAGCTGCCCCTTTTCTCCCCGTGCCGCTCTTGGTGGGTCTTTAGTTGTGGCGGGGGGGAAGAAGGGAAGGAGGAAGAAAGAAAGAAACCCCACATCATAATTGCTATATTAAAGAGAAATAGCAGGCAAGAATAATAAGAGAGGTGTCAGAAGTGAAATACAGTAACAGATTAAAAAAAAAAGACTACAGTTCTGCGATGGGGGTGTTAATTGAACACAGAGCTGGAGAGAACAAAGGGGTGTTAAGGAAGAAAAGAAGGGGGAAAAAAATCCTACCTCCTCCAAAGATCTGATTTAAGTTTGGTGAAGATAATGCACGGGGAAAGGTAGCTAAGAGGCACCTTATATAGCTATTATGTTCTAAAATTAAAAAAAAAAAAAAAAAAAAAAAAAATAAAAGTATACGGGGACAGGGCTCACAAACACAAGGCAAAGAGATTTAATTCTTCAGTGCTTTTATTTTATTTTTTTTT